>NW_019104333.1:0-490094 GCF_001856785.1 Myzus persicae
TATATTAATCTACACTACTATATTTCTGTGTGTAATTGCGGGTTTTCTGGTGATCGGCGTTATCGATCAATGTGAATCGACCGTCGTCCGTATCTAGACCGGTCGAGCGATATTTATATATTATTAATTAATTGTATTGTATGTGTGTGTATGCCGATCGGCCAGACGACCTGCGTACAGCTATTATATTACTGTCTGTTTTGAGATACGCGTCGCGATGACCGATTCGCTCTCAATAAAAGTTATAAAGGAAAGCATTTTTGGTTGTTAATTATTATGATTTTGTCTACGTTTATATGAACCCCTCTTACACATACTTCGGTATAATTGCATGGGGTATCCGCAATAGTATCTAGAACCTTCTAGAAGAGATAAACAAATAGCGGCGATAATGCTGCTATTTTTAGACATGCATTTGCAGTTTATACATATAAGCATTTTATTATGCATATTATCATTACTTCAATAAAACGATTTTGAGCGGAGCTTCAGTTTATGTAATGCAATTTTACTTAAAAGTTATTAAGTTTATTATTATTACAAAAATAGTTATTTTTACTCCACCAGTTGTATATCCCACTATTATCCAAGAATTGGAAAAAAATGTACGGAAAAATTAATTGTTAGAAAAGAAAATTCCCAAAAAATTGAATGAAACTTTGTTTTTCACATTTTTAAAATTTTCTTTTACCAAAAATTTTTCCATATTATTATCTATCTGTATTTAAATTTCCATACAATTTTGGGTAATTTTTCCCAAATTTTAGAAAAACTATTGAAAATGTCGAAATATTACTTTATATATACCATTCAGACTTCAGAGCAACATTTTGATACAAAAAAGTTGCTGGTCGAAAATTTTGGTACAAAAATGTTTTCACATGAAAAAAATAAAAAGTTAACGTCATTATAGAAACACGAGCTCCTTCACTTCTAAAATCCACAACTTTCCTGGTTATTTTATACATATAATTAGTTAGTTAGTATTAGTTAGTTTACCTATACCTATATACGTTTATTAAATACTCTACCTACTCCACAGTTAAGTTTAAATTAGGATTAATTTTGATAATTAAAATAGAAAAAAGTATGTATTTAAAAAATAAACACTGATTCAAAACTATATGGTTTTTTAAATAATTATTTTTATCAACCATTTTTAAACAAAAGAGCTATTTCCGTTCACACGAGTGATTCAATGTGAAATATCTTACGTAACAAAACTGCGCACGAGCGAAACCGGTTAACACAACTAGTATATATTTATATATAGAAAGATAATATTAGTTAAATATGTATATTACAATACGTATGGGTATGATATTTTTGCTAACAATTACCTTTCCTAAAACTAATACAGTAAAATAAATTACTATAATAGCATTATGAATAATCCTTCTTTCTTTTTTATTATATTTCTATTACCTTTATTACTTTTTATTTACTATTGTATTTTCTATTCTCATACATTTTGTCAATTAATTAAATTGTATGTTAATGCAAAGCCCTTAAAATATAAAAATTATTCAAAAAATACACTTAGAAAAAAAGGCTGACAAACCGTCTTGGAACAAAATCGTTTTTCGTCAGCAATGGTTTAATACCAAAGAAGTAGTTTGGGTACAATTCACAATTGCACTTAATGTTATAGTATTCTTTGAATCTTTACCATGTTGTGTATACGTATAATTCATTCGGTCGTTAGTTAAAAATAAACCAAAGTTACTATTACACAATAGATAATTAATGCAACATAAACAATAGTTAAGTCTGTATAAACTATTTATCATTAAAATACAGATAATATGTAATAATTAATTCTTCTACACAGGGTGATTCGCCATGCATGCCCATCATTCTTTATTTTAATAACGCAGTTATTCCGAATCTGATTTTTGGAATTTTTTAAATATACACATACAAGCTATATTTTTGAATGTTTGACATTTTTTATACCATTAAAGCGGTCTTATGTGATGATACAATATCATCGATTCCAAATGAGAACCATCAATTTTTTCCTTTAAATTATTCAGTAGATGATATTTTTTTAATTGTCGATGTATCTAAATCAAAATTCGAATGAGTAGGTAGTTTTTGAGCCATTAATCATTAAGTACTAAGGATAATATATATGGTTCTATACGTAGGTAATATAAAATATATTATTTATTTATTTACATTTTAAGAAAAAAGTTAGATAGGAGATTCGATAAGAAAGGATATGTATTTTTTGCTTTTCAATTTTTATAAAAAACTACAGTAGGTAAACTTTATTAATCTATTTGCATTTTACGATTTGTGATAACTGTCCAAATAACAAAAAAAAATAACATGACTAAACAGATACCTATTAAATTTTAATTTTTTGAATAATCGCATAGCGGAGCGCCCGGGATAATATCATAGCTTAGATATAGATAATACATACATTTTAATAATGGGTCGGAAATGGTTCTCATTTGAAATAAATGGAAATAACATCAAGAATTCCAAAAATCAGATTTTGAATAACTGTATTATTAAGGAAAAATGGGGTTAGCATACTTGATCTCTGGTGAATCACCCACCTCAAGCAGTAATCAGCTTTCAGTGGGAGGGTTTAAAACCCTAACTCCTCCCCGAAATGTCACGAAAAATAATGTATCACTATTGTCTACTATTTTAAATTTATATACTGAATACCTGTACTATAGTATAGGTTTGTACTTACATAATTTTTCTAATTTTCGCAATTTTGAGTATTAATTTGTCAAAGTTCAACGTTTATATGTTATTAATAAAACTATTGGTAATATGTAATCGTAATCATCATAATTTCACAATGAAAATGTCATTGTATGAATTTTCCTTTAAAATAAAAAACCTTATACATATGACAAGGTACTAACGATGAAACAAATACTTGCATACAAATCTATGATTTTGTATAATTTTTAATAAAACAATATGGATAAATTATAACTGTCATAGCATTAATAATAATATATTACAAACACTATTATTAAAATGGCATATAATTTATTATATAATTATAGGTGTAATGTATAGGTATCATTAATTGACTGATATAAGATTTTAGTTATTTTTAAGACTGTACAGTCGTGTAGGTGCATTTGATTTATCTTTTGCATTAATATTACACATATTTTACTAATTAGTGTTATATACCCATAACATACATTGTAAAAAAGCAAAAAAGGTTTCATAATGGCCTGTAAAAATACCTAAGCAAGAGTGATTCTTTAAACATTCTGCCTTAGGTATTACCGAGTCCATAGTATGGTCCAGTCGATTTAAAAACGGCTGTTTAGATGGTGATGTAAAAACAGCGGCATTAAAGCTGTTCCGACTCCACAGCGAAAATATCGCAGTGTGGCCGAGGTCTTAAAAGCATTTATTTTAGATTTTGGAATTAAGAAAAAATAAATAAAATCAAGAATTTCAATATTTATCTTTTTTGGAATTTTACTAGAATCAATCCATAGTATGTAACCTACCTATAAGTGTTAACTATAACGATGAAGAAACATACAAAATTAATACATTTCAGCATACAATATTTAGGCTCAGGCAATACGAGTAGAGCTTAAATATTTTATAATTTTATTTATTGTATTATTTATACTCTACAATATCATCGTATGAGATTAATTAAAAATAACAACATTTTTAATTTGATTATCACATATAAATTAAAATGTTATTATGAAAATGTAATCAACGGTTACGGTCAGTGTGTTGTTTGTATCTAGCATACTGCAGTGTCTCGTTGTGTTAGTATAAACATATATTACCCATGGAATTTGATTTCAAAGAATTATTATCGTTATAGTTCAATAGTTCATTGTTATTTTTGGTTTACCTCAATTCATTCTGTTTGTGTTTCTAAAACTTAGAAACCATTGCCAATTTGAACGCATAAATATAATTTGAAAAATATTAAAAAAATTGAATTACTAAGGTCCATTAAGTATTTAACTAGTTATGTAATCAATGAAGTTTAAGCAAGGGTGGATAAAGGAGTACCCACCACGGCTATGCGAATATCTATGTATATGCATAATATATTTTTCCATAGTTGGCAAGCACACAAAAGTACCCAACAATCACAGTTATACACCCTCCTCCTGTATAGTGATTTAACTCTTGTAAATCAAATAAGGAATAAAACAAATCTCTTGTTTATCACAAATAATAATAGTAACGATTCCATGAAATATCATAAGTCAAAACTAATTTAACATTGACCTAAAACCAATACACGCACGATATCTGATATTGCTGTATGAAAAGCTGCTACAGTATAGTACAATATTTTAGCGTCCGTGAACTTTTTGATCCTTGGTCACGTGATAAGTAATATTTCACAAATTATAAGAATACATTTTCCGAGATCATTAAACTAGTTTCATTTTATGCGTTTTAAATAAATTGCAAAAAATAATTTTAAATTGAGTGCACTACAAACAAAATAACGTGCGCGACAAACGCGTATTATGTCTTCGATTTGTTAATCCGTTTATCACTATGTATGTTTATCTTTATGGGTTTAGCCCATAATATAATTTAAATCGGTTGTTTAATAATTTGAATGTAATATTATGCACCATATTTTATGATTGTGCTGATGTGGTAGACAGTTTGGTTTTTTTAATGGCTGCACAGTGCACACGTAGATTACCTTTTACTACGTTGTCGTATTTTCAACAGTACATGGTGGTACTTACTTATCGAGGAAATCAGAGTCTGCTTGCAATGTGTGCATTTCCTTAATGTGTTTTGTAGATTTATGTACACTACGCGATGAATACCTTACATGTCCGTGGCCACTTTTGTTGCCACAACTGTTATCGATATAGCCAATAAGAATTTTTTATAAAAGTATTAATGTATTATCGATATGTGCAGCTCATACACTTCCAGTGGAATCAGTCACCTTCTTTTAATATTAATTAGTATGATGTTGTATGTATATACACTTATGTATTTATGGCACGTTGGAGTACCTATCGAGTTTGAAATTCAAATTTGAGAGTTTTCTTAGAAAACTACATTTTGTATGTTACCATTTAGGAAGCGGTGCGGATAAATCCGAAGAATGGATCTCGTGGCAATTATGTGAAGTTTTGTTAATCGATTGGTCTCGTGAGAGGGATACAGTTCCTTGTATAAAGAGTTACACATCTTCCTGTCTTAGAGGAGTGAGAGAGAGAGAGAGAGAGAGTAATGTCTTGTGACGTTTATAAGTAAAATTATTTAACTGTTGTACTAATATTTTTCAAATAGACTACAGTATAATTCAATGTGATTCACCAACCATGCTCACCCACATTTTGTCATTTATCAATGAATATATACAAATTTTCAAATATATACTTAGAAAACTTAACTTAAAAAACACATTTTCAAATTATTGAAATTTTTGTACAACTTAATGAGTGTCTTGTGGCAAAACTTATGTTTTCTCAAAAAAAAAATCCTTATATTCCTATATTTTTTTTTTAGTTTTGATTTACCTTCTTCAAAATTCGAACGAGTAGTTTTTCAGTTATTCAAATATTTATACTTAAGATAATAGCCCTTAAAAATATAAAGTATTTATAATATTGAACTTGGTATTTTGTATACTCAGACCATTTGTATAAATTATAAATATTGATTAATTAACGTATAAGTTACTAACATTTTCAAAACCAAAAATTTTATTAAGTGCAAACACATTGACCTTTTATTCTTAGTGCACAATGTTTAATAGCTCTAAAAAGTACTTGTTCAAATTTGAATACGTCAAGATTTTCAGTAAAATTATTTGTTAGATAATTTACATTAGAAAAAAGGGTTGTTATTTGTTAAATAGAGGTTTGTATGAACTTCTTCAAAAGTAAAAAAATTGTTTGAAAATAAGGGTTTTCCTAAAAACTCTTTAGACATATTTCATTTTTTGAAAATCAGTTTTTGAATAATAAATTACATCGTTGAAGGAGAAAAAGGGGATAAGCATGCTTGTTGAATCACTCTGCATTAAAATTTATAATTATGTTATAAAATATTGAAATTAATTTTTTTTTCTCGGATATTTAAGTTGAAAATGAATCACGCATTCATACATTGTGCATACCTACCTATTAATATTTAATGTACCTCATATAATATTCTAGTAAGGTGCTAATAATATCTATTATATGTGTACCTCTATTATAGAAGACCTACTCGAGTTTGGACGAAGCCTAAGTTAACATATTAAGATTGAGCAGTAATAGCATGTATTATTAAGTATTAAATATTATTGCCACATTCAGACTCATAAATTATACGTATAGAAACCAGGAAGTTAGAATGCTTGTGTTATCGTGAAAATCTTGTCAGGTTTACTATTGAAGTTTAATCGTTATCAATTTCAAAGTAAACCATACGTTTATAAGTATGCCATTACATTATAAAGATTAAAATCATCATGTTCAGTTCATTCTTTTTTCGGTTGACAATTTAAATACTGTCTGTACATATGTTTGCATTAATAGGTGATAACAACATCGTTTTTGTGCTAACATAAAATTTTTTTTTTTTTTTTTATTGATCTTATAGCTTCGGCGACATAGGCCATTAGCTTTTTACATATTTTTGTTAATAACTTTTTAATTAATGGCTTACAATTTGGTTACAATAATTGGGGGGGGGGGAGATGTTACTTATGACTAAATATTATGTTTAAATTAATTTTTCCATTCCGGTGTTCTTTAGGAATGTTATGATCTTCTCGGGTTTACAGTCAACATAAAATTATTAATTGAAAACAAAGCACTTTGTAATTTAATATACTATAATTTATTTAATGGTACATTTTTACCATAATATACAAAACTATACTATAATTATTGCCAACACCTGTTGACCAATATGCCACCTGCAGTTACGTACTTGTGATTTAGGTAGCAATTTAACTGCATGCGAGATTGTAGTTTTTAATTTTTAGTCTCTTGAGAAAATCCACAGGTGCGTCAAACTGTCGACTATCGATAGGTCATCGTCATAGTTAGATGCGATTTATCAGTTTCGTAATAGGATATAATAATATTAAGTACTCTATACGTAGGAAGATAATATATTGTTTATAAATAACAGCTGCGGTATTAAGACGACATCATAATAATATTATAATAAACTTGTTTTTTTTAAATTGTTCAAAAACTATTTTTTATTGATGGTCGTACATAATACGATGTAGTAATATACTGTGTAACAAAACGTAATGAGGTGTACTAAATGTGTAATTTTGAATCAATTTTATCTTCGTTAACAAGTAGGTATCATATTATATTAAATTGAATAATTATTATCTATACCTAACGACACATTATGTCAGTTCCTGCAATATGTTAGTTATAATATGTTGATCGCATAATATCACTATAATATCTTTCTTTTTTTTTAAGCGTTTCGAAGCATTCACGTTTTACTTTTACTCAAACTATAAATATGTTTTGTAATCTGCTGGACTATATTTTTTGTGTTTTCGTTAAACATCACTGACTATTACAGATGATAATAGGTTTTGACGAGCTAAATGTTTACCGATGAACTACGGTATACTGCAGAATGTCACGTATGATACATTTCTAAGTAAAGCGATCCAAGCGATCTATCAGTAGCAATGAACTATGATGGACTGAACGGATATTTTTATCACACGTGGTGACAGATCACAGGGCACGTATATTTAACAAAATGTACAATAGGTAGGTACTTACAATTATTCGGTTTCGTCTCACAACCAAAACATCCTCTACTAGTAGTGACTTGTATAATGTCGTGAAATGTTTTTTTAATCGGTAGACTACCTGAGCAGAAAATACATCTTTCGTGATAATACGGTCGTGTACTTATGAAATATTTTTCAAAACACTTTTTTCTTACAATATATGAACGGCGAGGTTTTCACGTTATTTTCGATTTTGTATTTTAAATCGCATAATACAATATTATTTATGTCAATACATATACGAATGGTCGGTTTAAATATTTCAATATAATTCCGGTAGACGAGGGGATTAAATACATAAAATATTTCAATTTATATGCATATATAAGCAGAGTTCTTTACAAATATTGTTTAAGCGTAAAGATGTTTGAAGAATTTCTTAATTACTACTATACTCCGGCAAACTCTCAAATACAATGTCGTGTAATATACTTCGTATATGTGTGTGTACGTACATATACTATTTCCGGACCATACAATTTTTGTAGTCTAACGGTTTAATTATGCGAAAAATAAGTTTATTAAATGTGACTTTTGGTTAAAACTCAATTTAGTAGCACTACGGTGAGTACATATATAATGGTCTATGGTAATACAACTAATTAGTAATAACAATAATGACTAAGCGATTGTCATGATTAAAATAAATAGTAGTTATTCACCGGTCAATCACATTATGACCTTATTATTTAAACGCCATTGTCCGTGACAGTGAAGTTTAGGCTTGCTATATATGAGGAAATAGTACTCAAATACATTTTTCATACTCATAAGTACTTAGCATTATGCAATAAAAGACTAAATACACGAAAATATATTAAATTCCAATTTTAAGTGTGGGAGGAGAAAATGAAAAATGTCCAAAAGAATAAAATATATTATCATATTCAATTTTGAAACAATTTGAGACTGATTATCACCTCTACCCACAACCCATCAGACCGACGGTGAGCACACCAGAGCAGTGCGGTTTCAGTGCAAAATGGGGGGCTATGTTATTGCAGTTGGCATGCATTGGGTCGTAGCAATTTATTTTTTCACAGCTTTGGTGTGCTCCTGACCTGAGGTTTGAAGCAACTGATTGATACTGGATTTTGGAGTACTTTATGTACTTACCTATAAAATAGCAAAAATTAAGCAAAACAATGCTTTTTTATAGGCAGAACTTAAAGTCTGAAGCAAAGCAGCAAATACAATCGTTTACAAAATTGTATTTTTTTTTTAAACAATATTTTTCTTTGATCACTATATTAACCGTATTTATTGATAAAGATAGTGTTCGAAAAATGTACATATCGAAAATCAATTCCCCGTCAAAGATATATTGTTTCGAAAAGTTACTAACGTTTATGAAAATTAAGGTTAATTGAAGAGTACAAAATCTTTTTTTTAAATTTTTTTTTATTGATTCTCGTATAATAATTGACGTAATATTATTATGTATTTAATGATATTATCATGCATTATGATTATCACAGTTAAGGCAGATGTGTTTCTTGCTCTTATAGCCAGTCTATATAGTCTAGTTAACTATATAGCAGCCGCAAAAATGACTAACAGAGAAGCCTCGCCCCCGGTGTTTACTGTCTAGCACCAGCTATTTATTCTATGGTCTGAAAAAACGGGAACTCTGAAATATAGCGATTGCCCTCCTCTGTGACGATCGTACATTTGTATATAATTATTGGGCGGCCATCGAAAACCCGCAGAGTGCGTCAAATTAAACCGAAGACGCGCGACCTTTATAGACTGAGGCTACGGAGGTGAAATTGGCACACTCAACGAATACGTTTACAACCACACGTCCACCAAGACGTCTGGGCTGCGGTGTAGGTATACATATAATTAATAATATAGTTTAGACGATGTGGTCGTCAATGGGTCCCGTGAAAAATAATATTTTTTCCCTGCATTATAGTATGATAGTATACCATGAGTTATGAACCCCCTCTCACAACCTTTAAATAGGGGGGGGGGTCCAAATTTTTTATTTTTTAGTTATGAGCAATTCAACTTTTTTTTAAACAAACCCGGACTTACCACACATTTACTAATGTATCTACGAAATTTTTCAACTTATATCGTAATTTTTTTTTTATTTTAAAGCTATTTTACTGTGCTATCAACTGACACAATCAAATGAGAAGTATACAACTTATTTTTAATAAATTAAAAAAATAAAAAAGTTGGCAAAAATTAGCATTTTTAAAAGGAAATCGTGTGTAACTCCAAATAATGCCGTATTTACTACGGTTTTTATTTTTATTTTAATATTCTACACAATTGTATTTTTTTTAATTTAATAATAATAATATGTACATTTATGGTTCGATAGTGTGTTTGTTAGTCGATAGTACAGTAAAATAGATTAAAAATTTAAAAAAATTAGGATAAAAAGTTGAAAAGTTTCGAAGATACTCCAGGCAATATGCGGTTTGGTCTGTGTAGAAAAAATTGAATCGATCTAGCTAAAAAAATAAAAAAGTAAGACGCACCCTCTAAAGTGGTTATTTTTCATAACTTAAGTAGGTATGATTGTGCTATTTTAATATGAAGCCGGCCGGCCAATTCTTCAAGGGTCATGTTGCATATTATGATAGTATATATGATACAAGCATCACACTTGGAGAGTCGCCAAGTTTTCCTGTTTTTCTGTAGTATAAATGCCTTAAAATACGATGGGAAAAGATGGGGAACCGCCCGTAGCAGACCCTCCGTGAGTTTTAAATAATATTATTTCTGCTTTTGATGAAACGACAATTTGTGACGAACGACGTCTTCATGGCTCGTAAACTCTAAAAACCGACGAATCACTATTCACTAATCATCTATTCTGCGAATAATTTGACGATGTGATATTAATTTTCGACCGACTGAAAGATTGCAATAATAACACATGGATTAGACTTGGTCGCTGTTATCCGGCGATGACCTGCACCACGCCATTATACACTACACCTGCGGATTATTTTGTGACTCGCCAGAAATAATGCATCGTTGGTATAATAACAATAATAATATCCTCTCGTGTACTTTTTTACCGGTCGCAAGTCCAGCCATTGACGTCACTACACACATGGGTCATGGGTGGGTATTGTGTGCATATTACGGTGTAGTGGTACCCATCGTACACGACGTGTACCTATGTCTTAACGGCCGACTTATAAAATCATTAAAGTGCCCATTTCAGTCGGAGCAGTATAATAACAACGTGATTAATAATTGTCGAGTGGAAAAAATCCGAACCCGGAGATTCGTGCGGCGGCGGCCGTGAATAATAACAATAATATAAGTTTATAAGTGTGATATTATTTTTGCGCACGTCACGTCCCTAATAAGCGGTTTGGAGAAAATTAGCGAATTTGTCCGATCACTGCTTACGCCAGTACACTAATAATAATATATGTGCATGGAAAAAAAAACAACGCAGTAATAATATTACCATCGTATGTCGGCAGCAAGAAAGTTCAGTGGGCACGTCGTCAATCGCAAGCGTATAATATATTGTGTGTGTGTGTGTGTGTGTGTG
Source organism: Myzus persicae (assembly GCF_001856785.1). NCBI lineage: Eukaryota > Metazoa > Arthropoda > Insecta > Hemiptera > Aphididae > Myzus > Myzus persicae. Next base: position 11,292 of record NW_019104333.1, read on the forward strand.
TGTGTGTGTGTGTGTGTGTGTGTGCAGAGTTAAACTACGAGCCACAAATAATAGGTCGTTTAAAATGATTTAGGTAGCATTACTCCAGCTCGGTGGCCATATTATACCATGACAAATGGACAATCATATAATAGATAGGTAAATATTACCTAGGTAATATTATAGGTATTATCGTGAAAATATTAATCAATTAGTTGAAAATACACACCAAAACGGTTTTAGAATATTATCGCCGCGGCAGGTACACAATTTTCCCAGTGGCGTGCCCAGGTGAAGTCCAGAGAGACCACTAAAATCTAAAAAAAATCTCAAGACATGAAAAGTAAAATATTTAATTTCAGTTCTCTGAATTATGGAACACATTTTAAGCTTACTCTGCTATCTCTTAAGTATTTTATGAGAAATATGTGAATGTAATAAAATCTCAACCCTGGTAATAAAATACATTTAAATTAATATTGTTGTAACACAAATAAGTTGGTTTATGGGAAAATATAAGAGGGGGCATAATCCCTAACCTCCCCTCGTCTTGAATATTACAGTATACCGTAGATATATGATATAGGGTGGTGGACTGAACTTAAATTTAAATAAATAATTTTCATAATGCAGCAATTACCCCTCTGCTCGTTTACAAAAAAGTTATGGTGTAAATGAGTGGTTCTTAAACTGTGGTCTGCGGCGCCCTGGGGGTCCAAGACCCCAATATTTGACATGGTCCACGGCGGCTCTATCTAAAACTAAAATATTCCATATTACCTATAGGTATCTGAAGTGTTATAAATGTGTATGTTTATATGTACCTACTTTTGTAATTTAAAAAATAATTTTTAAAAAAATATTGATTGTGATAACAAGGTATATTTTGCAAAAAAAAGGAGTTCGAAAAAAATTTATCGGGGGGTCACTAAAAGTCTTCCACCAGAGGTCCGTGGTCACCAAAAGTTTAAGAACCACTGGTGTAAATAAAACGTGGCCGAAAGAGAGCTAATAGAGGTCTGGCCTCGGCATGTAATTCTGCGCCACAGTCGAGGGGTGCAGGCACCGTCTCCTCTGAAAAGTCAAAATTGAGCACTTCAGCCCGCCAATAGATGAAGGGTACATGCACATATATTATATATTATATAGTCATGGGTATATATTTTACATCGTTATATAATCCACGACAGTATATTAATACAATATATGGAGATTATATTATAGATATACGCAGCAGTGACCTCGCACGCTTCTGCCGACACGTACGCACTCGCCGCGATCGTCTGTCTGCGGTCCACCAAACAACAACCTGTACGAGCAGACACACACGTTCGGCTGGAAATCGCCAACAGCCCTCCGGGTGCTCTGCGGCCCGTGGACTCATGACGTAGGTCGGTGGCATGCGACCCCTCGACACACGACGGTGATGGCGATAATATTACCTCCGTCATACCTACGTACAATATATCCGGCTGCCGAGAGCTAATAATTATACATATATGTCCTTATAATATTATAAATAGCATTCGCCACCGAGACGTGTATGTATAGCTAGCTACCTGTAATGTTGCGTACGGGTATATAATAATTAATAATAATCGATAAGGGCGTATCTTTTGCGTTCGGCGTACTTGCATACATTATCATTATTAATTCATCACAATCATCATCGTCCGTTGTTTTTGTTGTTGCTGACGTCGTAGTCCGACGATTATCCGGGCGTTTAATTCGATCTAGTAGTTGCGGCGGCGGTCGTTGTATATGCGCCGTATACCAGATACCTATATAATATACACGTATCGTATACCAGATACATATATTATACAGACACCTGTAATATACTAATGCCCGTGCGTGTGTGTGTGTGTGTGTGTGTGTGTGTGTGTGTGTGTGTGTGTGTGTGTGTGTGTGTGTGTGTGTGTGTGTGCTGACGTCAATGCGATTTTCTATCGTGAATATATAGAGGTACACCGCCGCAGCATCCGGAAGACGAGCTACGACGGAGAGACGATGATCGGCCGTATGAGTTACTGGACATAAAAAATATACTACGTTCGTGACGCGATGGTTTTCGCACTAAAATAACACGTAATAATAATTAAAATACGCTGGCTAGCTTTATAGGTATGATAATGCAGTAGTGTGTATACGTGTAGGTCGGAGACACTCATCGTCGTCGTCGTCGCCGTCGCAATACAACAGGTGGTGTATACCTATATGCCTACACGGTGATGATGATACGAATATATATATATATATATAGTCGTGTGTGCACAGCGTTTAGTGGGCAAAACCATTAATCGACGACGGCGAGGGTTCTTCAATAAAATATACAATAATATTATTGTAATATTGGCGTGACGTGAGCTGGTGTTTGCGAATACAATTAGTGTGGTCGAATGCAATACCCTCGTCGTCGTGTTTCTCGCACGTATTATAATAATCTATCGCATCGCATTCGTATACGTTTGTTGTATAAATACCGCGTGGATGTTTTATAATATTATACACGGGTGCCTGGTATATATTGTGTGTGGTTAATGGGCTTGGGTTTCGGACAATGTCATTGCCAAACTCTTGAACCCGACCTTCTCGCCCGAAGGCTGCGCAAAACACGTGTACGACATGTATGTATGGAGAACAAAACAAAAATCTCGACGAGTCTCTCGAGTCCCATTCCGAGACGAGTCCATCTCCGTGGTTCGATGATAAATGATTATTGATCTACAGCCCGGTATATGAAGCCTAGGTGGCTATAATAGGTACCTATATAATTATTGTTTTCTCCGTTGCAATAAACAATAGTAGGTACATTATAATGGGTAGGTATATGCCGGTATTTCGTATGTCTGATGACGTTCAAAAAAATATTTTTATAATAAATCTCCCTCACGCGGGTCCGAGTGTCGTAATATTATGTTACTACATAATATTATAATATGTAAACCATATTTTTTTCCTAATCGCGTTAGTTACTCGGGAAATTTATTAGAGAACTCCGTATTTGGTTTGAGATAAAAACAATCAAACAATTGAAAAGAATACCTACATACGAAATGAAAACAGGTACATTATTCTTATTTCAACACCAACCGCAGCACAGCAGAGTGATGCACGTCTTAAAATAGTTGACATTTTCAGAACCGTTTATCGCTGTTTACTGTTGTTCTATACTGTAAGAAAAATTTACGATTTTCCGTCTATGCTATTTTTTGCCATAACGGTTCTCGGAGACTCACACTTCACATATTGCTTTTGTTTTTTTATCAACGTCGTTTCGACCCATCTCGATTTTCAAGGTGAAAAATCTCCGAAACAATTCACATAGCGTCCCAAATAATACTTGTCTATGCAGATTTGTTTTAATGTCACAGCTGGACATTTTGTGCCATATCTGCAATAGACTATTATAGACCCTAGGTAAAAGAAGGTGTTTTAAGACACACTAAAGCAGTACTGAAAGTCAAAAGATATCATATCAGGTACCTATATTTAAATATTTTCGACAAAACAATTAAATCTGTTTTAAGTTTTAACTGATCTGTTTGACTGTCTATTTTTCTACAACGGTTCAAACTAAACCCCGATTACTTGTATTTTTATCTTCACGACTTAAAATGAAAACTTTTCTTAAAAATATTGTAAATGTTCTTCGTCAGTTTATGTGTTATTCCGTGAATTTTTTGAAGTTTAATCCTACAAATTGTATTACGGAACAATTAGTTACAGACCGAGAAATAGCAACCGACTAAAATTAAATGTACACTCTTAAATCAATGAGTGTAATCTCACTCAGAATCTAAAAGAATAGTGTCTTCGAAAAGTGGTGATGCTAAAGTTCGGATCTTTGAGAGAAATAAGTCATTTTAGCATTCAAAAATAAAAATACTGTTCTAAGCCGTTACCGGGTATATAAAATAAACGATATTTTGATAAGAATGAGTACTTTTTTATTCATGTAATATTTGTTTATCGATTTACAGAGAAAATGTTCTTGATTGCCTCAATAATTGCACTGAAATAATTTAAGTATCTGTATATTTAATTATTCCAATTTATAAAAGTGATGGTCCGTCAAATTGTTTGAATCTTTTAAACTATGACAAGCTTATAGTACCTACATTTCTGCAAAGAAATATAAAAGCAAAACCGGAAACAGAGAAAATTGTCGCGTTAAAGTTTTAATTTTTCAATAAAGCTCAATATGCTATTTAATCCAATGCATTTTCATACGTTAATCTGGTACTATGGTTTTTATTTTATACAATCTTTAAAAATTTCCGTAGTTAGAATTATTCGGGATTAAAATTAACTTCCAGTATTGACTCGTTAAGGTTACAGTTGTATTACCTAATCATGTCGTTTTAAAATTAAATATGTCAGTTTGAAATTTAAAAAAAAATTCTATCATGTGGAAAATTCAATACTCTGTGACTTGTTGACACACCAGTGACTTATTGTTAGTTTATCTTAGCACCTGTCACATGTGTTGAACATTTGAAGGACGCCAATATGTGTAGGTACATTTAATTCATTGTGATATTTGAATATTGCACTTAAATATTGTTTGGCACTAAAATATTATATTTTTGAGATGTAGTGGTGAATAGCGAAAAACAGAGTGTAAAAATACTGCTCCTTGAGCAAAAAAAAAAACCAATGGATTGCACATCATAATATTATACTGATATTATTTGCGTTCGGTCTTAATTTAAGTGTTTTATTTTAATTTTATGATTTTTTTATACGTGTATAATGAGACATTGAGAAATGTGTACTACAATAAAACAAATAATTTCATTGTTTGTGAAATACTATTAATTTTTGTTCTTATGACAGTATTGTACACGACTAGCCATTAAAAATGTAATCATCAATTAAGTTTGGATAATAATATATTTTCAATGTTGATAGATATGTATTTATTTGTGTTTTTATATTTTTAGTTAGTCAAGCCTTTTTTCTGTCTTCCGTATTATACAGTCTACAAAAGGACCTTGCCTAAAAAAATATCTAGTTGACAGAGAGGTTATTTGTGGTCAACGTACCATTTCACTATTTCCATAACATAATAATTATTTGGAGACAAAAATACACTAATTTATTATAATTTTTGTGCTTGAATTAATATTGTATAAGATACAAATTAAAATTAAGTGCCTAATATATTATAAGATTCAAATTTAGTCTAAATATGAGAACATTTAAGATATAATGTAGGTATGAATTAGTTTTAAGTATATTAAAAGTATAATTTATAGATTATTCGACGGTCATTAAAATGTGCTTATAAAATTAAAATAATAAAATGTCTAACCAAATTAACTTTAATTGTGTGCAAATTAAGTAGGTACAATTTATAAATTTCAACCTTGACAATCGTTGTGGTTTAGTAAGTACTCTAACCATACAACGTAAAACACGATTTTACGTAATTTTCAGAATTGTCATGTTGTATAGGTACTTATTGCAAATCCCAACAATTAACATAGCTATTTATATTCTCAGTCAAATGACAGCAGTTTTTGTACTCTGTAACAACAAAAATAATAATCATTCATCGACTAAAAAATACATTTTCAATATTATTCGTTTGATATAATATTACTTGGAAACTGGGTGATTTTACTTGTTAGTATATATTAATTATACTATATACATTATAACGCTGGCTGAGAATGAAAAGGTTATCTATGTCCACTTTTTTTAAAAATAGTTTTTTTTGCATAAATTTGTTCAATTATTTTTTTGTTTCAAAAACAGTGTTTCTACATGTAATACTTAGTGAGGTACAAAAAATAAAATAGTTCTGTCATGAAAAATTACTGAATCGTGATAATAGTTGTAGTTCGATACAACTTTTTTATTCTGATAAGTTTACGTAAGTATGAAAAGGTTCTATCGTCATGTTACTTAATATTGGTTAGTATTTTAAGGTTTTATCAATAAGACACGAAGTCAATGATGCGAAAGAAACAAAAATTTCTTTAATATCGTTCATTATTTTTAGTACTTAATTAAGGCACTGCTATCATGGGCACGAATAGGGGGGGGGATTGGGGAGGTTAGCAGAAAACTTTTTTTCTTCTTATGCATTTATCCACCAATTCAAATTCCAATAAAAGCTATAATATTTAAGATCTTCGCATTACCACACATTTATTATACTACTTATTGTCTCGAGTGATTACAATGAAGAAGACTATGGTTTATACGAAATATAAAATAGTAAAATATGCTAAAATATGCAATAAAAATATATAGTGAATTTCCCAATACTTCCCAAACTATCATTAAAGTAAAAGGTGTAATCTATTATAATTTTTAAACAAATTGAATGAAGTCACTATGTCTGTAAGTCAAATCATTTTTGCTAGTATTATTTTTCATAACTTTTTAATAGGTCCACTTTTTTCCAACGTCAAAATAACTAATTTTGTAAAAATTTAAATTATTGGAGCGTAACTGAGTATATGATATGGAATCTACTATCTAGCCTATGCACTACTTTCATTTAATGTACCTTAAGATATTTGTCTTTCATAGTTGTGGTTAAAATTAATAATATGTGCAATAATATGCTTTATAGTTCTATCCTTAAAGCAAGCGAAACATGCAAAAAATAAAGAATAGGTAACAATCCTATATACGATGGCGATTCGTGAACATAAGGAAAAAATCAAATTTGTAGAAGAACACGACAAAAACTTACTAATGCATATTACAAATCTTAACCCTAGTTGTAATATGACAATATGAGTATGCATATATTATATTGTGGAAACTGAAATTGAAAATATGCATACAACTGTGGAGCCTCACGATTTCAATTTAAACGACAAAAAAGCGTCGGTTATTGTGTTCGTATGACTTACAACGGTTAAAACACGATATGCGCATACAATACGACATTTTCTTCACAGGTATACTACAAAACAAAATTAATCTAAATGTTATTGCTTTTTTTCAAAATATTTATTATGATATAACAATTATTTAAAAATAAAACTACTATTAATGATGTTTTGCAGTATGAAAAATGTGTCCTGATATTGTCTTTATTTCTCCGTATACTTGATATGAATAGAGCAATATGCATTAAATGAGTTTGATCTCTCTGCAGAATAGTGAATACCTTAGTACCTACTACTTATACCTACCTATACTTATTGATTTTACGATTTTCGCTTGGTTCTCATAAATGACTAAAGCAAATAATCGTGTAGTTTTGTATTTAATTAGCTAATGGTTTTATCTAACGTTATAAACTTATATATTACACTGCTGTAGTCTGCGGGTCTTGAATACCTACCTAGCCGACATTATTTACTCTAATGATAAAGTTCTTTTGTAAGGAATCCAAATTACCTACGTCTTAATCATCGCATTATTATAATTCGTAGGTACTGAGAATTATAAATTATTAACGTGGTATACGGTGTACAAGTCAAAGTGAACCGTCGTTCTTATTACATTTGAATTTGCAGAGTGAATATAATTATCCGAAACGACAACAACAAGTGGATTTCTAAATGGCATTGGAATTATTACAATATATGATTCTATTCCCAAGCAGACTTTATTACAATATTACGGTTGAGTTTTTCACCGATATCCGTATATGGCATATAGTTAGCTAGCTTTAAGACGGATAGGTAGATTACAATAGATTAGTGCCTACTTAAGACTAACTCATATAATATTCAAATAGTGCCGAAAAATTCACCAGTTCAAGCCAATCCCCACCTACCTAAAACTTTATATAATATTATTATTTATTGTTGAATGCAATATGGTGGTAGATACCTATGTAACATAACCTTGCTATTTAAAAAAAGAAATAAAATAATAATAAAACCTGCTGGCTGGTACTTATACATTATAATATATATGTATTAAGAGTAGGAATTTCTAGAAACAATTTATTAAATGTTTATAGACAAATTAATAAATATCTAATAAAAACATATTATTGCGACGCATTATTGAACATAGGTGGTAAGTATAAATTATAGTTATTAATTTTGAAAACACTGCAAAGTTGCGACGATGTTATGTACGTTGCGTTAGTATTATACTTTTAATGGCACATTGGCACCCATATGTTCTTTATAGGTGGATTTAATAAATGGTATATCAATTATTATCCTTGAACATTTCCATTTGCAATAATATATACTGTAATCCAGATCAATAAGTTTATAAACAACATTGTTTATTTGAATTAATATTATTTTGTTTTGCTTAGAATAATAAAATAATGGGCAGTTAAACTGTAATAAATGATCACTGATAATCTACATTAACACATTGGCAAATTATTGATTTTAGCTTACTTTAATTACCTTCTACAATATAATATTATAATGATGTATACTTTAATTATTATTACGAACAAATATCAATTAGGTACCTAGATAGTTGTATGTTATACATAATTGGTGATTATAAATTAAAATCATATTTAATTGATTTTATGTATTGATAACTCATACATGGTAAACAATTTTAATTTTTCGAGTAATACTTTATATTATTTAGGACTTAGTTGAGTTTTCAAAAAACCTTTATTCGATTTGAATTTTGAATTTGTTTAGATTTGAATAGGTAGAAAAAGTTTATTTGTGACACTAAATATGAAATTTTTCACCTCATTTAATAAGCGTAAATAGTTTTTTAGTAGGCATATGCCTGTAAAGTCAATGTAATAAACTCTATGTACAAAAAATAAATGAATCACAACTGATGGAAAATCGTCATCTTTGATATTGTTTACATGATATTGGTACGATCTAGTGAAAATCAAATAAAATATAACACGGAAGTTACATTAACTGCTATAAACTGTAATGACATTTTTTTATTAGTTAGGTTTAGGAACAAAATTTTTTTTAAATATTTTGACATTTATATACGTTTGTAGTTAGTTAACCTGCTTAAATTATTTAATATTATATAATATATTGATTAAAAATATAAAGCATTGTTTTTCAATCTTCTGTCAACATTTTTAAAAACCTGTTTCCGAATTGAGATGCTTCCCGTTTGTCTGACCTGTGCCTGGTGTCTGCGTAATTAGACAGCGTAGACAATGACCTGCAAGTGAGTACCCAGTAATTCCGAGAATAAACAAGATTCAACAACTAACAAGGCTTAAGAGTTAAGCTCCGGGATTAACGTCAATATTCTTAATGAAAATATTTTTGTTGATAAAAAATTCGAATGGCTGTAAATAATCGTAATAGTTTTAAAGAACGTTGTAATATTATTGTATACACTTTAAAATATACATATATATTATATATATATATTAATTTGTTTAATATTGTGAATCTATTTGTTTAATATGTTTCCTGTTTTCAATAAAAATGAAAAACTATACAATTATGAATTGTAGTAAATTCTTAGAAATTATCTAATACATTCTTGAACAAATTTATATTTAAGTAGATACTTGACATTTTTAACAAACATTCATATTAAAATTTACTGGACGTGACATAATTTTCAAAATGTTTTGGCTTCAATTGTGCTGTTTATAGTTATTTGAAATTTAGAAAAACAATTTTAAAGGTTTTAAAGATTTAGATTTTAAAAATCGGTTAAGAAGTTTGAAAGTGCATTACAAAGACACACATAATTTGTTTTTATAGTGATTTAAAACTAATGGAAATAAATAGTAACAATTTTATAGACCGACAGACGGTCTCCGTTTAAATTTATCATTGAATTCAAATTGAATACATCCACTTTAGTGAACTACTCAATGACGATACAGCAGACCCACAGCGGCTTCCCCGGTTTATTTTTATTTGGGCTATCAACTATTATTATTTTTGTATCCAATGAAATCAACTTTAGTCAGACATCATATGAATGCACAGTACAATGTTGAACAATCTGAGCCCCGGGAAATAAGAAGCCTTCAAACAGTTCAAACAATCCAAACCAATAATTTCGTCTTTCAGTATCTTTACGTAGGTAGTGTGTGTTATAGAACTATTACGTAAAGGATTGAAGTCGTGTTAGCTGGATTTTAAAACCAAATAATTTAAACGTATAAAACGTCATATTATTTTAAAACTTTTCAGTCAAATAATAAAAATATGTAAATTTAACTTATGATATAGTTAAATATAGGTACTCTGCAGGTTCATTTAATTGTATGTCTTATTTTGTACCTATTAAATATTAAATTGCACATAATGGTTCACCAGACTACAATAGTTCACTACATTAAACATGTCATACAGCAAAGTTACGTCAAAATGTCGGGTCTTGGATATTTTTAGTATTAACCTAAGGCATAATTTGAATGGATTCCTAATGGATAGTATGGGAATAGTAGAAATGTAGAATATAGAAGGCTCATTCAAAAAGTATCTCAAGTCCGCAAGCATTAAGAAACACATAGCAAAAATACTAATGTCCATATAGAAATGATTTGAAAACTTATTGAGGGAGTGAGTGGAAAAATATTAAGTTATCTAACGAAATGTGTATAAAATGCATATAATTTGGGTGCAATGATAAATCGTGCATGATTTTCATTATTTAATTATTAATAGTAATCAATAAGAATGTGAAGTAGTTCAAACTTTTTTATCATATTTAAATACAATTACTTATAATATTATACCTAAAATATTTTTATATCATTACAACATAATACTATTATGTTGGGTAACCTATTAAAAGTTATGATATTTTGAAAAAGACACATTTATCTAGTTGGCAGTGAAGGAAAAATAAATATAAGAAGAAGAAGACACATTGTATGTATTGAGAAATAGTATTCACGTGACGTATACTAAAAATATCATTTCAAATTATAATACAATATGTTATAGGTACCTACGATTCAAGGTTTATTATAAAATACGATGTTCGTTTCCTGACTTTTTCTTAGTTTTAATGAGTTGGTAACAAAAAATCAAATATAGGTATACGGTATGTAAAGAGTCTATAATTGTTCTTCTACTTGAATAATAATGGGCATCAGTGATAAGTTACCATGCAAATATTATTTAATACATATAGATATCTCCAAACATATGTGTGGTCTTTATTTTTGAATTTTGTAATCTGATATCAAAACATTCAAAACCCTTTAGTTTTAATCGAATCGCTAGGTAGGCTGCGATAAAGGATAATTTTAGTAAAATTTGAATGTGGTAAATGAACCACATATCGAGCCGTAGTGGTTGAAGTCTTATGAAAAGAGGTTTGTTTTTAATAAAACTTAGATATCAATACATCATAAGTGTAGAAAATAGTAAAATCAAGTTCACAAAGACCAATGACAAATATTTGAGAAGTGTTTTTATTTTACTCGTTGTACCGCTCAAAAGATATTTAAAACCAAAACCAGGGGAGTCGCTTTGATGTATTTTGTAACTTGTAAGTGTCGTTAAAAGTGCATCTCATTATTGTAATGCTCGCCGTACTTTATGTGTTCAGATGATATGAACGTACAATTTTGTTTTTCTCTCCGACCCACTCGCAGCATATCACGGCGTTTGTGCCCAACTGAACCACTGATTGGTTGGCATGCTGGGATCCTACAACATTCCTTGTCCTGAAATATATTTGCCCTTATCGGTATGAATGTGCCTTGAACTATTCTACCAAAAAATTAATGTGAATTTTGAAGGCAGAAGTTACAATTATCTGATACAGTTGTAGGTAGATCTATTATTTATAAAATAACTATAACAGTCATAAAAAATGCATTTAAAGTAGCCAGTGAGGAAGTAGGTTAATCAGTTTGAGCAGCTTTTTCCATACTGTTTACTTATTAATTTATTATTAACACAATGAGTGTGCAATAGCTAATACTGAGACCCACACAAATCGTTTCAATTAACTGCTTAATATTGTACCAGAATCAGAACGTGACCGAAATCATTTATCTCTAACACTGTCCACTAGAACCAACCTTGTGTTGTCAGCTCTAGTATTGAAGTGCGTTGACCTTTTATCAAATTTGAAGCTAAAAACATTATCGGTGTTCTTATCTTGAGTTTTTTTTCTTATCTATAGTTATATTTCAATATTAAAGGGAGATATGAGTATTTTTTAATTGTAAAATTTCACGGAACCTACCTACTCATAACTCGCATGTATAAACATTGAAATATTATAAAAAAATCAACGTGAGAATAGATATTATTCACAACTTTAAGTTTGATAAAAGATCAATGCACTGTAATACTAAAACTAACAATACAAGGTTGGGTCTACTGAAGGCAAAGTTTCAATGTTGCACGTGGGTCAAAGAGAAAAAACAAATAGTGCACTGACATCATCATAAATTCGAACTCAATGATTGCACACGAAAAAATAATTCATAATTCTGCAATTCCGACGAATTTCAAAAAATGTTGACTTTATACACCTTGGTTATTTATTAGTGTTTGCGATATTATTTAATTCGCGTAATAGCTTCTTATGAGTAAACTAGTACTCCATTTTCAAGATTTTTCAATAACGATCAAAAATCTACTTAAACATAAATCGAAAAAAAGTAGAAACTTCTAATGTCACAAAATGTTTTGAAAATTATTCCGCGTAAGGTGTGTCTTATGATTTGGATCTTAAGTACAAAGTGCGCACTATACAGATTGTAAAATATGAAGTTTCTTCGCTTGTGTTCTCAATAGTTTTTACAAAATTGATCAGCAAAAGAAAAAGTATTACTCAATATAAAAGATGTTTAAAGGTATTATGTAATAGAGTTTTCACCGATTATACTCAAAAAAGCATACATTTTTTTTATAATTTTCATGTCAAAACACATGGCCCTAATTTGTAGACAAATTTATTGAGAATAGTTTACAACATCTAGCCAGTGAATTAAAAACGCCTGTGTTTTTTTTACATAGGTATTATAGTAATCTTATAAATAAATTCCATAATATATTACATATCAGATTTTAGGTGTATATCTTTGATTTTGGAGTAATTAGGATGGGTAGGAAACCTTTTTAAGTTTCTAAACAAAGTTTAGAACTCCTATTATGCCTTATATCTCCAACCTTCATTGGGTCCGTCCGTCCGTTCGTTTGTTAGTTACTAGTACATAATTACGATTGTTGATGTTAAGATATTTATTTATTCATTATTATTCGTAGTTACTTTACATCAGGCACGGATCCAGAGCAAAGATCTGGGGAGGGGGGCATGTAAAATTACAATACTGGAATCACTATCCCCCATGAACGAAGATAAAACTATCTTAGTTTGTGCACCCTATAGAATGATATGTATAATAATATATTATATATCAATATCAGACATATATCTTATTTGAAATAAAGTAATATCAGGATCTGTAGAATTAATAAAAAAATTTGGGAAATAATACTTCTGGGGGGCTGGATCCGTCCCTGCTTTACATAGTTACGATTTTATGTGTAATTTTATTTAATTATGATAATTGTTGATTTTTAGTAATAATTACTTATTGCTTATAGTGATTAATATTATTTAATATAGATTCAAACTGCCCAAAATGTACTACCAACATTTTATTAAGGTTACCAAATTCTTTTTAAACTATATATTTTGAAACTATAATAATTTATTGCTTTGAATTAAAATAAGTTTAGAAACCGGGGTTTTAGCACGATAGTAGAATGAGCTTTTATAAATTGTTGATTAATATTAACATTTTTTTTAAAAAAAAAAAGGCTTTCAAAATAATTTTTTTTATTAATTTTTACGACAACAATAACATTTTCTCTTAAATTACAGTTCGACAATTTACAATATAAATGTTCGTGAATTTATTGTTTCAATGTTCTGCGTGACGGAAACAGCAAACCTTGACGTTAGGCGTTAAAGGGTTTACTGAGGTCTTAGACTATCAATTATATATGAATATGATTGGAAATTCGTAGAGAAATATGATAAATACATTAGAATGTACATGTACCTATATGACATTGACATGGTTATGTGACTAATCATGTTGTGAGGGGATGAGTTGAATCCCCGACGATTATATTTCAAGGTTGGCCATTGGCAGTCGGTTATAATATTTTACAAAATATTGTACGATTATAAAACAAAATCGCTTCTATAATTATTATTTTTGTTTTTGTTTAGAACTTCCTAAGGTAGTTTCAATCTCTTACGATGATGGATAACTGATAGGCGTTTTGTCTTTATGAAACAAATACCGTAAAATATGTTCTTAAAAATATATGGAAATGTTATGTAAGATAAATATTTAACGAATACATATATAATACCTACATAATAATGGTGCAATTATCCGTTAAGGAATTGAAACACAACTGCAGGAGTGCTAATAATATGTTGTGGACAACAAAAACATATTTACACATTTATTTTCTACAGTTTCTAGAACAAAAATGTATACATTATAATTATTTTATATTTAATATTTAAATATAGGTAGGTATTTAATAAACTAGAGTTGAAAGTATTTAAATTTAAATTTAAATTTAAAAACACAATAAAGGTCTCTTTGGTTATAACTTATGTAACTACCTATTTATATAAAGTGTATAAATTAATTGCTTTGTGCTTTAAATGTAAATTCACCTTGTAGTTTACGATTTTCTAAGACCAATGTTTTATCTAACGAATGAGAACTAACGAGAAAAAAACTTTGTAAAATCTAATTTGATGGTGTAAGGTGACCAGAATTTTTAGAAATTTTGAAGGGTGCCAAGTTTTTCCAATATGGCTGAGTGCTTGGGAACCACTACGTAAGAGTAAGACGTTATCTTAGAAATATTTTTTGGAGTTGGAATGAGTGTTAAGTACTTAGGAAAAAATTATTTGAAAAAATTGTTCTTAAATTTATATAGTAGAGGTATAAAAAATAGATAGGCAATCATAAAAATAAGACATACACACCAAACCTAATCTCTCCTAAATATTTGTTTGGTTTTAGATTCTGAGGATTATTATTCAGAATTAACGAACTTACAGGACCAATTCGAATCTCCAGTTTTTAAAACTGAACCAATTTCTCCAATGTGGAATTCTATATCCCCTATACTACTAAAATTGACAACACGTATGAAGTTCAATAAATCAAAAATATTGCTCTCAAATAATTACAAATGCCCCACTCTTTTTACATGTTATTATTATCTACATAAAGGCTCTAAAATAAAAAGTGACGAAAGAAGCTACGCAGCCTAATAAACGCTTCTATAACAGTTTGTCCGACTCCGAAATCATTACAGCCTTTCACTAATAAATAGTTATTACCCTCAATTTATAGCTGGAACCACAGTGTCGTCTAAAAAGAAAATGGTGTAGTGATTTATTAAACAAATAATAAAACAATAAATATAAAAAAAAATATAAATATAGTAAAAAACAAATTATAATAATTAATAACCCAAGTCTAGTGTCACTAATGGGTCATTTTATAGGTACCCAAGTTACCTATAATTCCTGTATTTAACCTCAACATCACATCATCACATATACTTATTGTTCTAATTTTTTTTCAGAATTTTTTTCAAAAAAACAAAATAATATTCTAAGCAGAACGTTATATGTTTATTGTTTATATCATATAAATTACAATAATGTGTTTAGTTGGAAAATAGGTAATAACTTTAATTAGATAATATATTTTCTTAGTTGTTTTCTAAGATATAGAAAAAAAAATGACAAAACAAAGGCAAAAATCGTAATCACTCCTTAATCAAGTATTCAAATCCCAAGTGCCAACCGTATTTAGTAAAACCAAGCTTAGATCAGAATTATTTTTCAAATGCTGTGATTTTATTTATTTTTAAAGAAAATATTTTGATACCTTCAGTGAAAATCAGGTATGGAATATTCACTTACGTTTTTATGACATGGAATAAACTTTAACTTTATGATACATACATTAAACATTTAACCATATATAAATGTTCGATTTAAAAAATGTTTATTAAATTAGTTTAAGATCAACATTTATTCAACAAAATGTATGTGTGTGACGTGCTTAAATAATTATTCAATGTAATATTTAGTAGGATTGACGTACATGTAGGATTGGTAAAAGTATTTATAATTTTTATAAGTATTAAAAATAATATTAATATAATCCTTAACTAAAACTTTATAATAATAATAATCGTATAGTACTTGAATACAACCACAAATACATAGCAATCATAACAATAATAACAATAATGTCTGGTAAATATCGAGACAAAAATAAATCTCATCGTTAATACCTATTAGGTGAAAAAAAGTTTTGTTTTCACACTAAAGAACATGTTTGGTTTACATAATATAATATAGGAAATGCGATTATTCGCGCACGGTTTTCACTAGTCTGATGATAGTAACTCTTGTTCCAAAGTTGAGGGAGTTTTTGTACTATTACCCGATTCAAACCCACCATCGTTGCTTGATGCATAGTCATCTTCGGCTTGATCGGGATCGTCAAAACTGAAACGTATACAACAACAAAATCATAATTATCATCGTACACTATTTTTATCCAAATAATTAAAATATTTTTAACGAAAGATGATTTCCCTGGAAATGCAAGTCATGTACAAGATGTATTATCATTTATCAGATGTCAAAACATGTATTATATTGTTTAAGTTTTATTTTTCATACTATTAAAATGTGTGAATATTATAATATTATATTGTTATGCAATATTCATATTCTTTTCAAAAAAAAAAAACCAGGCAAGTTTAAAGAGTTATGCCAGTGGACGATAACTAACTGTGGGAGGAACTTACTGTTTTTCATAAATATTGAATAATATAACACCATATTTGGTTTGAACTTTTAATTACGAACAAAAATCATCTTTAACTGAATTATTTTTAGTATCTATTTGGACGATGAACAATATATTTTCTTAATTATAATACCTCAATACATCTCTTTACCCATATTAATGTATTATTAAAAACATGCGAATTAGACTTATACATTTTTTCGATATTAGAACTACTAAAATTTAATGAAGCATATTGAGAAATGAATATTATCATCATCGTTATTCATATGACTACATGAGGTAATTAAAAGTTTTGATTTTCTTACGTAAATGGTTTTTGCTCTCCTCTCATTTCACAAATGACGTTGGTCAATGCCATTATGTAGTTTTTTGCCAATGTCAATGTTTCCAACTTTGATAGTTTACGTCCCATTTTTACATGGGGCACCACTTCACGCAATTTCTGTAAAACCAAAAGTACAATGATATTGTTATCAATGCATAAATATTATGTTGATTATATAATATAACTAACTGCGATTTGTCATACTATTAAAATTGATCATATTTCTTACTTATATTTTTCTGACATTTTAATATTAATCGAATCTAATAGGCAAACACTTATTTTCGTAGTTGGTGTGATTATACCATATGCTAGCATTAAGTCCTTGGTATTTAAGTACAAAAAGAAATGTTTAAAATATTTCGTAAGGTTAACACGACGTAATCTTCAGGCGATGGTCTAACTCCTTCAAACTATCGCATAGGCAATAAAAAGCATGCCCTCACTTTTAGTAGTTTAAAAACAATTTCATGAAATGTCCAAAACGTTACCACGTATGCGGTATAGTAATAAGTTACACGCAATATAACCTAATTAAGACGTATTAAACCATACATAATAGTCAATAGATAATATTATTATATTAATAGAATCGGTTACATAGTTAGTGAAATTTAAAAAGTGAAAACTTCGATAGCACGGCGTTAGCACAATTAAATAAACCGTCACTCGATGCAAAATATCATTATTGATAATATGATGATGTCATCTAACAGTGTAGTCCTTAGACAAATTTGAGGATCTAATTGCAATGTCCGGCACCAAGCTATTAAGATTTGAAAATCGTTACATGGTCTGTATTTAAATATTGTCAGAGTCCCTGAAATTATTGGAAATTGATTGAAATTGGAGGCAATGACCCAGTTTGCTCTATTTAATTCAGCACCGTGAGTAATTAATTATACGTTTAACACTTACTTCTTAAGGACATAATATATAGGCTACATATTACACCTGTGGTTTTGAACCAAATATCTTCCAATTGATGCGGAGAAATCATTTACAGAATGCCGAATGCTTGAGATTGTATTAAATTTATAAACTATTATATAATATTATAATAGGTAGGTACGTTATAATATTATGTGCTTACAAATCACGTTACAATACTAATTAAGTTCCGTTAAACCTAATGTAAATAGTTGGCTTTAGAATTTAATTAAATTATAAATTATTCATTTTTATAATGGGTTTCAATTAGCTGGATTATAAGTTATAGTAATACCCAATTATTACCAGACAATTAGATTTGGTAAGGTTCTAGTATTATTGAGTTAAAAAAAATGGTTACTTCAACTAATCATATTTTCTTATACAATTAGTTAAAATAAGTTTTTAGTTCTTTAGTAAACTTCTAAGTCTTACTTCTTCTTTTACCAAATAGTTATGTAAAATAACCTCCTCAAATTAAATATATTTATAGGTATGTGGCTAAAATATGTATGACATTACAATATATTGGTTGATATAAAATGTTAAGTTGTTATTATTGAGGATAATACAAATGTCGATAATTATGTAATTAGAATTTAGTTTTTTAGATAAATTAATCAAAATATATTCAAAACAGTTATATACATTGGTATTTTCTGATTTCCGTATCAAATTGACTTACATGTTACTAATTATTTATAAATAAAATCAATATCAATCATTATTAACCTTTTTACTACCAAACTGGTTTTAACAGTAAAATATTATGTCTCTGCCACACACATTTCACTTCTTTTTTAAACATACTTATAAAAAGATTTTCCAGAATATGATTCGTACATACTCTATAGTTATACACTTATGAAAAAGGGGAGATAAGGTATTCCTAAAGGTGTCCTCGTGGCTACTTTTACCATCATATGTTATCGAAAATATTAACAATTTACCTAAAAATGGTAAAAAAAAAAGTGCATCACTTATAGTATAGAGTATTCGAGTATAAATAGTGCATTAGTACCTACAGACTCCTCTTATGCAACAACCACAAAATACAAATCTTCGAGACTTTTAGTTTCGAGTCATGGTAGTTCAATTATCAAACTGTGACATTACAGTGTTATAATGTTCATTATTATATCGCTGCGTGACTTGTATGCATCTCTGTAACAGCTACAAAAGTAAATCTATACACGTTTTCGAATATATTTTAGTTAACGGTAGACAGCATAAATGGGTCACGCCGTGTCAGATGGTGAAAAATAATAAGAACGCTCAAAATATTATATACTCGAATGAAAAAAAAAACCGAAGATAACCATAATGTTATTCGATTTGCCATCACTGCAGTGTGGTTGGCGTTTTATAGGACTTGAACATTATCGCCGCGGTTACGCATCGTGTCGTAGCAGTCTTATAAATCCGAAAAATATGTTACAAACCATATACAATACTCGCTATTTTTTCGATCTAAACAATATTATATAGTACAACGTTTTATTTTTCGGCCAACTTTCAAGTGTATATGGATAATCGATTTCACAGCGTACGCGTATTACATTTAATGTGTACGCGGGTGGGCATAGTCATAACCTGCGGTGTGCTCACCTCGAAAGCATCGTTCAACGAGTGCATGCGTAATCGTTCGCGCTCGTTGCTCTCCAGCCTTCGCAAATTTCGGTCTTTGGCCGTCAACACCTCCACCGATTGCCTTTGCCGGATGCTCCTGCGGCATTTTCTCGTTTTTGGTGCAATCGGTTCATCACCATCATCCTCGTCGATGCTCGCCCGTCGTTTTCGTTTGCCCGCCGCGGGCCTTCGTGATTTATCGTCGGAACTCTCCGAATCGCCTATACAATACACGTCCATTATAAGTGTTTATAATTGATTGCTGCTACATGTCTTGATACAAATTATATAATTTAGTATGTGTTTAAAACAATACTACATGCATCTACCTACACGAAAAATATTGTTAACTAAAACCATAGCTCGCAGTGTTTAAAAACAAGTAGGTACCTAAGTGCTCACTCGAGTTTAGATAAGTAGGTAATTGTAAATTAAAATTAATAAACTAAAATAAACTAAAGATAAATCAACTTATTAAATGGACTCATATATGGCTTACTTAAATCGATACACATAATTTACACATGCCTATTTTAATACGTGTATAAGATGGCGCATTGTGCACTTTTGAAAATGTATATTTAAATAACAATGGTTCTGAGTTAAATCATTCATTCTACAATGGAAAACTTAAAATTTCATACTAAAAAATGTGTTGATAATTTAATAGAATGTATACAGTTTTTAGGCACGAGTATTTGGTATAGTAAAAGAATAAAATAATTAAAACTAATTTCTATAATGCATTCAATTAAAAGGACAAAAGCCTTAGGAATGAAAATTTCCAGGAAAAAAATATTCAGATGTTGCAATATCAACGTTGTGGGTTCATTTTAAAAATGTTTAAGTACAGCCTATGTCATTTTTGAGATACATTCACTTTTCCAAAAGGTTAAGAATATTTTTCAAAATAAATTCCAAATATTACCATAAACCCACGGGGAGCTGGATATTTACAATAATAACAATAAAAAAAAATTAATTAAATTAAATTTTTTAAGCTACTGTATTAATATAATCTTAACTAGATTTTAATTCACACACTTTTAATATTTTCGTCGTCGTCCTCGGATACATTATTGTTGTCTGGGTGGTAAAACGAACCATCTTCTGTGCTAGGTGATCTTGAGTGGTCAGTTGAAACGTCGAAAGATCGTCCGCGAAGTTGAATTCCGTCTAACATTTCTTCTTCAGATTGGGGATCACTCGTTCCCGGCATAGAAATTAAATATCTGAAACATGGTAGGTATATCGGAAATTAGAGTGGATACATTTCAAGTTAAAAGATTAAAACCATCTAAATGAGTTGATGAAAATAGTTTTTAGTTGTTCTATTTGGGTTAGATTGTAATAGTTTTCACTGTTTTCAGACAATGGTATGAGTATTGATCATATACCTAAAATGTATGCACTATGCTATAAATGTAAGTTTAGTTATATATAGACTAATTATTATTTACACAAGACAGTAAGCTGTAAATTGTTTATCTTAATCGCAGTTTTGATTTTAAACATTCAGTGACTTGGTTTTATTTTTATTTTTTATACATATACATAGACATGTATTTATTATAATATTATAGAAACTGCAAGTGAATAGCAATGACCACGAATTTGAATGACGATAACTTAAACTTGAAATTATAAATGTAATATAATAAATACGACACCTATTTAAAATTCAAATTTATATCTAATCTACCAAATTCATTTATATTTATCTAAAAATCTGAATTTTATGTTAAACGCAGCGTAATATAATTTTATTATATCCTGATAACTAGTAGCTGGTAGGTACTACCTATTTTGTAAAACCTTCGTAGCTTATATACTAAACTTGAAAATAAATTTGAGTACTTATGTCTTATATCTAGGTACACATCTAAGTATACACATGTATTCGGATGATTATTGTACTAATATACTTATTAATTAGGTATATGTACTTACATGGGACCTAGGTAATGTATAAATTATTCAAACCATTGATGAAGGTAATTTGAAATTAATTCTTCAATATAAATAATTTATTTATAATATTTCTTAGAACATACAATAGTTTTAAAATGCAGTTAACTTTTATAGGAAGTTATTATTTTCGAAGAGTTATCGATTGAAGTCAAGAAAAGCCATGTTGCGTTAGTTTATTGTAGTTTTAGTGTCTTGTCGTGAATTTGTTTAAACATAGTCTCTGAACCTCCATTTCAATTTTATATAATAATGTATAATATAAAACTCTAGTGGTTTCTAAACTTTTTCTTATAGCATTAATTCAAAAATCAACATCTACCTTTTTAATATTTAATGCATCCCGATAGGCTGCATACTATTATAGTTGCGTCCCAAAAATAACAACGAAAAAAGATTTAATTCGAATTATGGCAGATTAAAATAAACCATTTTAAGGTCGTATTACCCATAAGGCTGCGGATTGGGTGTAGTCCCACAGGTTCGACTGAACATAGTTCTAGTAACCCTGATGAACAGTATCGAACATTTTAGGAAACATCGGCATCTATGTAATATTATATACTTGTGGAGTCGTGTATCCAGTATTGACGAATTCTAATGTATTAAAATGTGTCTATACCTCAACCAATTATACCGATAAACAAAGATTTACTTAGGTTAGCATTTAAGTTTTGAATCTCACAAAGGTATAAAAGTTATATTATTAACGACTGCAAATAATAATAACATTATTCGAAGAGGATTAAATTCGTTTTGCGAGGCTCCAGATTATATTAATTATACACTCAAGGTTGTGTATTATATTTCTTTTAGAATTGGTTGATTAACTTTTTTTTTATTGAAAATTAATAACAGTAATTATGTCAACATAATAACATAGGTAAAAAGTAAAACATTTAATTTAAAATGTTCTGCACCTAAATAATTACATGATATCGATGATGAATTTTAAATTAAGTACTAGGGTTATGTTTATTACACGAACGCCTAAATCAAAATATTGTATACCTAGCTATATATTTATTATTTACATAATTATTGAAGAAGTCCTCAAAATTTACAATATGTAATTGTAGGTCATTGCCCTGTAGGTATAATGCATTATCAAATAAATTAACGTTTATAGTCTATTCATACATTTTAATCGTTTTATACATACTAATCATTATCGTAGTCAAAGGTTTATTAGACAGTTCTTCGAGCTAGCTACATAGTTAAATCAACAATTGATAATATAGCTTGCAACTCTTTTGATTTGAAATTAGTTATCGTTGTTTTTAATATTAATATTTATCAATCTGAAAATTAAACACGAAAGGTATCAATACACATACAATTAAGTCACATTTTGACATTTACTACATATAAATTATACACAAAATACTTATTTTATTAATTGTATTGCAAAAAATTTAACTCAGGTAAAATTATAATTAACAGTGGTTTTAGATAAAAATAAAATAGGTACCCGCTAAAAATTAAATGTATGTGTCATTAATAATGAATCATTATATTATTATATGTTTCGAATATAGTTTTTGTTAAAATTTTATATCAGATATTAATCGTTTGTTGGAGATTCGTCAACATTTCTACGATTTAATTAAAATAAGTACCTAAAGGTTAACTCCCTTAAATATATACCTATATGTGTCAACTTCACTTTCAAAAAAGTGTTGAACATTTTATTAAGAAAACAAAGTTCTTTTTTGTTTTTATTTGAGCCAGATATTTAAGCGGCATCTGAGGCCATTGGCTGCAACAATTTCATAGAGTCTTCATATTGTGTACCTATATGTACCTTTTTTACCTTCTATGTATTATGAATCATCATGTCTCCAAGCGGATTTTTTATTTTACTCGGTTATTGAAAACTTATGTTGTTAAAAGTGATACCAAATGCCTAAATAATTCGCGATACACACAAAACGTAAACGAAATATATTCCAAACACGTCTTTTATTGTATAAATACGGTTTTTAATACATGACAGGACGTGCCGTGTATAAATGTAAACACTCCAACAGTAGATAGGTGGTGATATAATATTATTATCTCCATATGGACATATTCATTAACTAACAATCAAAATATTGATAGCGGCAAAAGTTCATCGGTGTTTTATGTAAATGTGCAACAGGTTAAAATTAAGAATACCTCGTATTTATACTATAAATAGGTATTATAGTTACCCCGAGATAGCCGTTACTGCAGATAAGTGTTTTAAATAATCAAACTGTTGTGTTTATGCAAATTGTTTTTATTTTATTTTGTTTTTCAAAGACATGTAATTCATGTATTTCCATGTATACTTATCACGATAATATTGTGCACTATGATTAGTAATTAGTATGTGCTATCAAGACGTATAATGATCGCAACTATACAATTTACAACGAAATATGCACTTATATATTATATCTTTAGCGTTTGTAAAACGTCGCTGGTTAAAAAGTTTTGATGGACTAATATAATGTAGGTACACGTTGCGTTTTACTAACAGTTCACAATAAAATGTGTGAGACGTGAAAGAGATTGAAAAATAAAAAAACTATCTATTGCGGAAATGATTTTTTTTGCGATAGAACGTTTGATTATTACGGTTTAGAAACGGTCGGAAAATGATTCGACCGATTTTGAACGCTTTCCCTATAGAACCCATTCGAAGACGTCGAATCGACTAACCTAAAATCAAAGACCTACCGAAAATTGAGTTTTTTCTGTATAAACTAATGTTCACGTGTCGTTGAACACGTTTCTCAACGAGTGAACTTGTTACAAAATTGCTTAACTGCAATAACTAGTAAAGACTAATGAAGAAAAAACGGCAACGCACATTTCCATTAAATAAATTGGAATTTTTAATTTTCGTGAACAAATTTTAGAATATCTACTTTCTAAACTCTAATTAATTATATTATTGAATACATTATATTATATGGGTGTGTATTGATACAAGCTAACAAAAAAATAATAAAGCGATAACATATTATATTTATCACAATTCGATTAAAATATCATCGTACATAATGTTTTATTTCCATACATTAAAGTAAGAAAAACAACACGTAAATATAGTTTTAATGCCAATTTTTTTTAACAATCAAACAACTTGATACTTATTCAATGTCTTAAAAGAAAGTGTAACTAAAATGTAATTATTAATTATAAAACAAAAACACAGTCCTCTGTTATTATTGTAAAAAACCCCCCTAATAATTTAAAAACATTTAAGTAGGCATGCATGATACAACTATATAAGATAAGATGGTTCATTTTATGAGATCATATCAAAGCAATAAGAGTGTGTGTACCTTTATAATCTATTAGAGTAAGAAACAGACAAACGTTCTCAATAAAAAGTGTAAAAAACTATCTCCATTCTCCATACACCTACAGTACATTCCTCGGTTCGGTCAAAATTAAAAAGACACTTATTAATAATATGGCAATATGCATGCCTAATGTATGTATTATTATGTATTGTGTACCTAATATATTTTATTTTGAAATCCGAACTCAATATATTTAAAATCATTCTTAGGTACACTATTTATATGTCTAATATATTAATATTCACACCACAAGAAAACATGACATTAGAGCAATAAAATATTGTTATTTTGATCACGAATGTTGTTTATGTAGGTAGATATACTAGGAATACTACGTAATTTATTACTATTTAAAGATAAAACAATAAGGACGCATTGTATGTAAATACAAATTTATCGCTGAATGAAGAAAACTGACCGTTTAGATTTAATACAAATCAAATAGTGGGAATTTTGATAGTTTTAATTGCCCAATACAGACAATTTGTGTGGGTAAAATTAAAACAGGTGAGTAAGGTTAGGTACAAACATATCTATAGAATTAAAATATTTAAACATTTTAGCTAATAACCCATAAAACAAATTATACAATATATAGAATAACTTAAATATTATCGGATGAACATTAGTTGCAACTTGCAAGCTCATCCAATAATTATATATGCTTTAATGTGGATGAGCTGAGTTCATAATAAGAATTGAATTTTAAAGCTAGATATATAATGTAATATTTAGTAACAAATAACATGTGTTATATATGTAATATTATTATAATGATATTGGTATATTTTAATGCATACAAGTTTGTGCTCTGTGAAATCTATCAAATACTGTGATGTATAAATAATTTGTATTATTTAAATATTATTCTAGCATTTAAATACCTACATAAAACTGAGTTTAGAGTGTAAACCACATGTTATGTTAATATCATACTCGACATATACAGTATAGGTACCGTTGTTCTAATACATCCTAAGGCCATACGACCTTGCTTGAATAAAATGAAAAAATAATAACCTATAAGCATAATATTTACTAAATTGTTCTTGTGTTTATTAACATCTATTTTATAATACCACGGTATGATTTGTGGAAGGTTGCAAAATAACGAAAGACTATCAACTGTATTCTTCAAGTTCAAAACAAAATTACATTTCACTCGTGTGATTAAACACTAAACAATATATTATTATAGACCGTATACCTTGCACGTAAGTAAACAACACAAAAAAAACAAAATATGTAAAAGATAGATGTCTACTTTTTGGCGTTCGTCAAAAGATAATAAAAATAAATGACACAGTTAAAATAAACAATGAAATGTATTTTTGAAAAACTACCTAAATACTGCCTAAATGACCTGGTTATTAAGTCCCATAGTCGTTTTAATATTTATGTTAACGCAATTTTCCCATCAAGCAACCGCACTACCTACACAAGACGTATAATAGGTAAACCTACTCCAATTCCTAATCATAATATTTATTACAAATATTATATCACAACATAATATGGTCACAATATTATTTGGGAACGTAATAAATGATAATGTATAAACATGCAATTATTTAAATTAATGTTATAGCCTGTAGGTAAAATTTTCATTACTTGTTAACTTATATAAATTATATTATACGATTCACGTGACCACGTGCCACGTGGTCTAATTAATCCACACATTCATCGACACGTGGGATTCGAACAAGATATTATTCACAGATAATATATAGGAACAACACGATTCTCGTTTGGTTTGAAAGACCTATGACCTTAGCTGCGCGTTTGGCTTCTGTGGTACCCACCTATCGGGTCATTTGGATCCAATGACCACGACACAGATAGGTGCTTGGAAAATATACAGCTTACCGTGTTTTAGTCTGTGTCTACAGTATTAAACTGAATATTATATACAAGCAAGCTCACCCCCCTTTTTTCTCTTTATAATGATGCATTTGTTCATAGATATCCAGATTTTTAAATCGCTATGTCATTTAAGGAATGTCCTGTTATAAGGTTATTTTTTTCCAGATGAGATACACTCCATTTAACTGTAATTTATCAAGCAAATAATTTTTTTTTTTAATGTTAATAGATTTGTGTTTAAATTGAAACGAGTAGTTTTGGATTTATTAAGCTTTGTATACTATAATGAGATAAGTCCTTAATAATAGGTAAAGTATATAGGTGCCTATAACAAAGGCTAGATTGTGGTTTAAAAATCATAGTGTATAGTTAATATAAGTGTATAAAAATTAATTTGTAAACAATTTCAAAGTACCTACAATAAATGCTAGATTCAGTATTACTTAGGTATATTTTATATTTTTATATTAAACAAATCCTTAGGATTATTATTTATTAATTTATTATTCTTAGTTTACACATTGAAATATCTCAGAAACTATAGTCGTTCAAATTATTCTAATTTCAATTCATTTATTTTCAAAAAAAATTATATGGAGACAATTTCAATGAAAAAGCGCAGTTCTCGTTTGAAAGATAGTTTGTATCGCCGCTGGACATTCTTTAAATGGTATACAACTATAAAAAATTTAAGTAGTTACATAGGTATATGAAAATATAGTCTTTAAGTATGTAATTTAAAATTCCAAATGTTAGTATTCGAATAATTTCACTATTTAAATGTGGGTGATCGCTGAGCAATGAGCATGGTTGGTGTGCCTATAATCATTATTATAATTCAGCAACCATCATTTAACGATATTAACAATATAACGTTGCTTTTGCCAAGTCGCTCAAAAGTGTATTTATACGCATGCTAAACACCTAAAACTGCAAAGAATGAATTCTTAGTAGAATTTAGTAGGTACCTACTAATATACCGAAATAATAATATTAGAAAAATTAATGGGCAATGGTTATAGAATCATACCACGCTATTTCGAGTAACTGTACCTACATTATTCTCATAACAATTTATACTATTATTATATTGCTATATAGATTCAAGGTTGGAATGTAAACGCATAAGCTATCATTTTTAAGTTGTGTTTACCAACAAACATAACGATTAACGTGTTATTTATTACTACATTTGGGCAGTGTCCCATTATTGAATATACCTCTGAAGAGTATATTTTTCGACAAGAAAATTTACTCGAAAAAGTTTATTGAAATTGTATTGAATTATAAAACTATTTTCTTTACATGTTCCAATCACGGCTCTCTAGACGAAAGTAGGATAACCATAGTTCCGATGTCGAACAAATAATATTGCTTGTATGGGTGCCAACTTATAGGCTTGCAGGAGAGTTTCCTCATCGTCGTAGATATCGGGGATAAAAATGAATTTTGGTTGTAAATTTGTTGTAAAGATAGAAAACGTTCGAAATGAAAACTCTTAACCGACATTGGCAGGTAATTGCTTATAATTCACCCGATTGAAAAAAAACATTTTATCACATTGTCGCTATTATAATACGCAATATAATATTATAATGCACGATATTTTATTTTGCAGTATATCTGATGCGATAATATTAGGTATGTACGGCACTGTGCTATTTTTATATATTATCTACACGACATTCGCAATCGTAATATGGCGAGGTCTGACGGTTCCAGGAAATGTCGGACATAATTATATATATATAATTCATATATAGCTGCGGTGGCGACTCGAGCACCCCTTCTCTGCTGGAGACTATAACTCTTGTCGCCCGTGTCGTAAATCCTTTTCGGTCTCCAAGAGAAACATGCAAATCCCACTGGACTGTGGAGACACGGACGTGGGGGCGAGGGCGAGGGGATAAAACAGGTCGACGGGCCTTGAGCAGAAGTCCACTGCAGACTTATACGTCATCGTGAAGAGCTGCCCACGCGCGTCATCATAATAACTCTTAAGTATAGCCGATGGTGAGTATTATTTTAACGTTACCTCTACGTGGGTAATGGTTTTGTCGAACCTGAGCTTTCCACTTGCTACCTGGTATACTGTATGCGCGTGGAAACTTACCCCGGTAGAATAATGTCAAGCGTTCGCTATAATATTATTATAATGATGAACAACATAAATCATAATAAATTCAACCGGTTTGTTTTTAATGTTTTTATACTTATAGACCGCGGGTGTATTGTCCGCCCCGCTAATCGACCGCCAGCAAACTCATGGATCATACGCAGCTCGCGATCCGATCGACGGAAATGCAACGCGGGCCGCATCGAAATACGCATAATATTATAACGAAACAATAAATCATATCTGGACATAATTTTATACGATACCGTTTTACAATATCGATATTATGTTATACTTAAGTGTTTATATTATATGGGTACAAATGTACAATATATAGCTACCTATGGTATTTATCTCGTGGTCGTCGACGTATACTGCAGCCTCGCAGTGTGTCTTCCGGTTCGGGTCACTAATAATAATATTATGTATTGTTGTTTGTTACCCACTCGGGGGTACTATAAACGATCGCGACTTATCGAAGGCGAACTCCTGTGCGACTTTTGTGTCCATGTGTGCAGCGATCACCAGTGATTGTCGTTCTTCTGGCTCGACCACTCATTGACATAAATGTCATACGAGAACCTATATCCGTGTGTAGTGCACCGTTGTTATATTATTATTATTATTGTTGTTATTCTGTCAGTGCGATTTTCCGACTGCGTGTGAAATAGCGTATAGACGATAAACAATAATAATATTGTCAAATACACAGATAAACGAAACCGAACGGATGTAGCTACAAAACCGCACTCGTGCGCACCGCTCAAACGCGCTCGCAAATGACTACGGGCAGACTTTTTAGTTTTCGGCACAATATTATTATTATTATTATTATCATCGTAGTCGTAGTCGTCGTCGTTGTCATCGGCGGTGGAGGAGGAGAAGGAGGAGGAGGAGGAAGAATTAAATAAACTGCAGGCGACTATAATAATATACGCTACCGTGTGCCGATGGCTGTGCTCGCGGTGGTATATAATGCGCGAGACCGCGCGAGCGTTTAACACTTTCTTCGGCCGCCGCGTTTTCCCATTGTTACTGTATTTTTGTCTATTACTATACGTTTTTTATCATTATATTTGATGTATTACATTATATTATATATTTTTTAAGTGGGAGCCTCTGTGTGGCAGTGGTTCGAAACGGATACGCCGAAATGAGCAACCACCGGCACAGTTTTCGCGATTGTCGAAACACATAATAACGCTACCCGTTCTACAGCACTTATATTAGTTGTACAATAATATGTAGGTATATAAATAATCAGTAATCACTCTGGGAGATTTACTCACATTTTAAAGAGAGCTCACATTTAAATAGGCGAATAAAGTCACAGAACCACCACCATTATAATAATATGTACATCAATGTTTTGAATTTTTTTGTTCCCCACTTCATAACTTAATTATTGTGCAACACTGCAACTGCCAACTAATACGTAAAGCATTTAAATGGCAGTTAATAATAAAATAATAAATATAATACAAAAAATACAAAATATAATACATTTTTTTATTTGTATTGAATACTTTTAATAAAATACGAGTAAAGGCGGTTGTTCCTACTAATATAAAAATAATACAATATTAAAATATTGACATACTCACACCAAACTTCATCCGACGGCATGCATTATTCTTTACCCACTAGCTCACATTAACATTATAATTTATAACTACCATAAAATCGTTCAAATCTATATGATGTATTGCTAAAAAATATTATACAAATTAGATTGTGGAAAAAATGCAAAGTTACAATAACTTTTAATAAGATAAAAGTTTTTATTTCCGGTATGAGACGGTTCGGAGCAAAGATAAAATTATTGACCACAAAAAGGACAGAAATAGATTTCAATTAAAAAATAATATTGAAATCATAACGAAGCATTCCAATATTACGGGTTGTTGCTATATAAATATAATTTATTAATATTTTGACAAACTACAAATTTCTCAAATGTTTTGAGAAGCTTAAGAATTATTTCGGTCAAAAATATATTTTTGGTAAAGGGAAATTAATAATTACTCATTTTCGAATTCGTTATAATTAAATAAATAAAACATTAATTATATTTGCCTCAGATTGTATTAGTAATTTCTATATTCGTTCGTTTTATAAATCGTTACAAAATATGTCATTACGCGATATTATATTTTAACGAAACAACAATACTAATATCACTTTCAGTATTGACCTCGCATGTACGGATTTGGCGAACGATTGTACTTGAATAAAGAATAATATGATATTATAATATATTATAATAGTATTATCATTGTATAATGTGATGTTACCAGAGAAGAGACTGTCGACTATAACAGGTACAGCCGTACAGGTAGATGGTATAGGCAATGAAAGTAAAAGTCTTTCACTAGATTCGAAACTAAATATAATGCGATCACGGCCCCTTCTTCTCATTCAAAGTAAAAAAAAAAATATATACCACGTAATGATAAGTGACATCAATGTTCAGGAGCCACGATTTTTATTGTACAAATCGTATCCGTGTCAATAGAATTATGGCCTGGAAAAAAAAAAGCGTGCACAGTGATCAGGTAGCAACTTAACGTTACAACTCTCATGTCTATTATGTTTAATGAGTCTATTTTATACGTACCTTCATAACGCGTGTGTATATTATTTCCATACAAAATGTAGGTACCCGATTCAAATGAGATGTATGCAGTTTAAAATATATTATAAGAAAAAACTGACTGTGAGTTCACTGCAAGCGAATAGTACCTACCGATTGTAATTTTTGTGTACTACACAATGCAAAGTCAGTGGTCTTTGTTTTTTTTTTTTATGCAAATATATTTGGGTATCTAGATCAGAATATCAGATGAACCAGTAGACTTGTTATTTACCTACTGAGTTAGGTCCGAGAGTGGTGATTAAAAGTTCTGCGAAACAGCTTTATGAATATAAAGCAGGCAGAAAGGTAATTGTTTTTACTTCTGAAATCATAAATGTTCCGGGATTATGCTACCTATAGAATTATTTCAGGGCCATAATTTATTTCGATCAAAACAACGTCAAAAAAAAAATAGAAATCAAAAAAAATCAAAACAATAGAAACCGTTTTAAAATATGCCAATACCTATTTATATATTTTTAATATATATACATAAACGATTGCTACAATTTTCTTCTAATTTTCTGACATAAGCTTGCTAACTTCTCAAACACAACTACAAGCTTGAAATGAAAAATCCATCGGTGACCGCCTTTACTCTCGAAAATAGGTAGATATTTTATCAACCACAAACAATTCTTAGAAAATATGTGGGTGTAGTGTATACGCATTGTTTGTACTGCATTGTAATGTGACGAGTATTCCTCGAATTCCCAGGAACGTGTGGAAATTTACTGAAATAAAATAAAATATAGAAAGGTGAGAACGAATGATTGGTAGTTACTGGTAGCAAACGGTAGCATGATAAGGCTAAATAATGGTACATAATGAATATTGTATATCATTTAAATATTCGAAGTTTTTTAGTAAATTTCAATTTCAAAAAATACTTACACTGCTCAAAAATAAAAAATAAAAGAAATAGGTTTCAATTGTGATATGTAGGTATGTTGTGTATCGTGGAAGTAATGCAAGCGGTTCCCACGGCGTCGTCGATTTAAAAACTGAAAAAAAAGGGTATTTTGTGTATAATTATTTATTAGAAATAGTTGTTTGACCAATTAAGCTAAATTTATAACTTCTGTATATTAACATCCTTTATTTGTTTTTTAATAACTACTACCCTGCAGTTATATAGTAGAATATCATAATACATTTTGAAATATATAAAATAATACGATTATACACTTATACTTCTGTTAAAATACATAAATATAGAGACGTGACTGTTAAGTTCGGCATAAAAAATAAATTACTACTGAAAAAAATTGTAATTTTTAACAGTTATTGATACACCCGGGAACAATTCCAACAATTTTAGGGAGTGTCGATCCAATGTATGGCTAGTATTTTTTTTATCAACTATTGGTTATTTTGAATATTATAATAAAAGTTATGTAATTGTAATTAAATAGGTGAGTACAAGCCTAGCTAGTATGATTCTATACTGATGATGAGTACTTTTTTTACAGAAAAAATTAATTACACATGATTATTTAAATGCTTATGTGTATATAATAGAGATATTATTATTTGTCGATCCAAACCGGCCAAACGTAATGGGCAACAATCGTGTTTTACTTAGGTACCGAAAGCAAACCACAAATAAATATACCGAACTTGGTCATTAAATATGCATGGGCATATAATATACCTACAGCTGCGTTTAATAGGTATGATCAATTAGTATGTGTAACATGGTCATGTACTGTGAAGAGTCTACCAGGTGTACCTGTTAAGTGTAGTGTGACATAAAATTTGTTTAAATAGATAATAGGTTGAAATATCACCATACTTATACATATAACGATTGCTTAATAATAATATCATGATGTGCGCTATGTTGGTTTGTCTCGTCGATTTCGCTAAAAATAAAATGTGGCTAAACATTATAATTGTTTGACCTAATAAGTATTATACGTACACGGTTGGATTCTATGTAACGTTATTATGTATACATTATTTTAGAAACTTCTGATACGTCGGCAAGTAATAATACATATATTGATAAAGAAAAAAATATTTTAATATTTATTTCTCGACAGTCGTTGGTGGATAGGTAGGTAAGTATATAACCTAATATATTATCTGCATATGCTTTAATAGTATAATATTATAGGTATGTATTGTAGGTACCTACTTCGTAAAAAAAAATGTTTGCGAATGTGATCCGAAAGCGGTAACATAAGGATTGTGGCAAGGCAGGGGGGCGCGATTATTATATCTACAACCCTGTCAAACCCCTTCAATCGTTTGACTATGAACAGTCACACTGAAATGTTTTACGCTACTCCGGCATACTGAAGTTCAACGGATTGCATGTATAAAAACGTTTGTACAGAACAATCATGTACATAATATATAGGTATACTATTATATTGGCCGCCTTTATTAAAGGCCTTGAGCTATAATGACTCGACCACGTGACACGTTCGTTTACGGGTGCGACATCGTAGGTATATAATAGTACTGTCGAACAAGTGAACATAATATATATATATAATGTGTATTCAACATTATGTGTGTAATCGGACTCGGGGGCATTTGTGCGCGGAGAGACAACTCGAACTTACATAATATAAATCTTTCCACACACGGCGCACGGCCTATTGTGCGAATTTAGTGAAGTGCGGGAACGTAGTTAGGGGAATTTCCCGGGAATATTCCCAACACTAGGAATTTCCAGGGAATATTCCCAACACTAGGAATTTCCAGGGAATATTCCCAACACTAGGAATTTCCAGGGAATATAATAAGTTTTTATATATTGATCATATGTTTCAGTTTTAAATTAAACTCATGATTGTAAATGATCCAAATTATAGCTCTATACTGATATTATTTCCCTTTCGATATTTATTCTTTAAAAAAAAAGTAAAAATAAGTTATTTTTTGATTAAAATCTGTACAATGATAACAAAAAAGAATTCAACTTTGATTCATATACATTGTAAAAATAAAAATAAACATACTGAAATACTGAACAACTTTTATTTATACATGTAATGAACAACATATATTTATATATAACTATAGGCACTATCAGTCTCTTTATTAATAAAAATAAAAGCAAAACAACAGCACTCTTTATTAATATTTTTATAATTATAATGTTATAATAAAATAAAATAAAGTGTAAAAACTGTGTACATTGAAAATACTAAAATGAAATAACGACAGTCGATACTTCTATAATCAATTATAATCTAACACATTGCTTATCAATATTATGTTGGGTAACAAAGCAGTTTAGCTAATTGATGTGAAAAAAATACACAAATGTATCAATACTGTTATTCAGTACTCTAGTCACATACTGTTACAGTCACAATAGACTGTTCACACTCGCTTTTTTTTCAAAGAAACTTCCTGAGTGGTTGAGAATATTTCGGGAATATTCCCTGTTTCCGGGAACGTTCTTTGGGGAATAATCCTAGTGGCACACATCACTGAGTGCGATAAGTACAGACTACCCGGCTCAAGGGGTAGGCGACATAGGCCCCGCACGCCTAGAGCGACATTTTCAAAACCGTGATAATATTATTATTTTAGGGGTGACAAGATTTGATTTTGCTCTTCCGGGCCTGTATACGTATTATATTATTATGATATTATGATATTATTATATCCTGCAGGCTATCTGACGGATATCTATCGTACCTGCTGTCGATGCAGAGGCCGAGCTCGGACGTCTTCGGCGAGTACGAAATTTTTTGGTACGCACACCGGCGTGACTGAGTACCAACGGAGTTGTTTATATTATTACGATAAACGTTTCGAGCGGACGTCGGTGAAGTTTTTTTCTAGTTTTTAACTTTTCGCATCGGGTTTACTCATGTACGATGTATATGTAATACGTAGTACCTTTATGTATATTGACCGCGGCGGCGTACCTATTACCACTTACCAGCTATATGAAGTCGTCGTGGTCGCCAACAGTTATAATATTATATATTAATAAGTAGAATAGGTACTGCGTGTACACGAGTCGCTTGTCACGTATCTTTACCTATACACTTGTACTACAGGCAGACACGTCCGGTGTAAATGTGCGACGGGCGACATTCCGCGGTCAAAAGTCGTTAAACATCGCACATAATACCCATACATCATGATATGTGTGTAATACATTATAATGATACAGCATCCTTTCACTCGAGTCTAAAAAATCTAACCCAGAAAATCTGGTTTTCCTCGCCGAACTGCACGAACAAAAAAAAATAATAAAATATTAAGCATATTATTATAATATGATACGCATACCTATTAGTATAAAAAAAATAAACAAATCGCCGTGTCGTCACTATATTACAATGTTTGAATGTTAAAATATATTAACATAATAACTAATAAGTAATAAGTACCATCTGCGAAGAATTTTATACGAACTGCAGTTATTACACTTTTGTCCTTCACGTCATCATTATTGTTTTAAGAAATCATAATATTTTTTTTTTGTATTTTCTTAGATGAAAATAAAGATTATTCTATTCATAAATAAACTTTTTGTATATCAATTAAATATCATGGTTAAATTATTTAACTTAAACTCTATATATTAAGAACACCCTACCCATTGTATTGTCTCCGTCTTACAAACATACGTAAATTGTCGTTCACTTATTGTTTTAATAGTGTGCTGTTAGTTTTGGTGTAAGTGCGAATTGACCTATTATCAATATTTTAAATAGGTACATTACCTGTGCTAAAGCGTAGGTGATTTTTCCGAAATTTTAATTTACAAGCAAGAAATGGGTTTGTAAAATATCACAAATTAAAGACGATCATGGTTCGCTTGTAAGTTGTAGATTAAAATATCGAATAAAAGCCGACGATTATGCTCAGCTAAGGTTCTTACCTAAAAGTATGATGATAGGTCAGTTCGCTCTAATTTCAAAACTAACAGCATACTATTGAAACTAGTGGACGAAAATGTTCTATGAGACGGAGACGAAAAATTCTGAATTTATGGGTAAGCGTCTTTTACTTTTCTTAATTATTTTTTGTCGAAGAAAATTATTGGTACCCATTTTTCTCTGAACAAATAATAATTACAGTTCAAAATGTAATATTTATATTATGAAATATTTTTCATACAGCATCCCCATTAAATTATGAATTAGTTTTTTTCTAAAATGATAAATTTACTTGTATTATTAGAATAGGACATGCGCCGTGTAACGGAATACCCTCGTATGTGTAATAGGTGGTATCACTGGAATCATTTAAGAGTTTTTATTATTTTGTAATAATATAACAGTACCTAATACAGTATAATCAAAAACTAACCTTGACCTTAAAACATTTTCCCCCCATGTGGCAGTGTATAGTTAGAAATGAATATCAATCTGTCGAGTGGCATCATTACATCATATACATGTAGGTAGGTAACTAATTCGTATAATATAATATAAATGGTGGTGTGGGAAAAAAAAATATTAATTCCAAAGAATGAAACGTGTCATTAACGATGTGCGTAGTTCGACTCGCTTCGGCGAAAAGCCCTTATGGACTTATATCGAACGAACTGCAATTATTGACCTTACCTAGCCTTATTGAACGGCCCATGACCGTTATAGAATCATAATAACATACTATCGAATATCGGTATACACGCCGGCACTTCGCACTGGAGACTTTTTGTCGTTGTCGAAAGTGTTTTTTTTTCTCCATTTTGAGCCATGACGATACAGCTACAGCACAATATGATCACAAGTTCCATACCATACACGCACGCAAACGTTTCCTCCTGACGTCCAAACCGTTTGTATTATAATAGGTATACCTACCTAACCAGTAACCATATTATACAAATACAATGTACATAGGTACATATGTGTAGCGATGGTTTTTTTTCTAAAAAAATATTTATATTCCTCACTCTGTTCCGGCACGCGGTAAAAACCAGGGTTACCGGTCACGATCCCATGCCCGTCGACCGCGTCCAACCGCCATAATAAAATATATTATCGTCACACGCGCGCACACGTATACATTATGATAATCGCATAGAACCTACGGTGTGGCCACTGGCCACGCGCTCGTATGTATGGTGTTCGTGACGGATACGCCTTCGGGTCGAGTAGCCCGCAGATGCGTCGCGGATTACAGACGTGTCGGACTTGTCCTGAGTTAATTGGCCGCGGCTACTACACCAGTGGACGGCTTCATCATTACACCTGTAGCAGTAGATACACACACGACACACACACACTACATTATGGTACGACGTGTATACATATTACAGGGTGATTTCTTAAGTACGCTCACCCCCGTTTTTTCCCCTTTAATACCTAATACATTTATTCAAATTCTAATTTTTAGAATTTATAAGCAGACCTAACTGACTGATCTAACTGCTCGGAGAGTATTTTGTGACAATACAAACTTCTATTTTTCAAATAATGAGATAATGAGAACCCCCATTTTTTACTGAAAATTATTTGGCTATGATTTTTTTTTATTAATTTGTTGTATCTAAATCGAAATTCTGAGTAGTCTTTGAGTAGTTAATTAAAATGTTTACACTGAAAATAATAATCTTTACAAAAAATGTAAATGATTAAAAAAAATGATCTTCAAGTAAAAATCTGAATTTTAAAACATGCATAATTTAAGCATAATAATAGAATGAGAGTGCATAAAAAATCACCCTGTATATAGGTACAACTGGTACTCTACTGGCACTACTGCTGGTGATATTATATATGCGTAAACCGCGCACGTACATGCAAAAATTATACAAACACGCGGAAAAAAACGGCGACAATAGGCGGGTGATGATAGTATTATTGTAATACGGTGACGCGTAATAAGCGTAATATATTATTATAAATTATAATATTAATACATTGTATTTTTTATACTGTATAGGACTACAGCCGTCACGGAAACCACGCGACCGGTCACGACGCGTGGCCACTGGTCGATGTACTTATACCTATATTATGTCGTACGAACAAACGAACCTTTCTTTCTAACCAGTTTAAGTGAAAAGTCACTCTTTTATACCTATTGACTTGCAAATCGCATTACATATCATCAAGCTTTGTAGGTATTTTCATGGATCAGAAATCGTTGATACAAATATCTAGTATACAAAAAATATTATAAAATATATAATAATAGTATTGAATGCAGTTGCATTAATTAAACACAGGTAATAGATACTGTGGTTTTAAATGAATTCCAAAACTGTTCGTATGTAATGGTTGGCCATTGCTAACAAAACATGCACATCAATAACCCAAACAGAGATAACACAGTAAGTAGCACAGTAAATAAAATTGAAACATTAATTTACTAGGTAATACAGATTATTCTACATAATTTTGAAATATATATATGAATGTGAGTTTTCTTATTTACTAATTATTATATTTAAAATTTCCGAAGTACCTGCACCGGACAGTTTCTTTCTTCAAGACACTCAAGTTATTGCACTTAATTTAAACATACATTATGCCTATTGCACTTTTTCTTTTTCTTTAGTATGGGTTGTATACTATCCTAGATTAAAAATATTTAAAATTAAATCAATCGGATTAGTCTAAAAAAAATAGTGGATATTTAATGGTTTAAAATAATATAATTTTATTAGCGTTATAATAGGAAATTACTGAATTCAGAAATTACCAACAATTTACCTTATAAATCAAATGGTTTAAATTTAATTTAATTTACATCACGAATATTGTGCATTTGTGCTGACTAAATACTTGTATTATAAACCGATCTATATCAAAGTATTAAGCCACTTAACGGCCATTCTGCGCCAAGGTAGGCGAAGAAAGCATCAAACAAGCAATTTGAGTTCTCAACACCTGTTGGTCGTGCCGTATTTTCTTTGTTTAAATTTTTAAAAAAACGTACGGCGAAAGGTATAGGCAATATAGGTACATAATAAATTGTTTTATATTTTCAAAAACAGCTATTCGTTTACAGTTTTTGATATTCAGCTATAAAAATTAAAATGTGACAATTTATGTCAGACCACTCAGACCTTTCATTAAGTCTACAGCTCTCAATCCAGTTACTGGGAATCAAATAATATTGATTATATTGATAATAATTAATTAGGTTTGACTGGCTGAGAGAACGTTTTTGATATTTCGCTTATATGAGATGTAGGTACCATTTAATTTTAAATAATGTTATTGATTCTGTCGGTTTCTGATTTTCAACGTTTTACATGTGTCCAAACTATTAATGGGTTGATGCCGAATAAAAGGGAAAATAGGGAAGTGATTTTACAGGTGCAGTAAGGGAATAACTTCAAAGAATAGATATACAATCGTATAAAATATCAACCAACCAATATTATTGTTGGAGCTATGTAAACAGTTTTTATTTAAGAAAAAATTGTTTCCGAATATGTAAATATGAAATTATCATACACTATAAATATTATTCCTGCAGCAAAAATTGTAAGATTATTTTGAAAATGCATTCATGTTTAAATAAAGCGGAAATTAATAATTGGTACACACATTTTATTTTATTTTAATTTGTTGGTAGCAAAATAACAAAAACAGATTGTTAAAAACTGATACTATTATGATTATTTTAGTAATGTTTGTACGCTATTAGGCTTTAAGAAATTAAAAAAAAACACATCATTGTAAAACCAATACATTTCTCATTCAACTTGAATCTAAAATAATAAAAATAAATATCTAAAAAAGTAATATTTTAAGTGATAAGTACATTTTTAATTGACATCTAAATAGTTTAATCAAAAATGGTCATAAATATTAAATATTTATTACACATTGAGTAAGTTTGATTTACAATAAAATGGAATATCTTTATTTTAGATCTTAGATTTTTGAGAAAATATATTATTACATTGATGTTAAAAAAAAAAAAAAAATATACAATATTACAATCCAATAAAAACAAAATATTTTTGGTGTATTTTACTAATGTTGAAACACCGATTATGGTAAGCTTACTCCAATATTTTTTAAGACATCACATATCACTTTCATTTTACTACAATAATATATTAAAAATATTAACCTTTAAAACTACCACGAGTTCAATATTTTATCTGTATATTTTTACAGTAATATTCTATCTAAAATAATGCGTACCAAGATCAGTATTACTAAATGATTTTACGCAGTGGATAACTTAATTACAATATATACAATACATCTTAGTTCATATAGAAGTACTATCAAAGACCAAAGCAGTAAGTACGTCATTTCAGATATAATTCATGCAGTTCATATTGGCCTTATGATCGTTCATTAAGGATGGAATGTTCTTCTAATAATGAATATCAAGCCCGAAATATGACAAAATAATGTAGCAGATATTGAAATATTATCATGTATTAATACTTATTGATTAACATTATATTACTATTTGAATAAAATTGGGAAAATTACAAAGTAGATTTAAATAATTACTTATCTTCAATACATTTTATTCAAATAAGGTACATTAATGAATAATGTTATGTCTCCGGGGATTACCTCTAATACATAGGGTAATCCAAAGGCCAATATGGACTGCAATGGTTATACCTAGGGTTATATAAACCCGGTGTAGGACGTAGGTTACAAAGTAAATAAGATAATTGTATTTCTATAAGTCATTAAAAATGCATTCATGTCATATAACTCTAATTCAAAAAATATAATATCAATAGTATTAAATTGTGTAAGCAAATAGTTCCAATATAAAAAAAAGTAAGTGTAAAAATAATATAATATATTGATTTTAACAATATTGTTATCATAGATTATTTGCACTAGCAAATTATTTTAAATTAATAAATAAATATAAACATATATTTAAGCATCAAAAATTACTTTTATTAAATGTTAAAAACTTATATTATAGACAATTTATTGTTTTGAACAGTCAATTAATAAATATTACTGTTTAAATTAAAGGACTTTTTGTAAGTCGACATCATACAATTAGCATTGTCCTCTAGCATCCTTGGATCCTCCTGAATTCTTGGGTGACTGACAAGCTGACCATTTTGGGGAAAACATTTTTTACATGGATCACAAAATGGCTTCTTCTCTGCATGGACTCTCATGTGTTTGATTAATGAACCGTTAACAGGAAATGATTTTAGACATACCTCACATGAAAATGATTTCTCTCCCGTATGCGACTTCATGTGAGTAATTAGTTGCTGGTTTAGAGTAAATGATTTCAGACAGACCTCACATGAAAATGGTTTTTCTCCTGTGTGAGACCTCATGTGTACTTTCAAATTGCCATTTGTAGAAAAACATTTTAGACAGACCTCACAAGAAAATGGCTTCTCTCCAGTGTGAGACCTTTTGTGAGTAATTAATTGCTGATTTAGAGTAAACGTTTTTAAGCAGACATCACATGAAAATGGTTTCTCTCCTGTATGAGACCTCATGTGTATTTTTAAATTGCCATTTGTAGAAAAAGGTTTTAAACAAACCTCACATGAAAAAGGCTTCTCTCCCGTATGAGACCTCATGTGAGTAATGAGTTGCTGGTTTAAAGTAAATGATTTTGAGCAGACCTCACATGTATATGGTTTCTCTCCCGTGCGAGAACTCATGTGTACATTTAAATTTGACATTAACCATGAAAAATTTAAATGAGCCTTACATGGAAATGGCTTCTTTCCAGTTTGAGACCTCATGCACTGCAAAAAAAAAATACTTCATTTATAATGACAAACTTAACTAGTAAATAATCAACAAATTTTACATTTTGACACTGACTCTATTTTAATAGGAATACCTCATTGTTTACTGACAAATTTATTTTATAGGACGGACAAACAGTAAATTCAATAAATAAGGGCTACTTAAAAACGCCTTTTATTTTGTTTACTCAAAACGCGTATCTATATTCCATATATATTTTTTAATTCTTTTAATTCTAGTTTTTTTATTACATTTTCAACTAATAACCAATGTTAAACAACTACTAATGTTTCTTTATAAAAACTATTTATTAAGTAAACAATAGCCAATTATTACCTATATAACCTTGTTTAGTATAATTTAAGTTAAGAAATTCATAATGATAATATGTTCTATTTGCTTTCATAAATATCGTTATATTTGTATTAGATACCTAACCTATGTTTTATATTATTTGTCTGTTTATTTAACCATACATTTAAAAGGTACCATGATTTATATTTTGAAAATATAAGATGTGTTTTACATTCGGAATATTTACATACACAGATTTATGAAAATGGTGAACTCAATCTAAATTATATCAAAAGTCAATAGTCAATTAATAGTTGCATTAATAGATGGTAATAATTCTTATTTCCTTTGGTAAGACAAAGAATTAATAATCAATAAATACTAAATACATACTTAATAAGAATGAAAATGTTCTTAAAAAATCATTGACGTCTAAAAAAATGTATATGCACCTATTTTAAAATATAGTCAAATCAACAACCACTGGCTATCATTGGGTACATTTTATTATATTATTACAACTTAAATTATGTTTCTCTATTCTCTCCCTATTGTAGGTATATATATATATTATATTATTTCCATTTATTAATTTTATAAAGGAAAATAATTACTTTATTGCCCTTGCTATAAAACAAAAATAGTCAGAAAAATAGTTATTATTAGGTAAAGATTTATTTTAATAATTTATCTAAATTGTCAGTCAAATACCTATGCACCAGTAATATAGATCGGGTTATAAAAATCAATAATTATTGGAACAATGCTTATTATTTAGAACCTAGATATTAGGTGGTTAAAAATTACTACGGGTAGATACAGTTGACTCTAATTACATAAATAGGTAAGGTTACCTAGGGTTTCCACACTAAGCGATGAAGTGTTTATTGGAATTTAATGGGCAAAAAGTTATTAGTTATTACCTCGGTTTGAGTAGATCACTGGAACACTTTTAATAAAATCAATAATCATTTGGTAATCATGATAATCATCTGATAATTTTGATAATCAAACATCGATAATCTGGTTTAAATAATTTTTTATAGTTATTTACAGCTCAGTTACTATTAATAAAAAAACAGGATACATAGGTACCTATTTATATCCAAGACATTATCATAGCCAAGTTGGTACCTAAAAGATAAACCTATTTTGAAGTATATAAATCAGATGAGAAATGAGAATGAATTACCTTTTGTAAATCAAGTATTTAATAAAATAAATTACAACTATAACCAAAAAATTGTATTGACACTAATCAGGTAATTTAATGTTTGTAATAAAAGATATATTT
The DNA here is from genome assembly GCF_001856785.1 of Myzus persicae. Lineage (NCBI taxonomy): Eukaryota > Metazoa > Arthropoda > Insecta > Hemiptera > Aphididae > Myzus > Myzus persicae. The sequence continues at coordinate 55,062 of NW_019104333.1, forward strand.
CATTTTTTATTACCTACTTATCAACAGATATATTATTTCTACCTACTGACATACATTGTTGTATTAACCATAATTATACTTTGATAATTGTTTAATAAAATTAGACACTATGGTTTTAATTTACTACAATATCTAACAAATATTAATATTACATTATATATTTTTATATGGGTAAATAGTAAATATACAGTATTAAATACAACCCCAAGTTAGACTTAACCTAATTTCTAAACACTTGATAATTTGTATATTTAATACTAATAGTAAGTACCTACTTACTAAAGTAGATTTGATACTTTAAAATGTAGAATATATTCCAAAACATTTCATACATACGACTGTATACGTAAGTCGTTTATTAATATTCTTACTGTTAAATATTTTTTAAAAAATTGCATGACCCACTAAGAATTTATTAGTGACCCACTTTTGGGCTATGAGTCGTGACCCAGTATTAGTGAACTTCTGGGGTTAGTACTTACCTATATTATATTATTTAAATATTAACATAATATAATATAATATATATACATAATAAAAATGTATCTATAATAGTATTAATTATAGGTAGTTTAAAAATATACGGCCTAGCTATAAAGTGTATCTATAAATATTTAGGAAGGAAATATTAAGATGAGTTACCACTAACATTATTTTTATTTGCAGATGTAAGTTTATCATATAAACTAATCTTTTAAATCAATTGTTTAGAATTTTTAGTAATACAATTTATTAATTTACCTATAGTGAAATTTAAATTTAAGTTTTTTATTTAAAGACACTAACCTAGGTAGCTCACATGTAGTTGAATCAAAAATAGGTATATAGTACCTGTATAGTACCTATTTAAAGGACAACTATAAACTATTTGTTTAAAGATAAAACTAGGAATCATTAAGACAACAAATATTGTAGTAATTGCTATAATGCAACACCGAAATAACTTAATTAAAAATAGTTGGTCGACGAATACCTACATGTTGTGTGAATACACATAATACAATCAAATATATATGCTATAGTGATTGGGGATATGCGACATAGACAAATTCATCAGAACCTTAAGTGCTGAGTACCAGGTACCTACAACCGGATGAGGCAGATTAAGAGCCTAATTCTACGCAGCCAGGACCGACGTAGGTCAACACGGCTCAATCGCTTTACACTGTCGGAGCAGAGGCAAGCGCATGCACACTAAGTAACATGTCCAAAAGTTGCAAATCAGATTTTCATGTCGATTATAATATCGTTACACCCAGATATTAGGGCACCTGTGTCTTCGTCACTAAGACAATTAATTACAAAACAAAAAACTGTGTCTAACCGTATTTCAAGAGAGAATTCTGGTTCGAGCACCGAATGTCAGCCACTTGTTGTGTCCGTGTCCCCAACGACTGTCACAGTTGTTGTCGTACACTGCCGACGATTGTCGCGGCAACGACGCCGTCCGCGGCGGCCACAAACGACGGATGCCACTGACGGAGAAACCGCTGACGATGCGAACCACTTTGAGGTGCACAATGACGATGGCCGAATCCGACGAGACGACGTAGCGTGCGGGCGCGACAGATGTCGGGCGACGGCGAAAGCGTAATACGCCGACGAACGGGACGCGGCGCCAACGATTTTCGATAATAACAACACTCGGGCTTTGTGCATAGACAACAACAACACCGTTTACACCACCGCGACACGACCGTAATGGACACGACAGACAATGATAACCGTTATCGAGGAACTTAAACCATGTGATCCGCAACCCGTGCAACGATAGTGTAATAATAATAATAATAACGTTAATAACGCACTGTATTAATAATAATAATAATAATAATAATAGTAATAATAATATCGCGGATCGGTTTACGGGAGACGATATCGGAAAACATCAATCGGAATGATTAATAACAATATCATTATTACTATTACTAATCGATGGCTGGGCGACTGTGGCGCGGCGGCGAAGCGTCGTTCGATAGCTGCTGCAGCGTACGGTCGCGAGAGCAGCTGAACATCGCCGCGATTCCGGTTGGGCGCGATGGCGTCGCCGTGGCGGCGGTCCGTGACGTGTTACGCGTCCTAGCGTCTGTCCACTATCATCCACCTATCGCGAGACGACTAGCGCAATAACAATATCAGTTTCTCTTACAGTGCGTACTGTTTGTTGCTGCACTTGGGGGAAAAAACAAAAGATCCGCGCAGCTGCCCATGATGCACGAAATATTATATTATTTTTATTGTGTTATTGTATCACTTGCCTAGGCATTTATTAATTATTATTGCAAGTCAGTCGTCGTAGTAGATTTGGAAGTTCGGGACCGGATGTCCGGATTGCATCTCGAACTCTCGAGACTGTGAACATTGATCTCGACGACGACGTCCGTTTCCAGCCTGTCGATGGACGGATAGGACGGCTGAAATAGGCTTAGAAGTTAATAGTTATACCTCAGAAAACAATTTCGGGTCCATATTTAATTAACAGATCGACTTTCGTCATATAATATTTTGTTGGAATCGGCCTTTGAATTTAGTCCATAACGGAATAGTTGTAGTTGTAAAATAAACGCATGCCTGACCATTATCGATTCTATAGCTTTACGCTGTCTGTTCTGCTTAAAAACGAGCCATTAAGCAGCCACTTTTTATTTAATTAATTGTTTGGAGCGCTATCGAGTCGTTCGATAGTTTTCTCGATAGCGTCGTTCCAGTATACTTTCGTGGCACCTAATTTTGCAACACTGTAATACCCGTCGATGACGTCATTCTGTTTCGTTTTCATGGGAGGAGGAGAGAAGACGTAGACAACTCACTTTTTGTCCATAGTCTATAATATAGGTAGCGTTGCTCGCCTCAATCCGCTCCCGAACAATAATTGGATTTTGGAGAATAACCACTAACCACTCGTACTGTCTTATATGTCACGACGTTCAGCGGACGACTGTCGGCATAAGTAGGTAGGTGTTCCTTCGTGCGGTGAAACAGTCTGGAAATTCATTGATCCAAACCGGTGTAAAGTTATCCCACACCTAGATAATGAACCATGTCATTAATGATATGGTACAAACACTACAAACATCCCAGTAAGTTTTTTTCACACTGGTCTGAGCCAGCGAATATCTAGAGTATCACACTGAAAAGACGCTACTGCAGCAGCCATCGGGTGCAACAAGTAGACAAAAACGAATTTATTTTACGAATCGACGTTTCGAGTTTGTCATTATTTTAACAAAACAAACTAAAATCGTTATTTTTCGTTTAAATATTCAATTTTGTTTGGAAATTTTAAATTAAATCGCTCATAAAAAATGTATGTGGCACCACGCTTAACTTTTTTTTTAATTTCCAGTAATACAACTTACTACTTAGGAGACATTTTATTAAAACTCGTTTTCCCCAATTTTATTTTTGTGAATCCTAATTGTTTTGAAATGTGGATACCTAACCCCCCACACCCTAAAAAAACTACTTAAAGGTGAGGGACTGTCAAGATTATGGTAAAATTATAGATAATACTCTAATATATTCTATAAGATTATATGTATTTTAGTTAAGATTTGCGAAAGAAAAAAAAATGTATGCATATAAAGGTATTTTGTTTTTTTTAACACACACATTTCAAGACACATAATATGATGGATATTTATTGTTTACCTATGTTTTCTAAGTACTATACAATATTATAATCCTATCTTTTTCTGATGGAATGCCTTTTGATAAGCAATTTCTATAATACTTTAAAAATGATATTTTTATACCTAAGAAATATATATTATTATGTGACGGTAAAAGAAACAGTCAATCAAATATCAAAAATATATTCGGATGCAGTATTTGCTGCATATGCTGCCCCTGGAAGAACGGCACACCGCACACACCTATTATAACGCTAGGGCTAGGACGGTACCTACATAATTATATTATAATTATTTATATATTATTTTGAAATGTGAACTGAATAATATCTAAACTATATTTTAATATATTATTATGAACTGCAACTATCCAGGAATTATAAGATTTTATTATATTTTATTACAAAAATATTTAAATTTTGAAAAAATGAAAAAATGTAGAATGCAGTTGGTAATAGTTCTATTGGCTATTGGACACGCTAAGTTAAAAAATTCAATAACTACTTGTAAAAACATTATTATAGATACCTTATATTATAGTTATATTTAATAATCAATTTATATTTAAAAAAATAAATTATCATGTTATTTTTCTTATAAATGTTTAGATTTATATTATAATATTATAACAATGTGTTATGAAAAATATGTTACCGTAACCACGATGAGATCATAGAATATACATTTTGAGTTTAGGGTGCCAAGGAAACTTTACTCCAACACTAAACCCTCGGATTATAAAACCAAATGCATTGTAAGCAATGCTTATATTGTACTATTTCGTTAATTAAATTAGACTATAAAATACAAATTGGAATGCGTAGATATTAAATTGATTTTTTTTTAAACGTCTAATTTTCAGTTTTAGCTTTTTTGCCATCAATATATCACATCAGATATTATAATAATATTTCAGTTGTATAAATACAAATTAATCTTAATATTTTTGTTGATATTTTACACGTTTTTTTTTTAAAGCAAGCCTGGAAGTACATACATGTATTATAGTTTATAAGTAATCATAGACAGGCGTCATATTCCGCCAGACCTTTTTCCACTAAAAATAAATGATTGATTGATTGACTGATTCCTGTATCCCCTAAAATATATTTGTTATGAACGTTTAAATATTGTTTGGAGATTATGTACCTAACAATTAATAATTTTATACAATAATATGACAACTATTGTAAGTGCACCAAAAAAATAAGAAAATATTCTTATCATTATAATAAATACTTACAAAAATGTAATATTTAATCACGTTAACTGTAATTTATTTAACTAAAATTACTAAATTTTAATGTTTATTATTCGATAACACTGATTTATATTTTATATTACATAGGATCTATAATTTAAAAAATGATGATATTGCTTTAGATATACATATACTAAGCACTTGCTACGCGACACACATTTTTTTAACTATACTGACATTTTATGTTTTAGTTTTGTATGTTAAAAATTTAAATATTAGTGTTCCAAATATATTTGAGAGAAATAGAAATAAATATTTTTTACTTTTGTCTTACAATTTATAATTGTATTTTGCCTTAAACAAATATCATTGCATAACCCATCATATTTGACTAAAATATTATTTGTAATAAAATTAATTCCACAAAATCTTGAGCACCTAGATATAGATAACTGTGATGTTATGAGGAACGTTTACCATTAAAAAGTAAAAAAAAAAAATAACAGCTTTGAGCATATTACGTTATAATAAAATATTAATTTATAATATAATATACTATACACAATATACATATAATCGGTGGTGAATAATAAAACAAAATACAATGTCAAATATGAAATGGGTATATGTACATCGTACATGTATCTATAGCATGATATGTATTTCGTAGTGCAAGTGCATACTTTTACACTTGAAATTTAATTCTGTAAAGAATAATTTTTAAAACAATTTATACTTAATAGAAAGTAATGAAATATCGATTGCCAAAGTGAAAACATGACGTCCGACGGAATTGCAATTTGCATCATTGCAAGGTCACAGCTGTAATAATAATTTAAGTATAATAATAGTTGTTTAAATTATAGCTAAAGTATTACATCTTAAACCCACACCACAAAATACATCAATAATAAGTCATGTATATCGTGGTTTAACTATATAGAGAGGGATAATCTCTTGTTCTTTTATCCATATATAAGTTACAGTAAAATTGTTCAAGTAATTTCGTCTTTTTTCAGTTATTACCAAATATACAAAACTTACAGACAATTTAAATATAATATATGTTTTTGGTCTGTAGATTATTGATAAGTACGCAGTGTATCTGTATAGAATTTACTACAACAGTGTGCTTAAACTATAAATACTTATAATTTATATAGTATTATAACTATTATAACTAATCTTTCGAAATTCAATTTTTGTAAATCGAAATTCGAATTACTTCCAAAAATATTCTGCTACTGATCATAAAATTAAAAATGTATATAGCACCTATAATTGTTATTCAAAAAAGTAAAAATGAAAAACGATAATGATAAAAAATAATGGAATTTTTTTAATTGCATTTTTATTTTAATTTCACAAAATATGAATCGTATATTGTCGTATTTTAATCGTAATTTGAGTCATAGTATAACGTAATATTATTATTTTAAATTTTATGATTATAATATCGAAATGTCAACAAACTATACCTATAAACTTTTATCATTTCTTAATAGTATAATAATGTTTATCTAATCTTATATGCAATATGTAAGACAAACTCTTGGTCTATAGTGGTCAATTAGGTATAAGTATACTCAATTTTGTATTGTTTTATGATTTCTACAAGGGCACCTACGCCACTGGAATCATTAAATGTATTCAATATTCATTTTACATAAAATACCTGTTAGTCAATGAATAGGAAACAATAAATAAGTCACAACAAATTATTTGATAAATAAATTGAATTTTTATTCACATTTCGAAAAAAGTAGGTACAACAATACATTTTGAGTACATAAAAAGAGTTTTTCATTAATTTCTATAAGAGTTTTATAAGTTTTCATACAGGTTATTTCTGTATAAAATAATATAAACAGGTACTCTCATCATCAAAGTCAAATAAACGTTGCATTAGGTATAATATAGATTTCGGTGGCTGGCCTGACGGTTCGTTCATGGGTAGTAAGCGTACGGGGAAGCCAAGGTCTTGGCCACGTATGGGTAGGTTGAGTAAGCGGAGTAAGCGGAGACGTACGGCGAAGCCACTGCAGCATATGGGGCGGCGGCGTAAGGGGTAGCTGCGTACCGCGCGGCCACGTAAGGCGACGCGGCAACGTAAGGCGATGCAGCGGCGTATGGTGCGGCCACGTAAGGCGAGGCGGCGGCGTACGGTGCGGCCACGTAAGGTGAGGCGGCCAGCGGGACGATCACTGTACGTTTGCTACGGTTGGTGTCTGATTGAGCAGATGACGACGTCTTGGTTTCGGCGGCGGCGAAGCACACGACCATGGCAAGCAGAGCGAATGATACCTAAAGTAATAATAAAATAAACGTATAAAAATAATATCTATTATGCGATAATAACGATTCGATAATATTATATTATTTACTCGTCTTAAAGTGGCTGTACCACGGTTATGGTTATCTACCTGTTTGAGTAGACCGAGTAGAGAGACATTAACCGTATATGAGGGCAGTAGGTAAATTATATCGACGATATCGAAAAGGTGATTGCAAAATACTTTTTGAAAGAAATTTAAATGGTACTGAATAAATATTATACGTGCAGCTTGTTGATAAATGATGGTTTCTCGATATTGTCTTTCTTTATACATATTATATGTATGTACACTATACATAGTGCGTCAAGAAAAACTTATACGAATTCACATGGCAATCAGTCTATATATATGAATTGTTGACACTCTGAGTGTACAGCAGTATATATATACACAGAATGTAACATATTATATACCTATTGCTGACCGCTGACGTAGAGCTTGTGTCGATAACTTGAATTTAAAAAAATGACTTTAGGCTTACTTGGAATTGCATGGTGATTTCGTAGGTAGGTTGACTTTTGAGTGTCTGGTGAATATAATGCAGAATGTGCAGACTGAAGACGAACGAAAGACTAATACTAACCACTGATCAGAACGTCCGTTTTATACCGTCCGTTTGGCCTAGAGACGCTCAATTACCATTTTGCACACAATATTCATATCCAATTACAAAACGAACATCGGTGCCAAAATATTAACAACGATAGCCATATAATGTTACATAGTATAATTGAAATTATATCTTTTAAAACTGTCACTCTCATATTTACAATAATGCATTTCGCGCTAGTAACACATTGGCCGACTGCGCACTATTTCGAAATATCACAGAAGTAGGTAGGTATCTAAGGTATCTGCCTACGGTTTGTCACTAGCGTTCTTAGTTGAAAAATAATTCCATCGGACTATGTTACATTCTTATTCAACGTAATATTAGTTCTTATAATTTGGTTTATCGATGCGTTCATTTAATAATGAATTCAAAATTCTTCCATTCATATTTTATTAACCACCACTCCTGCAGAACATAAGTTTCGTGAACGTCCAAGAATCTAAAATGTCCGTCTTTTGTTTTTTGAATCCTTTAATCTAATTTTTGGAAAGCTATATTAGGTCTATCTACTCCTAACTCTTCACAAATTAACTTCCAGACCGTTCATATTTTATTTAATACAGATTAATTTTGCTATCCTTATTACCTTACCTTCTATTATTGTAAGTTTTATTACAACAAATCAAATCAAACTTTTTTTTCCATGTACTTTTTTCCCCGAACTTTTTTCTGCTGGATTCTATTCCACCCAACCCTATTGGAGTGTTATACTATAATGACAAATAAAATATGAAAAAACTATACTCCAATATTTGTCAATAATAATATATTTTCTATTTTGAAAAATAATTTATATTAAATGGTACAACGGTGCTCAGCGCATCTAATACCTATAATATGCTAATCCTAAAAAAATGTAAATACCTTCTTCCGAATTAAAAACAAGCATAAAGTCCGAACGTCAGTTTTTATTGGCTATATAGAACATAGGCAATAGGCATGTGTATTTATGTATTTTGACCGTTTGACGTATCAACTTTACAGTAAACACGTTAAATTTGTAAACTTTTAATTCAAAGGAAAAATGTTTAACATCTTCAACGGAGCAAAAGTTAACCAAGCATGACGATGATACGCATTTTACATATTATGCACAGTTGCATATAAGTACATAACTATATATACACTGTTAACATATTATAATATACGATCTGGCTGTTTTGCACAAACGATATTGTTATAAATTTTAAGATTTATATTGAAAAACACGGAAAAAATAAGAACGAGAAGTTTGAGAGTACATACATAAATATTATAGGTAGAGTACCCCCCCCCCCTCCACCATAGAAAATTACCATCGATATATTTTTGGTATTAAAATAAATTAATTCTTGTAGTCCGTCTAACTTAAAAAAGGTAATTAGCAACATTTCAATACACAAAGTTAAATAACATTATTATAAAATCACGTCACGGTCTTAATCGTACGATAACTGCTGGCGCTGCTACCTCAGCAGGTTACTCTGGCACCACATATTGTGGTAGCAGAGAGTTAGACAATTTTTAGGGTCCCCAATAAGACGCAGGGTTTTTGAATCTAATTATAAAGGTTTTATTATATACAGAACGATGACGTATATAATAACAGTCAGGTCCGAGCTAAGGGGGTGCTATATATAAAGGTTCTAGTGATATTCACCTCCGTAGTTTGTACTGCAAAATACCACGTAATTATATTTTATTTTAGTTGAAGTCATACGATAATTGCTATGTATATCACATAACGTGCACTGCACAGCATCGTGCAGCAGCGCAGTCATAATCTTTGAAATCGAATATTGTAACGTATATTCCCCTCGTGCTCAGCGTATTTATGTATGCCTGCAGTGTGCATAGGTACAGTTTCTCATCCGTTAAGCACAAATAATAAATCGTACGAATCGCGAATACCACTGTATAATACAAAATGTATAATCATATCATATACCTATATTCTTAATATGTATTATGCTATTATAATAGGTGAGTATAGGTGCTCACATTACCCGCAGCTACATCAAAACGCGAGAGACATCTTGCGCAACCACGGCCGTGCTCGTTGTTGACCTTTATTTATACTTTATAGTACACTTTTTGCGATTTGGCGTGCCTTTATGTACCATACATAATACCATATTATATGTACTAATATTGAAATACATATATATATATATTTAATATGTATAGCCGTATAGGTATATATTGTACGTACACATGTTCGTCATCGCATAACAACAAAGTACACTAGTACACGATGTAAGCATTTACCTACGTGAATGTGTGTACATATAATATAATATATATATATTTAAAAAAATACTTTTTGTATATATATTTTGTATACATGGGTACAAACATTAATTCGCCGCCGCCGCTGTCTCTGCACCATCCTCGCGCGCTACCCCGTTATTCCCACGTATTTGCGCATGTGTGTGAGGCGAAGTCATTTTTATCGGAAGGCTGCACGCGTAAGCATTGTGAATAAAGATACCCGAATTGCAAAAAAGTTAGAAAAAAATACACCTCGCAGACTTATACATATACGTATACGACTATACCTGCTCACCGGCATTATAATAATATACGATCGAGCGATTGCCCAGAAATAAAAAACCTCCTTCACCCCTCGTCAGACAAATACATGCGCATATTTAGTCTCGAGCAGAGTTTTTAAGAAATATATCACCCCTCGACGTTCACGCATTACCTATTATATATCTACAGTCCGTACAGTATTATTATTATGTAAGTACTTACTATAGAAAGCCGCAGTTCAACGACTCTCGTATTCTCGTATATACACATAATATTATGATAATACGTTTCACGCAATAATAATAATATTATATTGCAAGTTATTACTACTTTGGGGCATACGTAAACTGCGCTCAAATGATCTTTTTTTTTGTCAACTGTACCCGAAATTTTATCTATGTTAAAAAGATATAGTGTAAACGGCACCAGACTTATTAACTTATTAAATTTTGACTTATTAAAGGTTCTATGTTTGACGATTGTGTACTTTTCAAGTATATCACAGAAATTTTATTTTCGTCAAGAAATACCAACACGTTATCGAATATCTATATTGCAGAAATACGACAACTGATTATAATATTTGTATTTATTTTGCTTTTTAAAATTATATTATATTTTTAATTATTCATATCACCTATATGTCTGTAAAGAGTTAAGTATTTTACCTGTAATTTTACCCGGGCGCAGTTTACGTGTCACCTTTTTACACTCGATAAAAACTAGAGTGCAGTTTACATGTGTGATTTTGTGTTTACCTGTATTTTGGGCGCAGTTTACAATCACCGCTACTTTGAGAACTGAGATATTTAGAACCGCAAATGGGTCTGCCGTTTTCGTTATACCTATACATATAGACTATAACCTAGTTATTGAAATAGAATGCATGACATAAATATACATATATATATATATATATATATAATTGGAATTATTATAAAAATTAAATAACATTAATTAAACAAATTAACAAAAGATGATGATTACTTTAAAAAATAAAATATGTCTTTCATTTAAAATATCATAGTTTATAAGTATAGCATGCTACTATAGTCTATAGACAAGGTAAATTGAGCAATCGTAGATATGTTTTTGAGTTTAAGTTCAGTGAGAAAATATCTAGTAGCATGCTGTACATTTTGTTATTTATTTAGTTATTTATTTTTTGTTACTCATTTTTTTCCGTTGATTTGTGTCTGTATGGCAATAGTGAAGAGTTACGAAAATCTGTTAGAAAAAATAGTTGTATCCAGCCTAAAAACATAATATCTATGTTACAACAATTTTTATTAGCTCCTATACTTTTTCAGCTGTTATATAATATTGATTTATATGTGTTTAATTTTTTCATATTTTTTTCACCGTAAACCATAATAGATTTAAACCTAGGACGAAGTAAGTACATAGGTATACACAACAGTATTTTGTCTACCAATAGGTAACTGGTAAATATCCGAGATACCTAGCTTAGAAACGTAGTGTGTTGGTTAAACTATAATAGATATACCAACCACTACATAAGTATTTTAGCCATTGCGTGGTATAGTACGAACTTCAATTCGATGGGATTGTGGGCTGAGGCAAGGTTATAGTAGTTGTCAAATTTAACTTACGGAAATGAAACTATTATAATATTATATATCATAATGGATTTATTTATGAATTTAGATGGGTAACAAGCGTCAATGAAAAAAAAACCCATCAGAACTATATAGATGTTGGCCCATAGAGCGTGCTTGGGTTTGCTATATAGCATTAAACCGTGGTATACCATAACGCATGGGTTCGGTCAAGGCCAGAACACATTAATATAAAACAGAAGACAATACCTATATTATAATATGATCCGGAGCTAGCGTGATGCGAATCGATGATGTGAGTATATGTGACACTGTTTGATATTGTGTGCGTGTGTGTCGTGTAATATAACATTATGCAGTATTCAGCAGGTGACATTCATCGCACATCGAGGGCGTTCGTTCTGCAGTTGGATTAAAATTCACAAGATCACTTGAAATCAAAATTTCAAGAAAAAAATACTCTACAACAAAAATTGTATTTTATGTGTATTTTACTTAATATTATTACCGTCGATTCATCACTCGGGCTTACAGGTAAAACATTTTATTTGATCAGTGTTCATATTATACACGTTACTATTGTGACTGTAGTGCTGTCTTTAACTGTTAACCATACTTACACGCTTATCCGAGTACAAAATCGTTTTCTGAATATTGAGATTTGTGATCATTGCAGATTGAATATTAAACAACAAGCATACACCTGCACTATCTTGCGCCGAGGTGAGCTAAGTGTACCATTTTATTATAGTCAGTATGACTTTTTTTCATTTTTAGATTCACTCCTCATCATCCACAGGTTTGTATTAATTGTGGGGCGTTTGTGTGCACAACTATTCCAAAACAATTAAATAATATAATTAAATACTACCACACGACATTAATGAAAATGTACAATTATTAACTACTACTTACTAGGTATATCGATTATTGGGTCAATTAATATTGGCCAGTAAAGGCTGCAACATAAAATATCGTACTCAGTTCAACGACTGTTTTATTTTTAGTTCATTTAAGGCCGAGAAAGGCAAAAAGTACTTTACGTGTAAGTCATTAAATAGTTCACTGCTATACTATCATTATATTACATATGAAATGATACAGGTACGGATTGATTCACCAATGCCATATATGTATGGTACATATTATGGTACCTCTCTTTTGGTATTTTATCCTAGATAACGTATTTATTCGAATTCTGATCTATGAAATTTTTAAATGCCTACCTAATTAAATTATTTATACCATTTAAAAAGTTCCATTGGAGATGCATATAAATCCCTTTTTAAATGTAAAATAACAGTTTTTTCTGTAAATTGTTAAGTAGATGGTATTTTTTTTGAGAATATTTGCATCTTCATCGACATTTTCATAATAGCTTCTGAGTTATTAAAATTTGTCCTCATTATAGTAATGATCTATTGTAATGATGGCCCCTATTAACCTATTAAAACCTACAATTAGTCAATAATTAATATTTATATAAAATATAATATGTATAATATTTACTATTTAGTTTGGTACGTACTATACTCAGATATTTTTACGAATTATAAACTGTTAATGCATTTTAATATTAATTGCTTACTTTAATTTTCCTTAATTAAGACTTTTTCGTACTATACTTTTAGAATTTTAATACTTGCATAAATCGAAAAATCCGGAATTTTAATAGATTGATCACATAGATGGTTAAATAGGTTAACATGGGGCGTGTGTCCCTGGCTTGTGAATCACCCTGTAAAGTAATACAGACTGCAGTTTCTGGTCACCCAAAGAGCATTTTGAACCGGCGGCGGCCGTATATGGTATGTCGTTTTCCGTCTTACATTATATAGGTAGGTGCCACTATAGCTACTACTATAATACTGCGCTCGTAATCCGGCGAGGTCGGCCGTGCCGTTTGAACGATTATTATTATTGTGTGCGCTTTGCCTTTGTCTTGCGGTCCGATTAACAATAAATGCGTGTAAACCGACCGTATAGTCATCGTTTGCTTCCATTGTGGACCGTCGTAACCACGCGTATTGTCACCATCGAGAATATTATCATTACGTTTGCAGCGACCAAGAATTTCAACATGATTATAATATATAAATAATAATGCTCCTGCAGGAGAACGCGTACTTATATATATATATTATATTACGAGTATATATATGTGTGTGTGTGTGTGTGTGTGTAATATTATTCTGTTGCACAAAAATAAATGGCTCACCGTTGTCGATTTGAACAATTGTAATCTTTTTTTTTTTTTTTAAATCCTCATCTTTCCATGTAAGAATATTGCACCGTCCTTCGAATATTGTTTTTTTAATAAGTTTCAATGCAACGAAACGAAAATCGTTTGCGAAGAAATCGATATTTTGAGAGTGAACATCTAATTTTGTCACAATAGCTAATAAACTTTGATTTTTAATTACAGTAAGCAATACTTGTGAGGATTCGTGCTTTTAACTTTCAAGTCTTATTAGTTATTAAACGTCACTGTTTTTAGTTAATGATTTTAAACAACTAGAAAATAATTCGAGATTTTCACAACTTTCGTCAAATTGCCAACTTCATGTTTCTCGTCATGATGATGTGGATTTATGCTCAATTTTATTTTTAATCACAGTAATAACAAATCATTAGAAACCTTTTATTAAATTTACAAGGTTTATAACTGTAAAACATAACAATTTTGATCAACATTTTTGGGAAAAATGTCTTTCATACATATTATTATAAGCATAGCATATTATATAAACTACCAGATATTTTGTTGGGAATTTAATTAATTTAATTAATTGTTGATTTGCGTTTTTATGGATAAACAAAGTATTATAAAAATCGGCTTCGCGAAAATCGGTTAGAAAAAAAAAGTTGTATTTTGCCCAAAAGTCCATCTATGTAAAAAACAAAAGAAGTCAAATACTAAAATTTTGTTGAAAATTTGTATTGAGTAAATATTTTTGTTTTTTCATAATTGGTTTTTTGTTGGTTTCCCCCGATAATTAAGAAAATTACGGAGAACTTTTAACTTCCCCCCTCGTAAAATACCTACTAGAACCAATTTGAATTTTACAATAACATAAGGTATTTTTCTACTAGGTTTAAAAATAGTGTTTTCAGAAACAAAAATTAAAACTAAAACAAAACTCAAACATAATTTAAAAGCGGTTACTTATATTCATCACTTTACTCATAATCTAAAGATCATTCGGTACATTACAAACTATTTAACCTTTCAAATTATAAAGACGGTATAATTTTCATTTGCATTTTTCGTACCTGTAGTAACATTTTTCGATATTATATTATATAGATACACATTAAATAGACAAACTAATTATAAGGTCAATATATTAAAATAATAAATCTCTATAAACGTAACACGTAGGTATCTAAATAAATTCATATTATAATTCGTATAGATAATTTGTTTTGATTAAAGATTTATTAAACATATTATATGAACAATAATATGTTTTTCGTACACACAATACGTACTTAATTATATAGTTAATGATATACCTTCAATTTTTAGAGGTGGTTTCATTTTAAAGTCACATATTGTTCTTATCAATTCAATTAAGCGTTTTTTTGAAACTGCACCCGTTGGCGTTAGTCCATGCATGCGTAGTCACCAGTCTGTCCATATTTGGTTAATATATACAATATATAAATATATAATTAGGAGTGCTATTAAATTGAGCGAGTATTATGATATATTGTTTATTATTCAAAAACACGCATAGTCATACACATCAGACAAAATAAGATAAATCATCTATAAAAAAATATACATGAACATATAAAAATAAATAAAATAAAAAAAATCAACGATAAACATATTAGTTGTACAACTCCGAACTCGTGAAATCGAAATATAATCATGGTTAAACTTTGGCATCATATAAGTATAAAATAATTATTTTCACTTGAAAGCAAGTTTTACTATAATATTGTTGAGACACAATAATTACATCAACAATGCGACAAGCACTTGAAAAACTAGGAAAACTCTAAAAATATTTATAATTTTTTCACAATCATAGGCTTAGCAGAGTAAAAAAAATTAAATTTTAGTAATATATTTCACAAGCTCTCTCAACTATTCGACATAATGTAGTAATATACTTACACCCATTTAGTGTTAGACCAATATGTAACTATTAAAGGCTAATGAACTCATATATTATGTTGAAGCCTTTTTTACACGATAAAAAAAAATAGTGATTACCTTTTTCTTATAAAATCTTTAATTTAAGTTTTCGATGTAAAAAAAAAGCAGAATCCGTCTTAAACATCTAAAGAGCTTAACTGACTTTTATTTAAATACAGTCCAAATGTCCGATTCAACAATCAAGTATGATATACATTGTTGTCTTACGATATACTACCATTGATTATAATTAATAATAGTATTTTCAATCAATGATGCTACCTGTACATATGTTATGGTGTTATTATACTATATAAGGCGATGTGGTTAAATTTATGAAGTGGATTACACCGGTCGTTGCTTTAATAGCATGGACAGCGAACGCACGTAGGTATTTATACCATAATGAAATAATAGAATTTTATTAACCGATCATTTGTAAGAAGGTTTATCGATCAATCATCGGCATCGATTTAATTGTTCGTTACATTTTGAATTGCACATTATGGTTTTCGAGGGGAAACCGTTGCAGCGGTATAATAATGCATGAATATACTACCTATCGTCGTTTACTGCAGCTGCGTACCTTTACAATTACTGGAGTTGAGAGACTCGCGAAAAACGAGTGCTGACAATCGCACGAGACTCGCGAATTGTCGAACAGAAGTTGGACGTTGTAAATTATCATTATATTTTTATGATATTATATGTACGACCACCCGAAACGGTCTGCAGCACGCGGACTGCTATAGAAACGGGTCGGACAGGACGTGGTGAACGTTTTTCCGGGTCGCTACACCATTTCAAACGACGACGGCGGCGGCGCAGACAACGAGATGATAATAATAATAATAATAATAATAATAATAATAATAATAATAATAATAATAATGCAGAAGTGTAGGAGATGGAAAAATAAAAAGGTAAATACGTTTTAGTATTATATACATATATAGTTGGAGATTGTATACACATATATAAGTAGGTAGGTATACAGCATACGTATACAAATGGCGCGCGTACGCAAGAGAATAAAATCTGTCATTAATATTTTTCCAATTATTATTATTATTATTGGCCATATAGGCCCCGCGGGCAATCACGATCGTTCCTGACAATTATTATTATTCTCTCGGCTATTTCCGATCTGGATCGTTCGATAGCGCAGTCAGACCGGTGGTGGTTATGAAGTAGATACGCGTACCATATACGTACGTATAATAACATTATATACATATTGTACATGTTACGAAACGCGTTTAAAAAAAAAAATTTTCCCTTTTTTTCATTGGCTGCTCCTGGGCCCGCTGCTCGCGCGTAGGTACCTGTAACTGTAACGACTTTTCTTTTTTTTTTTTATATATATATTCTTTTCGTGCGTTTGTGGCCTGCCACTAGATCTTAATTATGCTAAACAGTTCGCATTGTGCACACGAGTAAAAAGCCTCCGAGGCCCCGAGCCGACGAGCAGAGAGAAGTGTCTCGCCTATAATAATACTGCCGCAACCGATTCCCGGCGCCGTTTTACCCGGACTGTTGTCGCCGCCACCGCCGAGGTAATTAAAAAAAACCCCCACCCCGCGAGAACCGCGTCGGGCACGAGCACGGCCACAGGTGATATACCTACCCGCTCAACATGTGGGCGCAGGGATGATCGTAACCGTCGTCCGTATACTTAGAGATTTTCGAAAGAAAGAAAAAAAAATGATAATATCATTTACCGTCCAGTGAATTATACGCATATACAATTACATTGCCCGCACGTCGCATACTATAATATATATAAGTAATATTTTAAGCACATAATTATATAATTTATTGTCTATATTAGACATTGTACATCCCCGTTCGCGTCATCGCTCTAATTAAATAATAATAATAATAATATGTAATGTTATTGTCATATTTTGTCGTACACTGTACAGTATATACTATATAATATAATACGTATACGCCATGTGGCGGTGTGCATAGCAGGCTCTTATTGTATTTGTGTTAGGATCACTAAAAATCACTATTAATCATTGTGATATTGCTGGTCGTGAACTCGTAAAATATTCTCAATCCATTAATTCATCCATGTAAGTAGGTACCAATAACATTTTTGTCGAATTGCAATGTGAAATCGTAAAATTATATTATAAAATATAACCTACTTATATAGTATAATATTCACTAACTATATGAATTACCGTATAATGTAGTACACTATCCACTATGTACGCAATTACGCACAAGTCCAGTTTTTTCTACTAATATTGTGTTTTTTATTCGTAAAATATATTATTTTACTGTAAAAATAAAGGTGATTAAAAAAAAATTATAAATTAAAAATATTTGTTAGGTATCTAATTAATTTTGAATTATATTCATTGCTTATTGATAATAGACAATATTATGATATTATGAATAACGTTCAGATTCGTATAAGCGGCCATGATAATGAAGTTATTCGTGAGGTAGCCTATGGTTTTGGGAGAGGTTCAAATGTGTTAGTTAGTGCTATTTTAATCTAAGCCCACAATATAATACATTTTGATTAAAGTAAGCAATTAAATGTATTCATTTATAATATTCGATACTAAAATAATGTTAACTGCATCTACGTGTATTATAAAGACGTGTTATATTATCATACGGCTTAATATCATAGTATATTATCAATTATCATATTAATATATAATAATTAATAATGTATAATGGTACAGATTAGTATTGACGCACTGTCTAAATTATTTGTTTATTTATATCATAAAGGAAAGACTTTTTAAACGAAAAAAAGATTCAGAAAGAGTTGTTAGTACAAAATATTAATACTGACTAATAGAATTTCGGTTTAACGATGGTATATGATTTAAAAATAATAATATACATACCTACGCTATATACCAGTACCAGTAATAATATTAATTCTATATAAAGCCATTATTATAGTAATATTATTACTCTATCTATAAGACGCGTCGTAATAATAATGCAATAACCGTTAAAAAGCAGCAAAGTAACAATATTGTATATTACTATGATTATTATTCTCGATGTCTGCAGTGCGTAGCTCGCACGTACCGGGTACAAATATAGTGTACAACAAACGTATATCGTATGGACTACATATAGGTATAAAATATACTCGTATAATAATGTGTTATAATATGTGCGGTCTCGAAACCGTTCTCACGTTCGTTACGCGACGTGCGAAGAAAATAAAAACCAATATCGTATGCCTATACGTCCAGTGAATAGGCTCTTTGGAGAGAAAGAGAGAGAGAGAGAGAGAGAGAGAGACAAAGAGACAGATGATATACACCGATATAACATTATTGTGTTTTATATATAGGTACGCAAGACGTCGTCTGTCCGCCGGCTAATAATACGCGCCTTACCCCTATTGTGACGCGGACGGGGGAAAGAAACAAAAAATCCCCCCCCGACCGAACGGTCGTGAGCCGGAAAAAACGTCGGCCGCGGCGGCGGCGGCGGGGGCTGTTATAACCCTACGACGGGATAGTATATACACGGTATTATTACGTACAATATAGGTGGTAGTATAAACTATATGAATAAAGGCGACGTGTATGGACCGGAGAAAAAAAGCTCCCATTGAAACGGACCTTGCACGATTATCGTCCAGACTTTCCCACACACGTTCGGAAAAGTATACACCGACGGTAAAAAAGTTCTTACTCGAGCTCAACCACTTCCCCCCCTCCCTCCCCATCTCGCCACTCGTAACCGTTAGCGGACGTGGTGTGTACACATTATATTATTATATTATAGTGTGTTGTACGGGTATAATATAAGGTATTGGCTAACGTGTACATAATGTGACATAATATAATAATACGCGGGCTTATGACGTATACAATACTTGGCCTTTTACGTTTGTTTGTCAAATGATCTAAAAATGTTTTTTTTTTCGTTATAAACTCGGCCCTCGCAGATAAATGTGTACATTATATAGTAGTGAGCACGATATTATTTCGTCTGAAAATAATTGATAGGTAAAGTGCAGTGCAATGTAAATACATTTATGATGTTATAAATTCGTGTGATTGAATTCTGCTAAACGAAATCGCATTGACAGGAAAATGAAAAGAAAAAGAAAACATTTTTGGAGGATTATGAAAAACGCCTCCCCTCGTGATGTCCTCTGGATAATAATAAATGTGTTTAAAAATATATTATTAGATAATTACTTATATATTAGATATGATGAGATCTGAGTGGATTATTTTTATTCAGGCCGAGCTTACACGTCGATCATTTTTACCCGAAAAAAGCCCAGGCCGAATTTACAATGGACCTTTTGAGCATTTTTTTTTTATCAGGCCAAGTTTACAATCGCCTGTTTGTACAATATACTAGTGAGTAGTAACTATTTAGTACCTACTTAGTGTATATTATTCGAAGGTACGGCGAAGCTGACTCATCGCACTCGTCCTAGTGTACACTTCATCCCCAAAACTGCATATTATTCGATTATATTATGTCTATTTATGTAAAAGTCGTGCCCACTAACTGACAAGCTTACGTAAATATTTTGGTGAAAAATAACGCGTATTTAACTTTAGAAATGTTTAAATCTGTCCCGAAAAAGTTCAGGCTATCACATAATAAATTCTTTCCAAAAGCATATAGAGAAATAACACGGTATAATATACCTGTCAAATATTCGAATAAATCTTTTGGTCAATCTTTCGTAAATTATTTGGGCCCAGTGTATTTTAACGATATGCCATGTCAATATAAAAAAAATATTCACTGTTCCAAAATTAATGTTAAAAAAATTGTTTATCATTGGCTATTTTCTCAATTAACCTAACTCTCTCCAATCCTTTGCTATATTTTGTATTTTATATTTTATGTTATATTATTTTATTTTTTTCATATTCTATATTTAATATGTTATATGTAATATTTAATATCATCTCTCATTCTTAAAATTTTTCTATTGTTAAAAATATTTATTTATTTGTATTAATCTTTTTTTATTTTTATTTTTATTTTTCTCATTACTTCTATTGTTCATTCATCACTTCCTGTGCTACTCATATATTTTAATGTGTATACTTCTTAATTAATTAAATATTATTACTCTCTATCTCTAACACAAGCTAAAAGCTTAAAAGAGATAGATAACCATGTAACCTAACGTAATATTTTTGTATCCTATGTAATTTATGATGGTTTTTGAAAAAAAAAAAATATAGACATGTTTTTGGGCTGCAGGGTACCTTTGATTTTTTAACCGATTTTCGAAACGCTTTGTATATCTCCATAAAAACAAACAAAATTAAAAAATTAATTTCCTTACAAAATGTAGCATTCTACTTAGATATTTTTCTACTGCACTATACCCAAAAACATATTTATGATTCCTCAATTTCCCGCGCAGTGCACAATTATCTAATATCATGCTACTGAACGACATTTTTTTCAGTCGTTTCTATATAAATTAACCACAACGTATTAGAGATTATATAGAATAATCACATCAGTGGCACTTTGGCAGTTTTCAAAAGCAGTATTTTAATATAGTATAAGATTTAAGATTTTAATAAGTTATTGATGGCCAGCATTCATTGCAAGCACGCCGACGGGAGAGATACCCCGAAAGTATATAATAATATATTGATATCTTCAGTAGAAACCGTTTATAATGACTTTCAAGGGACCAGAGAAAATGGGTCATAATAACCGTTTGTCATTACAACCAAAATGACGAAAAATTACTGTCGTCACGATTACCATCTTAATAAAACAGTATCTAAATCAGTATGTGTACAATTTCAAAGTTCTTTAACTGATAATTTTTCATTTTGAAACACTTGTTCGATTTTGTCTCGAGCTTTCCATATGTTAGAAATCGTAGAGTGACCTACCACCTACGCCTAATTCATTAGCTATGAAAATGTTTTCAGTGTTTTCACCTTTTTTAAACAAAAAATGACATTTACTGTTTCTTCAATTTTGAATAACTTTCATTTGCTCATTTTACTATTCCAGAATATTCAACACACGAACACAAAACACATTCAACCACACAACAATTATCCGTACATTGACGACAAAACAACGTTGAAATTATCGGTATTATCGGTTATAATAGTATCTTTGATAAAGTTAAGTCATGATAGATATAATATTTTTCCAATATAATCAAAAATAACCGTCATAATATCCGTATATTCATTCTATAGATGTCATAATAATCGATACAAATTAGTACACACATATAGGAGTTTTGAGGGGACCTTCAATTAAAGGTCATTACATCCAATATGTTACTACAACCGCGCGGTGTCATTATAAACGTTTTCTACTGTATATATATATATATAATGGATCATCTCGCAACGATATAGATCGGCCATCACTTTACGACACGATATGTCTATCCGTATAGAGCGTGTGCGTGCGTATATTTGAGGGTGGGGGATGAGATCAAAACATTAAAATCAAATAAAAAAATGTAAAGTACGAATAAAAACCTCCAGACTTTTTATTTTATTTCCCGGAGGGTGCCGACTGCAGGAATTGTCGGGCCAGAGGGTGGTCCGCTATCAGCCAATCGGCGGGTGTGCTGGGTCCGACGACCCTCGAGGCTGGCTCTGCAGGGCGTGTGCAGCGGCGGCGGCCTTTCGACGGGGTGGGGAAACGTTTGGGAAAAAATGTCGGCACACCATGAAAACTGAACGAGACTTTTGTGTGCTTAACAGTGTACACGCACACACACACACACACACACACATATAATTTCTGCTGCAGTAGGTATTATATGTGTCGAGCGCTTTTGTCCGGAATTGTTACGAATCCGTTAAAATGGCCTATTATATATATATATCGCTATAGCATATTATTACTATTATTATTATATTGTATTATAGTGGTCAGATCGGCGAACGCTGCAGCAATAATAATAATAATACTACACGAGCTCTCTATACAACAACTACATTTACCATACTATATAATACGTTTATATATAAATCCGTGTAACGGATATATATATATGTATATAAAATATGCGCGATATGTATATACGAACATACATAATATTGTATTATAATAAGTACGTTATGAAGATGCGATTACGCAAACCCCAAGATAAATGCGTTTTTTTGCAAGCGCGAATATGCCTATATGTGCATTGAAATGTGTGATACAATTGGAAAAATATGTTATACACAGACGGGTTTGGCATTGCGAAAACGTATCTCGCGATTATCGTCTTTGTATTTTATACGAATTCGCATATTATAGAGACCTTTATTTAAAGATCTAATCTTTCCACTGCACTTGTGACGAAACTATAATTGCGGACAAGGCGGAGGACGAAAACGACAAAGGGCCCTGCAATGGCGGATTATATATCAAACCGTGACTTAGTGTATCTATTAGAAGCTATAATATATAATATATGTGATAAAGTGTGTACAAGAAACGCCGTTGGCCTTTACGAAATAAAATTATATATATCCAGTGTAATAAATAATAATAATAATAATATACACACCGGGGGGGTTTGGTATCGTCCATAAAATTTGTTCCGGTCGTCTGAAAGTTTGAAAAGATGTAGTATAATACATAATATAAATATATATTATAAGTATAATGTTATGTAACCACAATTATTTGACGGTTTGAAAATAATTTTAAACATATGATTGTATGATATTTATAAGAAGTAATCGTTTTTATTACGATTCATATGATCGTTATTAATTAGTAATCAATAATATTACCAATGCATAAAAACCAATCTATATAAGAACAGTAGAACTGTAGAACGCAAGGCACGCATTAATTGCTACCACACACTACGTGTGTCCTTACTTTAATTTCTCCTATAAACATGACACCTCATTTTTAAAAACTATTTATACTTTCCGTTTAATCGATTATTCATTTTTTATTCGGCCAAGAGTCCTTGCGGTCAACATCACGCACGTCATAATATTAACATTATCGACATGAAGACGAGTATTGTCTAAGGAACAGCAAACGGTTGAACATGAGTCAGAGTTGGTTGGTTCCTCGATTTACCAAACGCATAGAAACATATATGATGTAATATATATAAATGTTATGTTTTAGCGTATCAAATCCATTGACAAAAGACCACTTCAGCACCATAAACAAAAGGATACAAATTCATTTTAAATCGGTCTGATGATTTTGGGGTTTCGTTACTTCACCGAAGCACTATTCGAACTATTATATGAATATGGTCTTCCATGACACAATTGTGTATATAATTATATCGATCAGATAGGTCCTGATCGTTATTTTACTGAGAATTGAGAAGTGAACACAAAATAATCTAAATTATTATTATTTCTACCAGTATTGTTATACATACTATTTATGCTGTTCTAATTTTAAGTCACACGTATCACTATAATAACTACATAGGTACTGTATACTACTTTAAAGTAAATATTGTAAGCACAGGTTAATTACAAAGAAGTAAAAAGCTTTAACCTTTATAAAAAAAAATAATAATAATAACCAATATGTAAGAATAACTCTTGCCTTAAGTATTTGAATAAATAAAAAATAAAAAAATAACAATTAAGTTATAATAGAATAATTACTTAATGTTCTGCACTCCATTGTCGTCTAGTCGCTTGGCTGCTTTGGGTTTCCTTACCATACTCAAATTTATAAACATGAAAGCATGAACGACTTTTAAATACATGTCCTAATTTAGAATAATTGCGTTACACTGTTGAGCCACAAAAAATGTTAATAAATTTCACGTTAGTATAGTTTTCGAATATAATTTTCTAATTCTAGATTAAATTAATACGAATAACAAATTATTTAATACGATTCAGTGGTGGAGGGGAGGGTCTTGGCCCGGAGATAACCCTAGGTATGCCACTGTAAGAGATGATCATAAATTCATAATATTCAGTTTAAACGTTGATAATTAGTATTTAAGTCGACTGCTGATATTATTTTAAAATTTGCTTGTTATTTTGCCTACTCTGAGTGCCGTGAAAGCAACATAAATAGTACTTAAAATATTTAATACTATTAGTTATATATTTGATATGTCTTGTAATATTATCATCATTATTCATTCTCACAGTTTGTATTAATAATGTTAAAACCATAAAATATAAGATAGTATTATAATATTATATTTTACAAATATAGCCACACTAAAATGTATCAATTTGAATATCGTGAAAGAAATTAAAATAAATGAAAATAATCATTCAATGAAATTCACTGAATACTAAGTACATACTTATAATATTTATGCTAGCTCACTAATCATTAAAACTTACATTTTCTGTTTGTTTTTGTCAACATTTTTTTCATCAGATATGAAAATGCGAAATAATTATTACATGTATAATGGTAAAAATAAAAGTTACTACGTTTTGAACAAATCGTGTGCTCTATACCTATTTATGACACTTGGATTTTGCACAAAATCGTTTGAATTAATTCTGCTACTAGGAAATCATTGGTCAACACAACTCCATTATAAATAGATGAAATTTCAAAATACATTCTTATACAGACATACAGTACAACTCTAAAGGTCTATATTAGAATAATAATAAGCTAAACTATAATCGTCGCATCAATTCACGAATCAGGGCGGAAATATAATAAAACATGTTATAAAATCCCACTCTAAAGAGAGAACTAAATTCCCGATTTCTAAACATATAATAGAATGGTATAAGCTATAATTCCAAATACAATTTAAAAATAATTTCGTAGCCTTAATATGTTAGTAGTATATTTTGGATAGTTTGAATC
This sequence comes from Myzus persicae, assembly GCF_001856785.1. NCBI lineage: Eukaryota > Metazoa > Arthropoda > Insecta > Hemiptera > Aphididae > Myzus > Myzus persicae. The sequence continues at coordinate 80,868 of NW_019104333.1, forward strand.
TATAATAAATACTTACACAAATATACAATAAGTACATTATTTCTTAAAATCAACTATCTTAATTAAGTACCCTAATACAAACATTAGTTTATGTAAAGTATATTATAGAAACTATGAAAAATAGTAAATAAATAAATGCTAAAATTATGTTTAGACAATTGAAACTTAAAACACATAATTAATAAACAGTCATTGTAGAATTAATAAATAAACAGATTAATACATTTTGGATAAAAGATTTTTTTTCAATTAAAAACTTATGGTAAATGTAAACTGGGTTATTCATTTTCAAGAATTTAAAAATTTTTGTGACTTTATCATTGAAAATCAGCCATTGCTTTTCAAATTGTTTGAAAACCATTAGTGTGTTGAACCCCAAAAAGTAACCTGGATTTTGTCCGAATCGAGTTGTCTATGCGCCACTCCTGCAGCCGATAATATTAAACACTATACAGTTTAAAATAACATTAAAACAATAAAGCATTCTAAATGTTCTCGTAAGGCTGTGGGGGGAGAGAGCGAAAATGTCTTGATTGTGGACTGTGGTACGCGGAAACATCCAGCAAATCGAAAAAGCACTGGTAGTTGGGAACGGAGGGGAAGCCAAAATACCGTTATTTATCATAATGATATTATATTTTAACGACGAATACGATATAAGGTAATCTAGGGCAATATTCATTAGTCGATTCGATAATTATTCCATTTCACGAGTACCATTAGTTTTCAAACAATATGTCGATTGGTCAGGTATCGAGTCTTTGACTACCTGTGCGTGCATAACCACAAATAAGCTCTCGAGCAGGTTCTATCCACACCTTTATAATATTGTGTTTTCGTCTCCAGCAATATGAATACGTCAGTTTTGTTTTAATAGGTAGGTACCTCTACTTATTGATCTCGTTAGATTATAGACGGGTTTAGACAGGACGGATAATGTATTTAATCGATTACGTCGAATAACAATAAACAACGACAGTTCTGGACGCCAATACGCCATACGTATGTCGTCGTCGTCGTCGTCGTCGTCGTCGTTTACTGCGGTTTGCAGCTGCAGTTATCTTCGCCATGTTTATTCATGTTTGTAATGGACGTTTATCTGCGATTGTTATTTCACTGCACTAACACGACTGTATAGGTATAATATAGGTTCCGGCTATATTATACGGCGTCAGCACCGTCAGATGTCCATCTCAAAAGTCTTTACAACTACGTCGAATCATCTATTCTCGATAGATTTTCTAGTATCGAACGTCGTTTGGCCTCAGACGCCTCATCTGCTTATCACGATTATGGTGCTCGGTGGTTAATCTACAAAATATGCGATGTTTACATTGTAGTTTTGCTGTTACACACGCACACACACACACACACACACACACACACACACACACACACACACACAGAATATTGAGTAAAAAGCCTTTTAAAGTCGTCAAAATCGAAAATACAAACAAAACCGCACGTCGTTAAGTTACGGACAAACGTATATATTGACTCGTATTCGATTTACGGTCGCGGCAGTTAGGTATATTATGTTCAGCCTCAATATATTAATTATTAATAGCTATTACGCAGGTGTACGCAGTATATTATAATATTGTATATATTGTAGCGTTATAGTATAGTAATATTCACGACTATCGTGTGAATTAATTTGTTATTCGAATTATTATGGATGGCCGCAGACGCCGTATAGTTACTTTTATACCGAACAATATAATTTATTAACCACACTATATGTTCAGCAAACATGTTCCCATATTATAACCTGCCTAGGTATATGTTACTCTGCGCGTGAAACAATCGATAAAAAATGATCGTTAACGGCGCTGTACATCGTAATACACAATAATAATTTAAATAGGCATATCATATTATTATTATGCATAGACGTAGCGCGTCCGTTATTATAATATTAATAAGTATATAAATCTCGAGATTGTTATTCGGTTATAATATTGTTATAATAATAATTATTATAATTGTTGCTCCTGCAGTTACGATCGAAACTTCTGCGTTCGTTGTCATTTCAATAAATGAGTTCAGACGAGGCAAGAGAGGAAAACAATTGATTCACATTATTACTACATTTTAATATCATATTATATAACACACTTTGTTGTACAGCGCGAACCGCCGTTTTTGTTATTTGTGGTATAGTTTACGAGCAGACGGGAAATCGACGCGGCCCACCCTGTATACAGTGCACACACGGTTATGCCAAATAGATATTATTCGCCCCGAGATATATATATAGGCACCTACACTCCCGGTGCAGTACATATAATATTATAACGGTATAATATTCGATTTTCGTAACGGCTTATTCCACAATCGAATAATAATAATAATTATTAATAATGTAATGGGCATTATAATATCGTACGGCCTCCGATAAAAAAAATAAAAAATAAAATGATCCAGCGTCTTTTGGACTATCATTTTTTTATCTAGCAATAACTAGGTATAGTTATTTGTTTTTTATTATTACCTGTTTGAATATTATAACGATTGGTTCTCCATGTGTGGTGACATGTCATCCATGCTCAATGAGCAGATAAATTTGATCGAGAATGTACAATTTTGATTTTTTTCCATACGCGAGGTGGGAGTCTATATCCGGTAATTGAGCCCATGTGATTTTTTTTTTTTAAACTAACATTTTATTGCCTCCACAAGATAACCGTTGTGGAGCTATCGCCGTAAACTACATCGAATAATCGACAATATTATTCTTTATTGATCTGTTGGACACGGCACGGAATCATGTAATTACTATATAATATATTACATGTATTATGGAACTGTGGCAGTATGAAATTCATAAAATAATAACAATAAATATAGGTACAAACAAATGAAGTTATATAAGTTCGTGATGCAGAAGGTACACGCTTAACACATTAACACCAAGTGATAAATAGGAAAATGATTTTTTTTTCATCTTATAAGCTTCAGTTACAGTAGTTATAAACGGTAATTACTATTTACATATTTTTTTTTTTTATTAATATAATTGTTTCAATACACCTGGTATTTTTACAATGTTACTATTTCACAGATTACAGATCTTATATTATATAATGTATAATAGTTTTGGTTAGCTATGAGTCTGGATCAGTATCTGAGGCTGAGGCGTCTTCATTGGGATCTAGTAGGATATCCTGAGGTAGCCGAGGTTTGAGTCTCAGATTTGTGGATCTCTTGCCGATGTTGTAGTGACGAGCTCTATCTACTTTGTGCAGTTTTTCGTGGAAACTTTTAAATTGTTGTGTTATCCAAGAAGATAGGTGTAGTAGGCCTGTAACGTTGTGTTATCCAAGTAGATAGGTGTAGTAGGCCTGTACCGTTGTGTAGTTGTTTGTTTCTCATAAACCAAGTGGCCTTTAAGGCTATTCTTAAGAATTTATTTTGAAGAGTTTTGACATCTCGATTAACATTTACTTTATTTGTTTTTATTCTACAACAATTATTCTTAGCATTTATTGGATGTTTAAATCAATCTGTTTTAATCAGAAGTATTATTTTTGTTATTCCATGCTTCAATTTGTTGTCCCAGTACTAGAATAACATATACAAATAGGGCATATTATATTGTTTTATTTCCTTAGTACTTCATATTATATTGATAAGACATTCATTTAATAGAATAATATGTTTGATTGTTAATATTAATATGCTCCACAAGTTGAACATGTAGGAGATTCATTATTCTTTGGCCACCGAATAGTCATGTGTGAAGTTATATGAGACAATTCTCAATCTATTTTAAACTTTCATATTTTCTATTATGATAATTTTTAGGACAATAGATTGAAGTCGGCGGTTTTTGAATCTCAATATATCTTCTATAATATATTTCAAGACTCACGTTAATCTTCTCATGTTAATTTTATATTACATATAATTGAACAATTCTATCATTCGCGCATTATTCATTCTTATTTGAATTAAAAAATAAGCAAGAAATTTACACGACCTAGTTGTGTGATGTATAGCCGCTATGAATAAAGTATAAACTCGCAACTAACATATTATAACCATCCCCAAATAGTTATTCATACTAAACATTCAACTTCTGAATAATAAGTAATAACAGTTTGCATATAGTCGATACGTCACTATTGTACAGTTTTAAATTTTTAATAATGTTCATATAGGTACATGCGTGATATTATGATATATAATAGTCTTATTATACACTGCAGTTTAACACTTCAGCATAAATAGAAAAATAAGTAAAACAAATAAACAAAACATTAATTGAATATGTTATGAAATTGAATGGTATATTATGATATATATATTATCTACAGTATTTTAAATATTAAAATATCGAGTCTTGTCAATGCCCATTTTATTTAGATAAATGCATATCAACCGAACGAATCTGAGATTCGATAGTAACAACAAGTTGGTATTAAAAGGAAAACCATCTGCTACTAGCATTATATATAAGAAAAACTACACATTGACAATCGTCGATAAATATATATTAATGGAATCTTGGCGAGAAATCGCGGAAAAAAAGGCCCAGAAAATAAATTAAAAATAAATGTGAACACGTCATGTAGGTACCTACTGTAATTAATAGTTTATAAATTATTATAGCAAATATAGGCAATTTTATATTTAACAAAACATGATAATAATTTATGACATTATTTTCATTCTAATATAATATCGTATTTTGTTATTGGTAGGTACACGCCACACGGTAGTTACTAATTCAACAGTAGTCTTAATTCACCTTTGCTAAAAATCGTTTTTCAAATACAATTATTATTAGGTGATACATCAAAGGAAAAACAAAAGTAAAACAATAAATTCTCAAACTAACATTTAAACATTGAAAAAGATTATTATGTATTAAAAGCATAATACAGTACAATAGAGCTACCGTTTCCGCACGTAAAAGAAATGTTTGCAACATATTTTGTGGTTATTGAAGTTATTATAAAAATTTATTCTCTACTCATAATTTAGCTTGAACTATAGAAGCTAGTAAAAATTAATTTATGAATTTATGGCTACACATTCATAATGTAGAAACTATTATAAAAGTTTCGAGGATGAAAATCACAATAAATTATAAATATGGTATTTTGTCTTCCTGCAAACCGGGCGCGAGGGCCCGAAATTGTTTGGCACCTTAGCAAACAGGTCCAAGATCTAATTGATAAGTGTACTTAATACTTGTGGAGTTATATAATATACTGTATAGTTCAGTGCCTATGCGTTTATTATAAATGACTATCTACATTGGTTGTATTCGCATATTCATTTTTTTTTTAAATTAACATCCGCCTTAAAAATCAATCTATCAACTCGAGCTATAATATTATTTGACCGCTAATCCACCGCCTTAAAGTCTAAGCCACACTATATTATTATAGCGTTATAATTACCATATAATTTTCGCTCATCCGTTCAGTTATTGTGCTGTTACTCGGTGTCTCAGTGCATCCAAATTGCATGCCCAAAAAATAAATATAAATTGGAATGTCCAAATTGCATACCGTCTCTTGGAGGGGTATTTCCGAATAAAAGAACTAAATAGCTTACTAAGGAACGTGCTTTTTTTACATTACCATACAATATATAAATACTGTAGTAGAAGATGAAACTGTGAATAATAAATATTAAATAACCCTGTTGTAGTTTAGGGTAATCAAGTGAATGATTTTACATTTTTACATGGTATTTCAAATAAATAATAATATTTTAAAATTTGGTAGGGATCGTTTTATATTTTTTTGCATAATATTGCAAATATATAATAATAATATCAATACCGGAAACATCCTTTTTGAATAACAATATATATTAATAGCATATTGTAAAAAGGTTAATATTTAATAGCTTAAAACTATTCAGGCTCAAATTAAAATGAAAATTGACGTTACAATATAATAATAATAATAAATTAGAAATTTGGAAAAGTATTGTTTTATTTTAAATTTTAAATTAGGGAAGTCCAAAAAAAGCTTAGTTGTGCACATAAGTGCATGTTATCATGAACAAACACGAGGTTCACAGCGTGCAATTCGGACAGACCCCTCCAAGAGACGGCATGCAATTTTTTTTCCATGCAATTCGGATGCAGCCCTATTAGGCTAACCTAACCAGGCATAACTGCATCAGGTATCTACTCTATAGGTACCTACTACCCGAGTTTCTGACCTAAACCCTTATAATGGGAGATTACACGACGCTCTAACGTGGGGACGACGAAAGTCTATAATTAATTGTTTTTAGTGACCCAATGGACAAGTAGTACTACCACGCTTTGAGAACGACGGAGGTTATTATCTACTTATTACCTAGGTACTCGTACCCATTATAATATGATATTGCCGATCGAACAGAGCCCATTATCGCTCGAGTTTTCAGACGGTGGCACGATTCGCGCGTAAAACCGGACCGAATAATGAAAGAGCGCGGATAGCGAACGATCGATCAACGGAGACGGCTTGGGGGAGGGTGGGAGAAATTGCCCACGTTTTTTAAACGCGAATACAAAGAGGAAAGAGAAAGACATTATATCGGTGCAGACGTCGTCGCGGAGTGTAAACACCAAAGACGCCGCGAAGAAGGCGAGATATATCTCTCACTGTACGGCCGCGGCGAGGAGAGACGAGCACGCGGGCGGAGGGGCGGGCAAAATACACGTACTTAAACGATACGAGATAATATAAATGATATAATATTGTTATTAACACGTACACGGTTCACCTACACCTCGTTATACGGTTGTAACAAGCGACGCGGATTGTGCCGATATATACGTAATGTGCGCGATACACACACACACACACACACTCACCCGTACGCTATACCTACACATATTATAACGTACATGTATATATATATATATATATATGCACACACATGCGTATCCTTGCATAGACGCGTACCTATATAATATGTGTACACGTAGGTATAGCTGGTGCGCAAGATTAATAGCGGTCGTGGTATGTGTGTATATAATAATATTATATGTACCCAACATCGTTCATAAATTCGTTGGCCGGTTTTTTATACATATTTTTTTTTTTACATATATATTATACGACGTATAGTAATAAAACACTCGGGTCTCGAACTATCGGCTATTCAATAATACCGAGCGAAAATGCACGTAGTTTATTATATTATATACATATATATATATATATATATATATATTTACGAGAAATATGATCCAGCTGCCAGGTTAGAAAATACATTATATTATTATTATTATTATTATTATTAATGGCGAATATTATTTTGTGCGCACAGTGGTAAACGTGTGCAATACGACTGCAGTTTACATATAATAATAATCTCAATTATATGCACTTTAAACGCATAATATATAATATTAGATGTCGTTATACGAGTAATGTACCTAGAGGTACCAGGTACCCCGTAAGTGGTAGCAGTAGAGTGATATTTTCACGAATCGCAATATTCCACACAGTACTTTTTGGTTTTCACCCGAAAGAACTCAATGCAATATCGCATCAATTGAAAAAAAATGATATTTCTTGAAAAAATGTCACATACCCACTCGTTTCACGTCTGTTGGATTTGTGTTTTGTTTTGTACAAATTGTATAATTATACGGGTTATAGTTCAATTAATTATAGGTACCTATCTATGTTATTATAAGTTATGAACAAAAAAAAATATATATTATCAATATTAATCAATACATTTTTCTTTATTGATGTTAATTATGTTGACATTTTTCTAGCGATCACTATACAGGAAACAGGACAAAATTTTGAAGAGAAACGTTGGTGAAAAATCGGAGAATGTCCATTGCCGTCGTACAGACATATCGTACAGACCAAATGCAACAAGAGGATTTTCGGTGGATTGTCGGACCAGCACGCCGGGCGGCGACCGAGCCTGCAGGGCGGTTTTCGTTGGGCCAAGACGACGGCGCGTAGTGCACTACAACTTAAGGTGCTCGACGGTGATAACTATAATGGCATGCCATAGCAGCAGCCACAGGAGGATCAGGATCAGGAACAGCCACGTAGGACGAGGCTGAAAATCAGCCTTTGCCGAAGCACCACAATCCGGCCCGTGTTCGTTTTTTGGTTAAAGGGGGGCGGTTCGGACTTGAAAGCTGGTTGCAGATTGTGATATGCCGGGTGCATCGGACCTGGGTGATGGCAAAAGGAGGAACTTTGAGGTGACGGCGAGAAAGGTAGGTAAGAAAAGTGGCAGTGGCAGTTCCAAGAAGCGTGACAAGGTAAGACAAAGTATAAGAATCCCGGCGAGCATATTATCGTTGGATATTCGCTGGTTGATCGTATGCTGAAAATATGAAACAAAATTAACAATTTTGAGATTTTACGATTATTCGTAACACTCCAAATTAAAAATTCTTATAACTTACTTATATTGATATTCTATTTAGTATACTATAGGTATTGTAGCTCTTTTTAATGAACTGCCACGTTCCTTGGATCTTCCAAGTCTCTTCTCACCTCCTCGGGTTTCACCGTCACTTCAGTTAGTTCCTCCACGATCGTGTCACCATCTCCGGTTCCAACACTCGCTCAAGCACACTCACCCCGATCTGCAGCCTCACTTTCTCGTCCGGTTAGCCCGGCCACTTGCCTTCAACCATACAACGAACACTGGCGGGCCAGTTTCTCACAGACCCGGCAGCATTTCCACAGGGTCCTTCGGCGGCGGCTGATCATCAAACTCGTCCTGCCGATCCTGATCCTACGTCCACGGCTGCTGCAAGTGCTGCTGCATGCCATATTCTATGTTTTTCACCGTCGAGCTCCACCGGCTGGTTTGACCGCATTGTTGTAGCACACCGCCATCGTCGCGGCCCAACGACAACGTGACCCGGTCGCCGTGCAGGTCCAAGTCCCCTGGCATCAGCCACACGGCATCCCAGTCCAACAATCCACCGCCATAGTCCTCTCGTTGCTCTTGGTGCAATATGTCTCGTTAGGTGCCACTCCAGTTCCAAGGAATAGACATTCCCCGATGGTCAACCACAACCAGCGTTCTTCCTCGTCTTTGTCCGGTTTTCCTTTGATTAGTTAGTATGAATAATTCATTTTTAAAACTTTAGTTTTAATAAACAAATCTCGTTACTATGATCCAAGATACTATTTATAATATTATTGCGTTTTTAGCATTTAAAATGGAAAAGTTATTAATTCAATTATAGCCAGATATATATAACGGTGTATTTATCATTTATATCATATTAATGTTTTACCTACCTTATAAGTTAGGTATTTTAACTAAAATCTGCAGATAACCAATATAATAATGAGTAATGGATATAGACTATGACCTGTAGGTATAAGTTCAACTGGAGTGGAGTGGCTATTCTCTCTCAAAAATCACTCATAGCCTCCCCTCCTAAAACAATATTCTTTGAACTCACATAATATTAAACTTAAATTAATAAGTATAAAAAAGCGGGTAAGTGGGTAACGTGTTACTGCATATTAGGTGTCTAGGGAGATGCTGTCTTGGATGTGTTCAATTTGAATTCAATGATAAAATCACGGAATATGAAAAACGATTTTGTGAAAAGACGGTCTGTCAGCCTATAACATGCTAAATAGATATATTTTATGATATTATGAAAATTATATTTACGGAAATTTACGAATAATTTTGTATCGACAATAATGTTTAACAAAACTAGAAAAACTCGAGATTTTCTTATGCCTATAAATAGCTCAAAAATAGTCACAATATTTCGACAATGTTATGGTGCATATAGAAATTAATTTTATAAATATTCAGCGAAAATTTCATCTATAAACGGTTATTATTTTTAAAGTTACATTGATTTTTTCGAAAACTGGTTTTGCATAAAAATCTCGATTTTTCCTGCTGTTTTTGAAAACTATTGAACCAGAAAAGATGATGAAGAAAATTGAAGCATTTCTACTGCTCAAAACGACACAAACAAAAAAATCACCATTATAAAATCAATACATCCGCTCAGAACCTAAAAGCAAAATTGTGTAAAATATTAAAATGTAATTGAACAGTAAGTTAACTTCTCACGACTGTCATTACTTGTAGTCATGTTGGCATTATTGTAACTTTGAACTTATTATACATACTACGAAGAAATCAAACTTACATAATAGGCATGCATGGTTTATACGTAATCGTTTCTTCTATAAGTTAATAGATTATATTTTAAATAATGGTAGGCACCTATTTCATGTATGCTTAGCATTTCAATAATGACTAAAATAACCTATGTTTTTAGCGAAACTATGTAGAAACAGAGACATTTATTTCGTTCAATAGCAACTTCGTTTGTCTTTATTGAATTATAATCGTATATATATCTACCATAGTGAAATAAAAATACATAGGTACCTACAACGTATGCGGTATGCACATTATTCAGGTGCACAATATAGAAACCTCCGTGCCCCTAATCGGTGTCAATTATTTTGTTAATAAATGCGTAATGCGTACACATATTATTATTGTGTGGTATTTTTAAGACTGTAGCAGTATTATGGTAATTTCGTCACGCCTTTGCCGAGGATTCTATTATGAAAAAAATAATATACAATATACATATACACACATATATTATATATATATACCTATAAATACGCAGAAACAAGATTAATGGTTTACATAAGTATATGCAATTAATACACTGTACAATTATGACCCCTTTTATTTACTTTGTTCTGTGTACACTGTACAACGCAAACAGGTTAACAAATTCGCATATTTCTTTATATGCGCGGCCGCGTGGCTCTTATAATCCCGGCCCTTTCTTCTTTTCTCGAATATCTCCCACTATTTTGTCATGATACATCATCAAACCCTTGTCCATAGCTCTGAACCGATAATTAATGTTTATTAAAATAACTCGTACTCGGTGCGTATTTGCTGCAGGGCAAGTGCGATCGAGAAATGGTTGGAAATGAAAACGGTGAAAAAACGAAATAATATTATTACCGTATACGAGTGTGTGTGTGTGTGTGTGTGTGTGTGTGTGTGTGTGTGTGTGTGTGTGTACCTGCATAGACATTTTTTTTTAATCGTGCGAGTACAACATTATAAATTAAAATCATTTCATACGATATACATCATAATATGCATGTATGCATTGCTGTTGGAATTTTTTTTCTTCTATGAAAAAAACAAACAATGTTACCTACAGTAATTGACATATACCAAAATGGTGTTATGGAGTAATACGTGGAGTAAGAAATCGGGACGTTCGGGTTTCCGCTTCGTCGGTTTCCACATGAACATAATAAAATACTTAAATAGAATATCATGAAATATTATACGCATATATGGGTGCTTGTAAAATGTCTAATATGTGGCCCCCTCGATCGGTCCTCCCTTCGCCTATCTATTATGGTTGGTCCGCGTGATTTACAAAAATTAATTATGACCATTATTTCTGTTATATCTCCGTGCAGCAATCACGGTCCGAGGCCCGGGCTGGTTAATCACGGTCGGTCGCCGTTTTCGAGAGTACGTATTTTTAGAAATATCAAACTAGTCGATGAATATTACGTGTTTAATATTATTTTTCGGCGTGTCTTTTGATTATAAGTTACTGTAAGCGGGTATATGAGCGCGTGATCAGTATTCGAGATGAAATACCTCCGCCGCCGCAGTGGATTGATTAAAAACATATTTATTTTAATTATAGTCGGGCGGACCATCACGTAGGTAAATAAAATCGAAGTCGGGAAATTAAAATTATTATTACACAACAACCGGCCGTTTCTCTCATATAAGAAACACCTAATTAAAAGAGGACGTATAACAATAATACGGATATACACTCCGCAGTGATGCATTTGGTGGTGAGTTGATTCTCAAATATCATCGACCTATATTAGAGTCACCCAGGATACACCAAGGGTGTAAATGGTTGAACTAGATGTCTTACCAACATTCTTTTTTTAGTTTATTAAATTTAATAAAACGCGTCACATTTTAATTCACTATGACTATGCAAGTGGTTTTTTAACCTTTGGGTTAAAATTGTTTGATTTTGCTGTTGAATGTTGTCAATTAGCGACATAGTTGCTTTTTTTCATATACCTACTATGAAGAGACTGTTGGAGGGAAAGCAAAAATCTGAGACATATCGCTCTCGAAAATTGGTATCTACCGATGAGGTTTTGGTTATACTTGTGCATAATTTCCCGCATAAAACCTACTTTTTCCAAATGTTCCACTGATATACAACAAAAAAGAGAATACTTCTAAATGACTCAGGAATCAATTCACCAATCTCGATTTAGGTAAACAGGAATAAACTCGTATGTAGTCTCATGCCCGAATTCGGTATGCTTTGTGATTGGACAATTCCCTATAAAATATAGCTGGGTTTTGGTATTCGCGAAGTATTGTAACTAAATCAATTTCCTGACAGGTGTCACACTTACGGAAATAGGCATTGACGTATGTCGTATTGAATACGAATAAACATGAAACATTGGCATTCATATAAATGAAAAAATTTTAGGAGAAAAAATTTTAAAAGCTTTACAACATTCATTGTTATTAATTTTATATATTGTGGAATAACATCATATCGTGAGTTAAATCTATTCTAATCAAAATATATTTGTTTGTTATAGAATTTGTTTTAAATCTGTTTAATGGCAAATAAATAATTTTCAATAGACATTTAAAACTGCAGTGATTTATGTTAATTTGCAATATAATATGGTTTTGATAATACAATGAAAACAGGTAGTGAGGGAGCCAGAGAGGTAGATTATATCTGTAGTGAAAACAAATAATATATTAAAAGTAAAAAATAGATTTTTTTAAATTCATTAATTGCTTCAAGTACTTATTGTTTTAAATGTGTGGATATATTAGACTTCCAGGCTCCAATTCATCGATGGCTAAAATTCACAAATTATCATAACTTATAAATAATTTAATATTGGAAAATAATGACTTTGTGTTATAGTAAGACATCAAAAGGGTGAGTAGGTACAAGGTAAGCATCATATCATTGTATAGTTATTATCTAACTGTGCCTATAATTTTCATCTGCATATTTAAATACTTTAAACAAATGAATTGAAATGCATATAAAAACGTAGGTTAATATTGAGTGGTAAATTGCATGTATGAGTGGAAAATAAAAAAAAAATTATATTTATAATATGAATTATTATATAGTATTGCATATGATACGTTTTATTTTATTATTATTTCTTAAACAATGTTATATACAAGCTACGAATAGACACAAATCTTTAGAATATCGTTATCCCTACCTGACATGATGTACATTGTACAGAACACTTTGTCGATATTTTATTGATATCCACACGGAAGCAATGCCCGAAGGTGTATTGTCTAAAATCATTATTAATGGTTAACAAGACATACTATGGTATAAACTCGTTATACCTCACCAGTGATGCGGCATGCATATAACCACTGTAATCGTTATTTACATTTTTCATTTGTAACTACAAATTACGATTCTTAGTCCTTTTAGGTGGGTTATTTACTTATTTAAATTCAAAAACTAATTTATATTTAAGAAATTGAAATAAGTTAATGTAATTTAATTTCGAACTATACCTTCTACTGTAGGTATAATCAACTAATAAAGTAATAAACCATTAATGTGGTTGATGCCTAAATGGGGAACCTGCTAGCAATTATGATGTGGAGGAATCAATCAATAATTTCCATGCCAAAAACAGGTACCCACAATTATATAAATGCTATGATATGCCTATATCTAATATCAAAACGTTAACTTGAGTCACTTTTTATTTTGAGTAGACGCGCATTCACCACCAAGGCCAAATTTCTAGAGGTCTACAAACTGACTACTGGAAATTACATAAAACAAATTGAAAATTCCGCGGATTATAACTCTTAACTGGAGTCAAAATTATTTTAAGCCAACTAAATCGACCACGTCAACGATTTGTACGACATGGGTTTGTTTGAAGAGTACCTGAAGTCACAATTAATATTTTGTAAAAGTAGGCCGTGAACGTTGTCTTTCATGATCAATTTTTTTCTAAGAAATTGATTTTATTGACTACGAAAGAAATGTAATACTAGTAGGTGCATGTAAAAACTAAAAATGTAACACTAATAATGTTTAAAAGAAATAATATCTTTTTCTTGTTTCAAATAAAATTAATGAATCATTGTTCACACTCCACAGGATAGGCCTTTATTGTCTATGTATATTTTCTACCTTCTTTAATACAATGTTGGAATGTTGGTGAATAATATAATATATTTTGACTAGTATTAGCTTACAGCTTCTTAGAATCTAAGATATACAGCGATACAATTATGTGATTTTTTTTAGTTTCGTTTTATTATATAACTAGGTATTTTCTAGATCTAGCTATAGAACGAGTTATAAAGATATGCCACTTTAACCTATACAAAAAATTCTATAGATGATCAATAGTTACAAGTATGGTAGTAGATATGCACTCTACAAAAGTCAATTTTTGTTTTAAAAATAGGTTTCTTTGGGAACAATTGAATTTAAATGTGATTTATGAACAATCATTTTTAGCGGTCACTCGAATAATAAACCCAAAAAAGGGGTGTACAATAATTTGTCGCATTTCGAAACAGCTCTGCCCTACACCCGCCGGCGCACCGGCTACGTGGCGGAGGAGACCTGCAACAGGCGGGTCGGCTACAAAGTGATGTCTCTCGGGTGCAGCTGAAATACTTACATTATCACACGCGCTCTCACACACACACGCGCGCGTGCGCACTGCGCACACGAACTACTACTAACAGACACACTTGAAAAAATCGCCTCTCCGGCGCGGGGGCGTATCCCATGAGAAACGCAAGCGGTGAGCAAAATTTCAAATATAGTATAACAGTGACCAATTGCACCCTTGGCGAATGCACACACACACACACACACACACACACACACACACACACACACACACACACACACACTCGTGCACGATATGGTATTTAAGGTGTGCGGACTTGCACCGAGTGCAGTGTACGCGTACTCGTATTACGTATTAGACAATCAATAGAAATATTGGGAGGGAGAAAGAGTGGTGAAAAAAAGAAACGTCGTCTCTCTGTGTTCCGGCGCGATAAGTCACCGGGTGTGCGAGTGTGTGCACCGATGCGGTACGGTTGTTGGTAACCATCGAAAATGGAAAGAGATCGCAATTTAACGGCCAACGTATTAATATTTAAAGCGCCTCGAGCCGTCGGTCGTATGCGATTTGTCTGGACGTATTGCCCAGACGTGCTGCATAAAAACGATCGTACCTATGATGACAACATTAGTGGCTTTTTTTTATACAATATAAGTTGAGTGCTGATTTCGGTATTCGTATGGATGAACACTGCTCGGGACATATACGTAACTGCAGTTGCTAGTTAATGTATATATGTACAACCTACCTAATTAATGAGTCTAAAACTCGAAACAATGTCTTGTTTAAAACCAATTAATTTTGTGTTAGGTAGTCTTAATTATACAATACAATTGTTTGTGATTATGGTTTTCAATGGTCATATACTAATTTTAATCTACATTTTTTAATATTATGTTGTTAATTTTATAAATATATAGTACATTTACACGCTCATTGCAACATATTTTATTTCACTAATTTTTCGATTAATATTCAAAAGTTTAAATTAAATTAGGCTTGGTATTCATTCATTTGTTCACTTTTTGTTCAAAAACCTTAATTTACACTAATAGACACTCACCTTAATAGACACTCTGATGCACCTACCATTCGTCTATATACGTATGTAATTATTGTAAATACCTATAAACATTATTAAATTATTTCGATAACCGACTTCGAGGTATTGTTTTGCAGTGGTCCCAATTTAAAATATTGTTAGAGATTGTGTTACAATTAATCTTGACACCCAAAATATGAGAATAATATGAGATGAAAATTATCTACATTAATTAAGAAAATATACACTATACAGACATACGATTAAACTTGTTAACATGATAGTCATTAATCATAATAATGAGAGATCAGAGATAAGACACGTTCATCGAATGAAAATAAATTATGGAGTGCTAACTTTATTTAGTAACGGGGTAAGAAGTCCGTTCTCTCGCTTAATGTAGTGTGTGAATAAAGAAATGAAATAAGATATTAATATTTCGATATTTGAAAAATATTTGAAATTATTTTGCTTGACAGAAGTAACATGATCATAGAATTGATTGTAGTGGCCTGAGGAATTTTTTTGGAATATTTACTTTATTTAAAATAGGATTAGACGAATATGATGGTTAGCAGTATCTTGCAAAAACCCGTCATTATGCATGGTTAAGAAGTTTGAGTTTTTGAATTTTGGGCAACATTTGAAGTTTGTCACGGGTGGTTAATAATTGGTAATTAAAACCATACATTTTTTTTTGATAACTTATCATGCAATATTGTGTTTACAATTATCAACTAATATAGATGCGCGTAAGAGAATTATATTTTTAAAAAAATAGATATTATAACTCTGGTTTAGACGCGTCTAGGCGTCTTGTAGTACATTTTATCGATAATTGTATAATATACATTGTAAAATATTAGTTTATATTTACAGTAGTACACAGAAGAAAAAGGAACAGCAATTTACTGATCTGCCTCTGATACAGTATATATAATTTTCAAAACGCATTTCCAGTTTTTTTTTTATATACTCTTGTGTAATGTTCATGATATATAACTAGTGCAGGCTATAGGATAATTCGATTATTTGATTATAGTTTTTCAAATATTATTAATATGTTTACGGTATTAATTATTGCGTAGGTAATACGATGTTATTATTGGGACCATATATCATAAAAGCACTCTCTGGGTATGTCCGTATATACTTATACCTGTATTTGTATGCTTATAAATCATAAGCTCTCAGTAGGTAGGTAGGTAGGTAGAATATAATAATTATTGTAACGATATTATGTCAACGGTATATACGGGTATCGAACAACATTAAATCGGACACCACCGTAAATATTTTTAAACTGAAATAATAAAAATTACATGTATATGCGGAGGTAAGTAAAAGTAATAATTTGTGCATTCTGTAGAGTCTTAGCTTTTTAAGTGCATACAATTTTCCATTATTACTTTAGCGTTCCCCATATTATTATAACATAAGCGTTATTATTTATCAACTTTTATTATACCTTTAAGTACTTAAGTACTTGTTCTTAATTTCGATTTGTGTATTTGTGCATAAAATATTATCATTACACGTTTATGAAATAGAGTGTGTAATACGTTTAACAATAATTATTACAATCTCAAAAATATTTTGTAATAATATTCTAAAAAAAAAAAATGATGAATAATTAATAGCGATAAGAAATCGACATTAGTGAATAATACTATTGTCTGACTCGGTACTTACCCATATAAAATATGAACTATTTATTATAATTTAAACACATAACGCATACGATTTACACATACTATATTTATCTAAATTGCTAATCGAGTGTAAAAAAAATCATTGTGGCTTTTATGCACACGTCGTGTGCATAGAACTTGTTGCACACGAACACCTTCTCCGCAGTTATTATAATGCACCCAGTAGGCAAATTGTTGAAAAATAATAATACTATATTAGTAGTCATTACTCCGTCGAAACCGGGTTTTAAATTAAAATGAATTAATGGTACACTATTGGTTCAGGGTTCAGCTGATTATGTGTTATTTTATAATTTCTCGTGAATTGATTAATTTAAAGATAGTTAGTAAAAGTTGTTTTTTATTTGAATCGATATATTTTATTTGACTAAGGATAGATGAAATACATTTATGTATTATGTACCTACTCATACTGAGTTATACCTAATATAAAATATTTTAATATAATATATCGATTGTCACCGAGTGAGTACGCGATAATTTTCAAAAGGTCAACCCACAAAACAAAAATTAGTAAAAACACAAAATATATTCATCAAAAAAGAAAAATATTATGAAGCTAAATTTAAAAATTAACCGTTCACATTTCATTAGTTTGGCATAATCACATTATGAAAAATAACATTGTACAAGTTAAACTATATTTGACTAAATTAATTTATATTTAAATTAATTATTGAATCATTATATATATATAATGTACTGTATTAATTATTATATTGATTATTAATTTATTTTTAATATTTAAATGAATTATTTAATTTTATTTTAGATATATTATTATTATTATTATTATTATTATAACATTGGTAAAAATTAGTAGTTGGCAGAATCGATAGGTCCCCGCACATCGTGTATAATGTATATAGATTATAGCAAGGCACTATTAATGTATCCAGTTTATGAACAGATTTGGGTAAATGCCCAAATTGTAGACATTGATAAACAATGCTAATCTAAGATCATCCATGGATGTAAAAGCACAACAATATACCTATATATTTTATATGATATATATACATCTTAAACTAAATCAAACGTTGACAATTATTGGTATTAAAAAGCAAAGCAATTGGAACATTTCATGTAAATGATTTCTGAATGATAATATGAGGATTCATTAATAACAATAATCTTAAAAATAAATTCATAATATACCCATATCACCTGTAACAATGTTTGAATTTAAACCTATTGAACGTACTTTGGTGTCTTTGCACCCCGATCAATTCGCTGACCGATTCAAACGCGCACCCTTCAGTGCGCTGCTTGACCCTCATTGTAGCAACCGAACCCTTTGACCTTTTAAAAGTAGCTAATTCTATCATTATGTCCATGTCCTAGCGGGGCACTGCTGCTGATAGTCCTGAACAAATTGAAGGTGGTGGAGGATTTCACATAACTAGCAATCCCCGCTCATTTTGCCATCATTTGAAAAGACCTTAGATAAAAAAAAAACAATATATCAGGACGATTGTGCACACAAGAGGTATTGCCACAATAGGACCACACATAAAATTAATACCACATTTTGCACGTCTCAGCTGGTCCTTCCGGCAGCTCCTCAGCCGGTTAGTCCCACGATGCGGTCGTGGGGTAACTTTTTGAAATAATATTTTTAAAAAATAACATAATGCAAGATTCTGTAACACCTTTTATGGAAAGGGTGGACAAAGTGAATAGATAAAGACGAACAATACGAACAATAATCGAAGGGTTTAACGTAATATACGGTTAAAATATTATTTTCGTCGTTACGCAATGTCTATATATATTACAATATCGTTTTATAAATGTATAATACGTATGTATATGAATATTATTTTTACTCGGTCATTTTATTGGTTCTTATTATTTCCATAATTGTATAATATATATGTTAAAGGCCAAGTAGGAAATCTGTCGTACCTTGTCACTGTGCACAATGTTCTATAATAAACATGACGTCAACATGCCGAGTAAAAAAAAAAAATATATATATCTGTCATCTCTTGCTGTGCGTTCGTTAAACACAATGCCGAGTTGTCGATCAGGCAAAACAAAATGCACATGACGGTATTTAAATTGAATTACAATTCAGCAAAATAATAATAATAATATATTGTACAATAAACTTGACCTGTCCACTATGCTCGGTGGCCATGCGATCGATGAGTGTGATAAAATCAAACGACCGTTTCATTCAACTGTTTTTATAAATCACACGTAAAATTATATCAGTCGTAATGTCGATTGATTTGAAGTATTTGATCAACGATAATATATGATAGTGGACGCACAATAGTATATTTTATTCGTTTGATAAACAAATCATCAATTTCCAACAAGGAGAATTACATAATATTATAACTTATCTATAGGCCGTAAGCGATTTTACATTATTATTTTTAACTACCTATTTTCTTTTTAATTTGTCCGTGACTATACGGTATACAGGCCTATAATTGTCAGCTAAAGTACCTAATCAACTTCAATTCAATTTAATAAATATTAAGACAACAGGATTTAAATTAACAAACGTTTGATTCGTTCAAAACTATAAACGGTCCTTACACAAATTCGAGTCTGCAAGTTTGATTGTAAGCATTGTACGTAATTCAATGATCCAATTTTTGTACTTAGAACTTAACATGTAAATAATTAATTAGTAGTTTACTAGGTAGGTACTATAAACATCTGATTTCATTATATGAAGTGGGCAGGTATATAATTATATTTCTTAGAACTCCACATTTACTAAAACCTAATATAGTAATAGATAAAAAGTAATTAATACAAAATTCTTAAAGTTGTATGAGTTACAATTGTAAACGATGTCGTATTATTTAAATTTTAAAAACCTTATGAGTTATAACTTCCTTTTTTAAAAAATATATTTTAATTGATAAAAAAATATTATCTTAATCTTTAGTTGTCGCTGGTTTATGGTAACCTATATAATGTTAATTATTATTAAAAGTATGTATAACGTTGTATTGTTGGTGTATGACAACCATAAAATAATCGCCATTAATCTGTTTATGATATTAGTTATTGAATTGTACAATTTTTTAAATTTGATAGTGATGACATGGTATTAAAAACAAATATACATATCCTAAAGAATACATTTTTAATGATATACCCAGTGAAGTAATAATAATAGCCTCGTAGAAGGATAATAAATGTTGTGTTACTATACATAATAATATATTGGTTCGTTGTAATCAACAATACTAATATGGGCGGATAATTTAAATTTAAATAAATATATTATTCGTTAATATTTGACGTTTGTAGAAATCAAAAATCGTGCATTTTTAAATAATTCACCCGCTACCCGCGTATCATTATTTTAAAGTTAATAATAATTGCTACCATCATTTCTCTCAAAATTAAAAGCCATTGACATATCGCTTAAAGTTAAAAATCATTATAAATTTATTTTATAACGAACAAGACTATGACAGGGTGCTTACGTGATTTTTCAAATTAGGTTTGATCGTATACTTAAAAAAAAACTAGAGTTAATTTAAAAATGGGTAATTCTATTTTGCTGGAATGATTTTAGTGCACAGAACATATTAAAGAAGAACAAAATAAGTACATAAATTGATAGTTTAAAAAAAAATAAATTAAATATGCATGTACCTATAGAAGTATATTTGCATTATGTATGCATATAGGTACCTATACTACGTAATATTTTTCAAATATAGATTACAGACTCACACATACAATGTTGCTGTAATACGTATCATGAATACTAATATAACACATAAGATATTAATGTCATAATAATATGTAATTACTAGTTTTAGATATTCTAAACATCAATTCTTTTTCATATATTGTATGTTAAACTTAATATGCATAACAAAATATTTGTTGAAGTAAATATAAAGTAGAGCAAAAGTCACAAAAATAAAACACACTTAATTTATAAATATATATTATATTTTTTAATGACTTGGCAAGTTAATAATTCGATGACCCAAGTAGCGAGCGTATAATAAGATACAAAATGTATGAAATACACAGTAAATAGTCTATATACAGTGAAATCTCTAAATAACGGACACTCTCGGTCGCCGTAATTTGTCCGTTATTACGGGGTGTCCGCTATTCAGAGGGAAAAACAATTCTCGAAATTAATTCTGAGAAATTAATGACTACATAATATGTACAACATTAATATATAATATTAATAATATGTATAATAATGATATAGGTATGTCTATTTGTATTATTTTATTTATAAATAAATAAATAAATATCGATTGTACACAAAATTATTTAAAATTATGATTTCGATTCCCTAATACATAAAAACGTCCGCTATTTAGAGGTGGCCGTATGGGAGGTTTTACTGTATTAGTTTTTATTATTTTTTATATTAGAGCTTTCAGTATATTATGTTCTATTACAGATCGACAGTTGCATAAACATATTAGTTTAATATTATTTATTTATGTAAAACATCCTGTACAGGTACCTATGTATTATGTAAAGAGTAACGAGTTTTGAATAATGACCGAGGGTGTTATACTATCTAAATAAGTACTGTATACTTATACTTAAATGATTTAATCAGTGGCGCATCGAAGGGGGTGACAGAGTCCAGACCCCCTCTCCCCTTTGCACACGCACTTGTTAAAAAAACAAATTTAAATTACATTGTTTTTTTTTTTACCAACCCGCATAATACTTAATAATAATTAATAATGTGTTTGATCATAATTCTTATTATTACATATTATAATTTATTTAGATGCATGTTAACGAAAAAAAAAAAAATGTAAAATAAATACATATTGTTTTCATTGGAACCATCTCGAGAGGAGGGGGGTACCACACACTCAAACAAATCACACATGTGAATCAGAAATTCTGGTTGCTCCTGTGAATTTCATTATAAGCTACCGCTAAATAGTGCGGTGCGATTATGTGGGTTGTGCTCTGCAAAATAGCCAACAAATATTAATATTACATTATTAAATTATTAAATTATAAATATTAAATATTGGCGACAACTGCCTAATATCCAACTCCTCATGTCTCATATGTATAATGTTTATTTTATTTTATCGGAAAACCTATAGCTGCACATGTATTGGTGACTTGCTTAAAATACAAAAATGTAGGTACTTATGTCATTATGTAAGTTTATATACACTGCACACCACATGATACCCAGAGCGGCCAGAGCGCACATATGCATGTATATTATAAATATTATAATATCATAAATTTGCTTACCTCCAGAGCTCCATTGCATCTAAAATAATATGCTGCAGGGATGATACTCGTCGACGTTCCAATAGGAACTCATTATCATGAATTCAAATACTATGAGTTATGACTTACGAGTCATATCTAAGACGTACCAAGACGATATGCATTAAATAATACTAATTACAAGTTAAAGACGTCTCATTATCTTACAGGTGCTGTATACATCAGTATATTGATTAATAATCAAATTGAACTTTCGTTATGTAACGTTTGTGGTTTTCATTTAAACGTCCATGTTACTGCCTTGAATAGTTATTCCAAATTAATAATCAATTGATAAAAATGTTAGTAAACATTTTGAACTTGTATGCACAAGCTGTAAATAAACAAAATACATAATAAATGAGATTAGCTATGAACTATTAGTCTTAAAACAGTACCAGCTCTAAGCCTTCTAAACAAGTTTTTCAAGCTCCGAATATTTATAATTAATAGGTACGCAGTCATAATTATTTAACATCATTACTGGTGAATTTTATCATTTTACACCGAAATTATATTTTAGAAGTTTAGTGAATATGTTAACGGTACAATAACGTTTGAAATTAATTACAGTAAACATGTCTGTGGATAATTACATAACCTAATGTTTATTTACATATTGTTATATATAGTTAACTTTATTTTAAACATTTTAGAAAAACCACTCAGACTATAGATTTTTTTCTAAACCTATTTGTTTCTTGGCGATAACACATTATCTTTATTTAAAATGTCACTTTGGATCTTGAATAAAACGATATTTGATTTTACAAGGTGAGTGAAACGTGACGAGTGCCTAATACATACTAATATAATGTGTCCTATAACGTTTTGACAGTTTAAGTTGTATTTTTCTCCAATTGCGTATGAAAAACTTGTATTAATAGGTTGTAGGATACTTCATTTTTAACTGATGAATCAATAGTAATCTTGTGCCGTCTAATATGATTACATTTGCAATAGCTTGCCAATATTATTCCTATTATACCTATTCACTATAGTTACCGATAGGTTTTATTACCTAAGTTTTTCTGCTTACCACCTGAAAATTGAACAAGAACCACACGATTATTCACACAATAAAATATAGACTAAAGTTTACAATACTAAGCGAATAGTAAGGTTATTTCGAACCTGATATTTTTATGAAAGCTTATCGCAGAGTCAATTGACTGCCCTGAGGCAATTATAGCTAAGTTATAAACTCAAAACCAAAAGATGCTATTTCAATGTTTAAAATTATTTGGAAGAGCAATTTCAAACTTGTAACTGTAATATTTTCTATCGTATTGAACGATTTTTAATGATTATCATATCTAAAAAGGAACAGTAAGTTGTTCTGCGTTGGCTGTTAAGTCTTGATTTTTTTGATTTTTTTCGTTCTGAGAAAAACTGAACGAAAAAAGAACGATAGCGTAAAAATGTTTAATTAATAGTACCAAGAGATTCTATCTTAGGAACCTTTTAGTCCTTAATATATATTATTTTGATAAATAGTTACAATTTTTTTGTTCTGAATTATATGTAGGTACTTATATCTAAATGTATGTTCTCCGAGAAACAACATTTTGTTAAACAATAGAGGGTGTATCTTGTCACATATTAATAATTTTATGATGGCGTTATATTGATTACATTTAGAATTATTTGTTTTGTTGATAAATGAACATTAATTTATAATAGATAGTGTACCAATACTATGTTACTATTTTATTACTATTGAATGATTGGCACTAGCCACAAAGAGTACTACATTTTTCCAGCTTTTTGGTATCACTAATTAATGTTATAGGTTTGGCACTATGGTTAAGACTTAAGAATCAAACTTGAATAATGGGGATACATGGTTTTATGTGATATGGAATAATACAGCATTGAACAGAAATGATAATTAAACCTATACCTACCTATATAATATTTAGGTATCAAAAATCAATTTAGTATCTTTTGGTGCTAGCCCACAGAGTTAGTCTTATATAACTCTAAGCTTTATGCCTCAATAATCCATTCTTCATTAAACTTTGCACGCACCATTAAATTTTATTCTCGTTAGTTTACAATTTTTAGGATGATGCACATTGGAAATAAGCAGGACCAGTCATTTCCAATTAACATTATGTGCACATATTATGTAATGCACAATTTGTATCCGTTCATTAAAATATATCATCTCTGGTATGTATACATAGTTATCTGTACTTTGGGCCGTGGCCTGTTCCGTATAATAAAATAAATAAAATATAATATTATGTGGTCATAAACCATATTATAATATGTAGATATACTTTACTACTATACTATCTATTAACTTGCACACACACATACACACCCGTCACAATTTCATATTAAACGCGACACACGGGCGCAAACACATTATTATTATAGGTACCTAAACATTCTATAAGTATAATATATAAAGCACGCGGCAGCTCTTGAAACCCGTTAGAGGGCGTCCGGTACGGATTTATTGCCATTTTTTTTCCTCTTCTTGCACACACACACACACACACACACACACACACACACACACACATATATATATATATACACACGACATAATGTGCAGTATTCGTATGTGAGCCCGCCGCGATATCCCCACCCCGAAATACCGCCCTTCTGCCCCGCCCCGCCGCAGCCGGATCCGTTTTTCCCGCGGCCGTGCGGTTTTGTACGCTCCGCTATTGTGGCTCACGGTGGGGGCAGGGGGGCAGGGGGGCGATACCGCCGGCTGCAGTGCAGTTTAGCTGATATAACACACACACACACACACATAAAGGTAAAAATAAGTACGCAAATAATATATACATGTATACGTTATACGCGTGTGTGTGTGTGTGTTTGTGTGTGCGTGTGTGTGTAAGTATATAAGTTTATATACGTACAGTTTGTCCGTCGGTCGTCGTGCACACACGGATGCAGACACTATCGAGGAAGGACGCCGGCCGGTCGGTCGTCGTGGTCGTCGCCGCCGCCGCAGACGATGACGGCGGCGACTACGACGACGGCGACGACGACTTCGACGCTCAGTCCGCTCCGGCATACGCGACGGTTCGCGTACGCAACGCGCGAGCAACTCACTCGCACACGGTGCCTTCACATGTTCATATACTTGCGGCGTCTCGTCGTTGCAATGATATATTATAGGTATAAGTTATACACATCTGCCGGCGAGCTCGGGACACAAGAAAAACCGAATAACGCGTTCGCGACGAAACCCGGCAAACGTCATTATAATAATATAATATATAATATTATACAGCGTCGCGACGCGACATAAAATTATCATTTTTTTACGATTTTTTATCGAGCACATCGTCATCATCATATTATTATTATTATACTGCACAGTATAATATTATATTATTATATAATCCATATATATATACAATAATAAACGACGTCTTGACGAGCGCGTTCGAGTTTTCTTTACGATCCTTTTTTTTTTATCATCCGTCGTCGCCGCATAATGTCATGTCGTCTTCGTGACGCAATAAAAAAAAATATTATTTTTTTATCATATTACTGTACGTATATTGTAATATCGTTTTTCAAACGACTCTGATCGGGCGTTCAAGTCTCCACGCGAGAAAACGGATGACGGCCCGTCACTGCTGTGCGCCTCGTAGAAGTCTATACAGCCCGTGTATAATCAACGTGAGTATTTATATTTATATCTTATTGGTATATATTATAGTATATTCACCTTCATATTATGTATTTTCAAAAACTTTAAAGGGTAATTCATATTATGTATTATTGATGTGTAACAGCTCTCAAAATAATATCAATAGAGGTATTAACATTCACATTTAACACATTAAATAAGGTAGGGATATCTTACTATTATGTCGAGTTACATAAGCAATCAATAAACATTTATTGAATAAATAGTGAGCTAATGGTCCTTAAACGAAACTTAGTGCTCCACGATTGGTGGATCCATTAAATGTAATGAAATAATTTTTCATGTAACTCAGCATTAGTATTATTATCATATAAAAAACTTGTCCTTTGTTTGCAACCATAAAACTGTGGGCACAGGAAA
This sequence comes from Myzus persicae, assembly GCF_001856785.1. Lineage (NCBI taxonomy): Eukaryota > Metazoa > Arthropoda > Insecta > Hemiptera > Aphididae > Myzus > Myzus persicae. The sequence continues at coordinate 107,601 of NW_019104333.1, forward strand.
GTAAGAAAATGTAATATGAAAACATTTAAAATACCGAAAATACTATTAAATTGCAAATACTAAATGAATTAAATATCTCATAAAGCACGTTTACTATTTTAATAAATTCAATGTTATTTAATCATCTTCATAAATCAATATTTAAGTGTAGCATTTAACTCAACCTTTTCTATTTTAACACCACAACCTTATGCTGGCCAGACTACACTTAACATTTTTTTTATGGACTTCAATTACATTTTAGGTGTGACAAACATAAATGGTTCACATAAATAAATCTATATTATGATATATACATCTAGATAAATATTTATGAATATAGAGCATGCACAATCTGTAGTATGACTAAACAAACAGTGTTGATTTTTGAGTTTTAATTGATTTATCAATTTTGTTCACATTGTATACTTAAATTAAGGAAAAACATTTTAATTATAAAATGCAATGTTTTGCATTTGATTTTTTTATTTACCAACTTTGTTAATCTGGCGTGGATAATCGTTTTTAAATGACACATCGTTCGTGTTATAATAACTACATGATGTACTCTTCCATAGTTTTTTTTTTTATTTAACCATTATCTTAAAAAAAATTGTAATTAAACCTTTAAAGGTCAGTGAAACATACAGTTTGTATTTGCGTAGGTATATATACCTACACTGTATAAATTACACGAATATCATCATAAAACTGTACATAACTAATTTGTATTCATCATTTCATTTAACCCTAATAAGAATAATACCAAATAAAATCTTTGCTTGTTTATAAAAACTACTGTACATCTATACATATTTATAAGCACGCGTGTTATGAAAGTTAGCAATTTTATTTTTTATGAATTTTATTGGTCAATACATTACAGCTATAATGTAAATTTCATTATTATGCCTTTCAAAACTGAAGATCCAATATGATTTTTTAGTGTTTAAAAAGAATCCAATCACTTTAAAAATGTCTTATGGATATATTTTAGAAATGTCGTAATGTAATCGTCCAAGTTTCATATAACTGCTTTCAATTACTATATTATTCTTTTTATCCTCATTTTTTTTTTTATAAAATACTGTCTTTACTAACTTTTTTTATACTGTACCTGCATATGTTATATTATCGATGTTTAATCATGACCGGCGATTTTTTTCGTTATTTATTTTGTATAGTTACATTCCATTATTATAATAATATATTATATATAGCATTTATTTGATGACAGATTGTGGTTAGCCATTTCACTTGGACTGTTGTGTGTGTCTGGCCATGACTTTAACATTTTTAGGTAACCCCCAAAACCAGGACGACATTTTTCTCTGCTTACATAGTATCTCACTGCGTTTGGCCAGCTATAGTAATCATTTTCCATCATGTGTTTGTCGTACAAAGAAACCGACCAAACAAGTTTCCATATAACAACAAAGCATTTGCCGAATATGAACGAATCGAATAGGTGTTTTTGGGGAGGGAAAAAAGTGCATAGTGTATACATATAAATATGATAAACTAGCTATTAAGATAATATGTTAACTAAATTTAACTCGAATTCGTAGTTGAAAAGCAAAGTACAAATCATCGAACATAATATTTCCACATTGTGCGATATACCTGTATACAAATATTATGAATTTAATGATGTAAGTCGCTATAATCGCTATATAGTTTGTTTGTATTTTAATCAAATTAACTTTATTTTCCACAAAACTGCGCTGTATACGAAGTATCCTTGTAAAAAATCACACGTGGATGTTTATTATTGTTCTTTAATGATTTGTATAGGTATACTCTCGTCTCTCAGGCTATACATTAGTAGGACTGCGAATGAATATATTTTAAATCTTTATCAGCGAGTATTCATTTTCGTGTGTATATATTTTGAGCACTGAAAGCATTACCGGCTTGATTTGCAACAGTCAGTAACCTTCGAGTTTATCGAACAAGCGCTCTGGACGGCGTTTGTTTGGTTCGGTCATTTTATCACTAACTTGTTTTTAAAAATTAATTTAATTTAATATGCATTTTTCGGGTAATTACCTAAAATATGACTCATAAACATTTCAAGAGCCAAAAAAAAATATTGAATTTTAAAAGTTGTCGTGACTAGACTACATGTATGCGACTATAATAATAAATTATAGTCTGCGAGTGTATGCAACCGGGTTGTTGTAATACATGCATATACTTACGTATTTCACTCTTTTCGGAAAGTCCAACTTCCAAATTTCGTAGATGCCCGCAGACAATATTTCCAGCGACCTGCAATATCATCCTCCATTTAAATTTCTGTTTATTCGTAAAAATGACTGATACAAGGAATCTTAACGACAGCAGAGCGCCAAAGTATTATTATATTATTATATAACACAATACCATAATATAATATAAATGTATGTTGCTCGCTGTGGTAGTGACACTTTATTTTTGTGTCTGCTGATGAACTACCAATAGAATAGTGTCACTCCCTGCGTTTGCCTGACAAAATTAAAATTATGTATTTAACACGAAAGAATAACGTCAGCGGATCCACGTCGTGAACGTGTTGTATGGAATCGGTCTGACGCTAAGTGCATTATGCACTTATATGATTATATGTTTGTACGTAGGTCTTTTTTATCGGACACCGTTATTGTATTAATCCCCGATTACAACTAACGTTTCATTCGGCTCTCTAAGATGAGGATTTAGTTTTTTGACATCGTTCTCTCTATATAATATCCTATACACATATTATATACGTATAGGTACCCTACAATAATGTATATATTGTTTATTTTATAAATATACACGCACTCGATGATAAATGCCTAGATAAATACCTACGCATGTTTATTTCACGAACAGCATTAAAACGGTCCGGACGGGTTCGAGATGCATTTAATCGTACATCAACAACAACAACTACCTACCTGCCTACAACAACAATAATAATTACCTTAACGAAACCGTCGGCCGATCAATTAAATCGGCTTCGTCCGGCAAGATTACCGCGGTATAGTTGGACATTTATATTTTATATACCTGCACACACGACCGGACTGCAGTGAGCGGAAATCTCTTCGCAAACTTCGGGCAGGCAGGAAGTTTTAAGCGCCATTAAACTTCTTATCGGCATCGGCATAAATTTACGTCCCGTGTCCGGCGCAATAATTATTATTATCAAACACGCGGCGAGGGCCCTTCTAATCGGCGTCGCTCGGTTTTGTCGTCATTATAATTAAATGAACGCCATGACGTGTGCGTTTATGTATAAATTAAACACAATAATATTATAAGTTTTCAAATTCCTTCTCTTTTAATCGGTCTTATCTCTTCTGCTTATTTTCTCGTCTCACGTCCCATTTAGTTTTACCGTCCGCCGCACTACTAAGATTATTTGCTACTTATACATATAGCCTTAGATACGATAAGTTTAATAATATATTATGACTTATAAGTTAATAAAGCATTCGCTACGACCGAACCCGTCGAAGGCGATTAGTTTATCACCTATATCTAGATAGTATAAATATTTGGGCAAATGTAAACTGGGCCCGAAGGTACCTTTTTTGTTGTAAACTCGGCCCGAGAATTTTAGGTAATAAAAATAGGTAGATTGTAAACTCGGCCCGGAAATTTCAGGTAGTAAAATAAATCGATTGTAAATTCGGCCCGAAAACATACATAGAAGAAGATTCTATGTTTCCGCCTGAAATGTGGGCCAGTGCATCAGTTGAAACGTATTTAACAACAAATGCATGTGAATCATTTCATGCGCATTTTAATTCAAGTTTTAATTCCACTCACCCCAATATATATTCCGTCATTTCAAAATTAAAAGAAGTACAAACAGAAACGTACATTAAACTCAACAGCCTAGATGCACCATTTAAATTCCAAAATATAAAAACTAAAAAAAAAAAGAACTCTTAGAAAGAACACTTACAAAATATAAAAATAAAGATATATCAGTGAGTGAATATGTAAAATACATGGCTTTTTACTTAAAAAAACTAGATTTATATATTATTATACTAAAATTTTTCACTCATTATTTACACTACAATTTTACTTATTTATTTTTTATTATATTTTTACACATTTTTACACTTATACATTTATATAAATACATTTATTATTATTTTATTATCAATATCATAACATTTTAATTACATTTTTCATTTAAATAACGAATTTCATACTATGAATAATAATATGAAAATGAAAATAATTTTTGGAGGATAATGAGAACCGCCTCCTCGTAGTGTCCTCTGGGTAATGCTAAATGTTTCTCAAAAATATTATAAGAAAAATCATGGTTTTTACATCTAAATAATTTTTACCTGAAAAAAACCCGGGCCGAGTTTACATCTAAATAATATTGACCTGATAAAAACCCGGACCGAGTTTACCATCGACCTTTTGAAAATGTTTTTTCCTCGGGCCGAGTTTACAATCTCCCAAATATTTTGCTAAAAATAACTCACCTGCCTAAGCCTAATGACATTTAAAACTCAAAGCATTACACTGACAAAGTTTTTGGATTATAGGTACCAATTTTGATTTAAAAATGTATTAAATATTAACACATTTTTTTTATTCAATGCAGGATGTCGATTTACTTAATGCGAAGGTACATCGAATAAATCATAAATACCATGCATATTTTCTTCCTTAAATTAATTTAAAAAACAAATTTTTGTGATACGTTATCTATCTGTGGTTCGGATTTTGTAATGTAGGTACCTACGTACTCGTATGTTTATCCAGCCGGATATATCCAAATTCATTTTAAATTCTGATTTCCGGGTTTTTGTGTTACTAAACTATGCTGTAAATATTTCATCGTAATAGTTTCTATTTTATTTTATGAACACGATTTCATTGACGATTCAGATGAATACACTTATACGCTTTGAGTTTACTTGGTCAAAATAATATGAAAACTTACTAAAAAAAATATGAAATTTTTTATTTGCTCCTGCAATCATAAACAGTTGTTGAATTTTATATATTCTTAGTGTTCTTGTACGATAATCAGGTAAAAATTATAAAAAAAATTCTCTACATATTATAACACAAATTGTAAATATAAAACAATACATATTACGCAGACGATTGACTAACGATTGAATTTTGTGAACAAGTTCACACGCGAGAGCGATTAATTGAAAACACGTCATAAAGATCACGAAGGATGAACACAAAAAAATACAAACATATATAAAAACATAAAGTATTTACTATGAACCTATATAACATGTATAATTTATTTTATAATATAAAGATATAAACCTAAAGCAATTTTAGTTACTTGAGGTATTTCTTAGCGTGATAAGTTATAATCATGTTTTCTATACTAAATTATAAACGCTGTGTCTCAATTATTGCTTTTCTCCGGAGACATAAAAATAATAATGTTATTAATATTATTAAATCGCGCAAGTATCGTGCTATAATGGTAGGTATAGGTATTTATTGTCAACTGCCAAGACACTGTCTCGTGAATCGCGTTTTAAGAGCGTTGAAAATGAATCAAACGAAATTAAAAATAATTTATTAAAGTCATTCTCGGCTATCGTATATTATACATAATATTATAATTATAACATGCATAATAGTTATAACTGCGTTGTTTCTTATTCAATTTGTTCTGCTATCGAGCAAGACACTGCACCTTATAGTATACAATATACATATTATAATAATATAATATATTAATATAACATAAGACGATAAAAATTCGAACACATATTTCATCGGTTGCGTGTTTGCAATTAAAACGTGTGCATGCAATTATTATATTATAATATATAATATGTATATAGTACCTACCATTTACCACCAATGATTGTATTTTATTTTTTCGTGTTTCAGATTAGTTCGATTAACACCACTCGCGGAGTACACCGAACGTATATACGGTAAGTACCCTAGTAAAATAATATACCATTATAATAATATTATATACCTAGTTGTTACGTTAACTTACATCTTTATGTCACCTGTATACTCGCATAATAACGATAATAATATTATCATATAAAATCTGTCCATTTTTTGACTATTGCCACACAGTACGGAAGTAAACCGTGCACTTATACTTTTATAACAATATGATTATATAATAAAGGGTACACAAATAGGAATGGATTTTTATGATTTTTTTTCTGTAAATTCGTCGTAGTCGCGTTCTGCCTGCATATAAGTACTAGAATAAAAGCATAATATTAATAATTCATCATATAATATAGCACTATAGCCTATGCCTGTATCATGTGTAGGTAGGTATTCGATAGAGAGGAATGAATTTTTGATCCTTGTACCTACGATAGTTTCATGCGTTCGCAAACGCTGAGGCAGCCCATCCCAGCGGTGGTTGCAGTTAACGGTCGAGTTTATTTTGTATAATCCTCGGCTCAAAAAGTGACTATAGTGACCTACACACCGCATTATACCTACCAACATACGCCGTTTTTAACATAACACAATAATAATTCATCAAACGCGATACATATGATTTCCACCGCGCATGCTTATTATATTATATAATATTATATACCCGTCATTCATATTCTACACGAAATACATTAAGGAGCTAATGACTCCGGCGGAGCCGCGCACTGAAACGGAGGTATAATTATTATAACAGGTATATATACATAGGTATACCGTCTAATTGATGAGCTACTGTGGAAACAAGTTAATAAATTTATAATTTCCAGTTTATTAATACTTTTGTTGCTTGACGTTTAAATTGCAAACGATCCCGTCTCGATACCTACTATATAACATGATATATATAATACAATACTAATTGATAAATCAAAAGCGCGCGGGTTGTTATTAAATATTATTATTATTATTATTATTAAAGTCGCGACTAGAGGACGATTGTTTATCGCGCATACCTTGTACATGATATTATTATAATATATTATACAATGCAAACACGCCAAGTGATGGGTGGGTTTATTCCTTCAAGCGCACCGCGACAGCCGTTTTAATGAAATTGCTATCGTCTCGAAATATGCGCAAATAAAATTTAAAATTTACCGGTAGGGTGGTATCGAAAAATCGCAACAACACTGTGTTGGGTCTAATATTACAACCTTTTATGTGCATAATTTTGTATGTTACCGACGATTAAAAACCGACACGAACCAGACTTAAATACACCATAATTTGGGTAGGTGCACTTTATATAGGTAAGTAAAGTAATTAAAATGTGCATTCTAAAGCCCACTCGTTTAAATACGAATTCTTCGAATGTATGCGAGTCAATAAGTTCATATACGACAACACATTCGGTAAAACTTAGTAAAATACTATTTTTGTATTTTTTTTTTAAATCGCAGACCGTGGCGATATTAGGTAAATTCCGAGGAATATCTTATCGTCTCGTATACCGTATTGGCAATACGCGCATATTTGATATATTTTATAAACGCATTTTATATATTATTATATTTCATGCTGACTAATCCAACATATCGGTACGTACCTATATCATATACCGTACGAGTGATCACTCCATTGTGGGGTACGTATATACAAGTACGTTGACCTTTGTCGACGATTTTTCTATTGCATAATATACGGCAAAGAATATTATCCTCTAAACTAACTTCAACTTCCATGGGGTAGGTCAAGAACGACTCGATTGTGGAGAGGCCGTATATCATTTTTTTTTTTTATTACCGATGTTCATTCATTTGATCAGGTTCGTTGTCGGTCGTACTATTATACCCCTATTCAGTCGGACTTTTATACTAACGAGGAAAAAAACCGCAGACATTTTTCAGTCACTCTTCATATAATATTATTATATACCTAATACAAGAACTAAGGAGAGCAGACTTTGAAACATCGTCATCACAGGAGTAACAAACTTATAATTTTTAATAGTGATAATAGTAAGTTTATGAATTATCATAATAATTCATAATATTATCAACAAAATCGTGGCTTTATTATAATAATCGGATTCGATATCGCATACTTATCAACCGTAGCTGGTGTATTATTAAAACATTGCAAAAAACAATAGCATAGATAATCCGTCCACGGGTTTAGTGTATAATACAGCAGAAACGTTGGCATTTTTCACCGGACGAGTTGAATTCGATAGCATAATAATATTATATACATATAACTTTATAATATGATGCAAAGAATACACTCGACCAACAAAATTTGGTTTTCCGAATGAGATCAAAATCGGTGCTTCCGGTTTGGTAAAGCTCTCCGAAGGTCGTCGAGTATATCAAAACAATGATATAATAATTAAATAATTGCTAGGAAAATATGTGGGACAACAATCGTATAAGTACAATAATAAACTAATAATACGCACTAAAGGTTGTAGTCTATAGTGTCGTGTAGACCAGTTTTTCTCAAACTTTTTCGTCTTGCCCCCCCCCCCCCTTGAATTTAATGTAAAGCTGTCAAGGCCCCCTAAATCAAAATCATTAAATGTTATATAATGAAACAAATATTTCACGGCCCACCAATCATATATCCACGACCCCCTCGGAAGCCGAGGCCCCAAGTTTGAGAAGCACCGGTGTAGACTATAATGTAATGTATAATAATATGCTGAAAATCGTTGGTACATATAATATATTGTATATGAATACTCGACGGAAATCATGAACATCGTTTTCCGTTGTCACCTTGAACTTTATTATTATTGATATATATTTTTTTTATTAGAGGGAACCATAGGCCAATGGGTGTGGAGTGGTAAGGTAGGGAACTTTCTATATAGGTTTAGTAGGTTTTTATGTTAGCAGGATTGAAACTCACGTTTATGTATGTGTGGCAAGGATGTGCTGCCAAAAACCCGGGTGGTCACCCATCCGGGATCTAACAACGTCAGCCGGTACGTACACTCGAGCTTCTCCGCAGATGGAGTGTACGACCTCAATAAGCCACAAACTTTATTATTATAATAAAATGTTTAGGTCATCATAATTTCGGTGCTTTTCTCATGGATGTTCATCGTGGTGGATTAAATAAATATATTAACTCCCCTAACGAAAACAAGAAATAATGAATTCATTAAAAAGATGCGATTGGAAAAACAATGTTCGACACCGACCGACGTTTTCATTATATTTTCACCTTTTGTAATTATTCGAAAATGTGGTCAATTTTCGGTTTTTAGGCTAGAGGGAGCTGCAGCGGGTCGCAGATTTAGTATAGGACTACTCCTGCAATGAGCCTTAGACTTTCAGCCGACAAATTAAGTTTTCAAATTTTAAATACGCCGCCCTAAACGATAGCATCATATTATAACATACACAAGTGATACCTATCACCCACGAAACGTCTGTCGTCGAAATATTCAGCTGACCGTTATGTGCTATTTAAAAAACACAAAAAAAGTTATAAAAATAACACGTTTCGTATAACACAATATACCAATATGTACCGCGTTTGCGGCGTTTTATTCTTATATAGGTAGATTATAATATAATATTACGTAATATATTATTATAGTCGGCTCGCGCTAATTTAAATACAACAATATGTGATCTGTGTGCATTACAATATTCATATCCTCGTGCAGACTTTTCGTATAATGTGCACAGTCGAATATATTATAATCAATGGTAGGAATACGTCCGGGTCTGGTCGTGCACGGTACACGACCTGTGTTGGAACCATCATCATATCATACCTACACGTCGTACATAACATTACAATATGTATATTATAATCATATATATGTGTATAGGGTGTGACAGAAAGAACTGACTAATGCAATAACTCTTGTTGTAATCGATATTTTGAATTTGTTTAAATATAGTCACTTGCGCTACGTGTATAATATAAAAATTAATCATTTTTATTTTTTAATACTGAATATAAAACGTTTAAAATTTAACTAAATTTTTTTTGGATAAGTTCAAAATAGCCAATTTGCGAATCTAATTACGAGAACAATGTCGATGGTAAGAACATTTATCTAAGTCGAGTATTTTTTAGTTTTTTTTAAAAATATCAAAATTTTTTCTTGATTAAATACATTTAGAAAGTAAAACTACTTTTTAAAAATATAATTTTAGAAAATTTGCTGACATGAGTATATTTCTTAAAATATTTACTACTCGTATAACGTTGAAAAATGTTGTCCTACATTAAAGTATCATCATTTTTTTTTTTTTGGCCATGTCTATCTGTTACACCTTGTATAAATATATATATATATGTATACTATTAGAATAAACGGAGATGGCTGCAGATTACAATCCGGTATACATAACATGATATAATTTTCACGTACCCATTTGATAAATCTTGTGATGGTGTACATTGTGACGCGTAGGTACCTCCCCGGGTCGCGTGTGTTTTGTAATATTATTGTTACGGCGTTTTCGCTGCGCACTCGTATTATACATGGGTGGGTCATAATGACGATACGGTGTATATAATATGTGTTAGTGTAAAGTGCGAGCCGGGGCCGATCTGTCGTCGCGCCTGCACGCTGAACACATGGGTTCGGATTTCCCGTTGCCCGCGTTATCATCCCGCAGACCGCCCACGCCTCCGCGGCTCCGGTCCGCCGGACGCAACCACCTGTATATTATGTAATAATATTACGAGGACTTTGTGCGAGAAGCGTGCGGTGCAGGTATAAATATATATATAGTTTATTGGCGTTGTGGTAGTTTGTATACACGCGCGCGTCGAGTTCACAAGTACTTTTATACGTTTACACTAGCACACACGCACACACACGCATACACTCTAATACACTTTTTATATATGTGTGTATATAAAGTACGCGAGCAGAGGTCTTGCCGCCGACCGTGTGGTCCGCATAACTCTTTCCACTCCGTGTGCGTCTGCAGTGTCTGTCCGTCTGCGCCGCTCGAGATTAGTCGGCGAGAGCAAATGTATTATACATTATAATATGCGCACTATAATAGCTGTACTAGACAACATTGCACAGATATCGCTGTGTGTGTGTGTGTGCGTGTGTGTCAGCCCATGTTTATTATCCCGTTTAGCTGGTGTTTGCAGTGATTCCTCCACTATGTTGATTGAACCGCGACCGATCGATTTCCATATCATCGATTCGTATTCGCCGTGCGCACATTATACAGGTAGTCCGACTCGAGTTATCAAGTATCAGAAAATAATTTGTTTAAATGGCACATCGCACATGCTGTTGGAGGTAGTAGGATGCATAGGTATAGGTATGTTACGAGTGTCTGCGAAAAGTCGTGAATGTACGTCTATACACCACGGGACATTGACGATCCATTTACACGACTAGTGACTACCGTCCGAAACGGAAATTGAAAACGAAGAATGTTTGAATAATTTTAATTGCGTCAACGAAACTGTCAATGTTTTGAAATAAAAAATAATACAGAAAATATTAGCGAATATTACTTGCATATTACATTTTTTTAAATAATATTTATCGTGCAATCTACCTCATCTCAAAACCGGAAATCATTTTCTAAAAATACGTGTAAATTATATACATGAGAGATAACTTCAAAATCTCGGATTTTGTATTTTTTTTCCATTCAGATTTGAGTTATGAAAAGTTCACTGAATATAAAATATGCTCATCATCGCGTGTTTTAATTACAAACTATAAATTATAATTAAAAACTAACATATTATTATTTTTTATTTCCACGCTAAAATGATTATCATTAAAATCGTATTTCATATAATTTAACAACAATGCAATTATAATTTGTGTATTCATTAATTCTTGGGTTTTTTGACCTTTGAAAATGTATTGATATAAGATTGTAATATATTACGTCACTTCACTTGTGGTTATGCAATAAAAAAAAAAGTAATATAGAATTTCTGACCATAACTTTGTGGTTTCAATTTTCAGTGGCTATCCATCTGTGTTGATTTTGGGGGAGAGTGATTCCCCGGCCCCCTGGAACTCTGTTAGTTTCTTAAATATATATATATATATCAAGAAATAAAATTGTATGGCAATTATTGACAGTAAATATTATTAGACAAATTTTAGGAAATATAAAACAATAATATAATAAAACGTGAATACGCTCGGACAGTCTTCGGTAAGGGAATTAAATTACGATTGTAAACAGCGTACAATACGATGATGATAATAATACGGCTTGCACAGCCATTCGAAGTCGGATAAATCGAACGTATTAGTTTATGGTCATCGTATTTTATAGATACGTATCAGCGAACATGTTAACCGTCGTGACTGACGTTTATTTCATAACTTGACTAAATATGTAATAACACGTACATTATTATCTTACAACAATCGACTTGTATACTATATTATAGTGCACTATATAATATAATATAATAATAACGTATTATACTATTTGTTAAAACGTTTATAGTTATATTATTGCAGCTTGGACTTAGACGAGTTGAAAAGGTAATGTATCATGGGTATAACGATATATGATACAATATATTATGACTCCACATAAAACATAAATTATATATTGGCAAACATTATTTTATTTTCTCCTGTAGTACTTACGTAGGTTTATAGTTCAGCAACGAAAACAAAACAAATAAACTCCATCAGAAAAGGAAAGCACAATACATTCCTAATATTCAAACATATAAATATATTGTTCTGGGCTGCAAAGACCCTGTAACTATTTTAAGTCCTTTATTACGTTCAGTTCCATTTGCCATACCTATGATGATAACGACTAATGACCACACAATATAACATCGGTAGCATTTACATAATATGATCAAAAGAGTTTACCTTGCTAACATTTTGGGGAGGCTAAAAATACCAAACACGAAATTCTGAGATTCGTTATTAAGGCTATGGAAGCAACCTCACCTCCCACCCCAGTGTCGCCTATATGTGTATATAATATTATATATAATACGACAAGTTCAAAAATTTCCGAGTAAATATACGCAGTTTGCTAGGCGTATTTCGCACGTATAGGTATACTCATGTCATAATAAAATATTTATGATACTGATTACTTCACGTCTGTGTGACAAACGAACGACGTAACTTCAACGAACTTTACGATGCAACTCGTGTGAACGGAAAAAATCCAAAAAACTATATTATATAATATTATTACGACCGATAATAACTTGAGAGAGCTTAAAAAATCAGGCCAGTCCAGCAGCAGGTATATCGGCTACTATAGGTCACCCAGGTAATAATGATTATATTACACGCATATATTATGTATAACCGATGATGTTGTTCGGAAACTGGTCGTCATCGCGATGTAAAACTCAATACAGAATAATAGTGTATAATAGTTTACAGTAATAATAATACACAAACACACATACATAATGGAACGGATTTGACAGTCGATAATATTACAGCTGTGGAGCGCAGGAAGAGGAATTAATAGTATACTTACCTATATATATATATATATATGGATACAGCGTTTCTATACGCTCGTGGGCTTACGGGATGGATATTGTTTTTATTAATTTATAGACTCGCGGAATAACGAAAAATCGATTTCTATAGAGATCGATATCGCCGTCTCGACCAACCCGAGTATAATAACTAATAATAATAATAATGTGAAAAATCGACGAAATTTTTTAAATCGGCCATAAGCACTCTTGCGCCCACGCGAAAATTCCACGCTCCCAAGTCTTTGGGCGGCGGCGTCGTCGTCGATTACTCTATTATATATTGCTATAGGTAGATATAATGTACTCGTACGTATAATTAGGTGTATTGCGATGATTAAAGACTGCATTTTTTATAAGCCCTATTTCGAAGATCCGTTTTGAAAATACCAACTCGATTAAGAACAATTTTCCCGACGGCCGACTAGTATATCTCGACATCTCGTCATCATCATGATAGGTAGATGTACATAGGACGGTTAGCATAATATAAAGGACTCGGAACCGTATGCATTTCTATTCTTTTAAGGAATATGAATATTTCAATCTAGTTCGATACAAATGTATAATACTCATTTTGTCAGTTTTAATTATTTCGTACACGTGTAAACATGCCTACCTATAGATATAATATATAATATAGTAAGTACACCTGTATTATTAACAAGGATGGCAATGCGGCACACAGCACATCCGTTTTTGGTATTCAATTATTAATAAATTACAGCAGCGAGTAATGACGGGGATATTTTTAAAAGTATCTTCAGAGTTTCCAAAGATATGAGTACAGTCGATGATTCGTAGGTTAAAACCTCTTATTCCATAAAAAATGAATTCGTATTTGCGAATTTAGAGTACACATAATTTTAACTCAAAATGTTTGTAAGTATCGCTTGGATGTGCATAGTTGGATTTTATTCTCGATCCACATCCAAATTATATTGTCGCAGTACATTTTTACATTTTTACATTTAAACGTGTTTTACTTTTCTTAAGTGCTTAAAATCCCGAGTCCTGTCTGATAATTTATGCTGTACAATATACAACGTGAAATCAAACAATATGTATTACTGGTGTTATACACCTACTATACAGGTACCTACCTAAAGTATTATAATAATATAAATATATAATGCTCGACCACGACGTATCTGTCGACAACCTTATTAACATCGTACGCGTATATAACACAACTCGTCCATATATAATAATAACAGTCTTCGGCACGTCCGATTACCATTCTTCCGTATTTTATTATTTATTGAGTAAAATATTATATTAAAGGCACAGACGAGAGTTGTTGCTGACACGTCACCGACTAAACTATACTTGGCCCGCCGCCGCCGACTCGGTCGACCGCGACTTATCCAGACGTCATCACGCGCGAGATTCGTCAGGTTTTCCGTCTGCCGCTGCAGACTACTCAGTCGTCGCTTGTCGTCGTCGCCGACTTTTTAATCGCAATCGGTCTGGACCGATTTAATAGTGTCGGCGGCTCGTATAACGTGTATTTAATACATGCGCGCGCGCGCGCACACACACACACACACATCTACAACGATATGATATTACGTTATTATATAGTATATGTATTATATTATTCGTATGGCATTTCGACGTCGGAAAAGGCGTTTCGGGGCAAAACCGGGCTGCGGAGAATATTTTGTCCGCGAAACCCTCCGATCGTATACAACATTATATTATTAGTATATACCCATATAGTATATGCACACACACACACACACACACACACACACACACAAATATATATTTATATATTTGTGTGTGTGTGTGTGTGTACGGTTAACCTGCATTTAATGCAATATATACATCGCCACGAGACGGGAAAATAATATATATTATCTGCTCGTCGAAACCTGTCGATCGGCCCCGGCAATAGATTATTGACGATGAAAACACATAAAGGTGTCTGTGCCTATATATTTATATAAATATGTATGTACTGCACAGCATATAATATTATAGTGTACATATACGTTTTGCTGCGACAAGCCGTTGCGCAAGTCCAAAACCTGTTTGTTTTCTTATTTATTTTTTTATCGTATTATTATTATATTATTAGTCGAACACACGATATTTCGCTAAAAAATCCACTCGAATAGATTTCGTGTCTGCCGCAGCTGAGTGTGTTCGACTACAATAGCTCGTTCTGCGTGCACAAAGGTCCTAAAATTATTTCACACTGTCTAATATTTCGCAGCGGAATAAAGCCGTATAAAGTATAGGTGTAGCGCATGCGCATCGAATATGATTAGATAAATGTGCTAGAAAAGCAATGAGAAAATCGACTTAAAGCCGACTTTAGGACATTCATCATCTTCGGTTACGTATATATACAAGAAATTATATAGTTCTATAATATATTATAGAAGGTATCTACTGTTTATTGTGCACATTCAATATTCATAATCCATGAGTTGATGATTTCCGCAGTCGCCAACGTTTTTTTTCGGTAATATATTAATATTAATATATTATATTACCCATGTTACCCATACGAATATGCGATTCATCTATACTCCCCAAGCATATTTATACCATACAGAGGAATTCACCAAGCTTGCTCCCCCCCATTATTTCCTTGATAATGAATTTATACAGATTCTGATTTTTGGAGATTTTAAAATATACCCAAGGACAATCTTTATTCAAACTCTCGAATTTTTTTATGTACTACTTATTCCGTGATATTACAAACTTTTGTTTTTGAAATGAGAATCAACCCCCTTTTACTGTAAATTATAATCATTAACTAATATAATTATTACTTTTATTACACTGTTGTTACACCTAATTCAAAATTTGAAAGAATAGTTTATCAGTTAAAAATGGTTTCAATGGCTCCCTTAAAAATGGTTTTACAAAAATATAAAATGTATGCAATATTATATCATGGAGGTATTTATTATTATTTGGACCATTTTTACAAACTATTAATGTTGATCGATTAATATTAATAGTTAAAATGTTCAAATATACTTATTAGCCCCCGTATGACTTAAGAATACAGACCCATTATCATGGACCTATTATCCTTAGTATACAAACTTAAATAACTTAAAAGCTATTGATATGAATGTTTATTTTAATACGTCAACATTACCAGAAAAATTATCCTCTAAATAATTTACAGTAGAAAATATAGGTTAAGTTTGAGAAACAGAAGTTTATATCTCCACATAACACTCCTTGAGTAGTACAAAATAATCACAAGAATTTGAAAATATGGTCTTTTGAGTGTATTTAAAATTCCAAAATCAGATTTCGTATAACTGCGTTACCGAAGAAAAGAAAGGGGTAGAACATGCCTGGTGAATCACCCTGTATAACTAAGTACAACTCCGTGACACAGTGCCGTCAGTGATCTCTCAATATTCGATTTTAAAATGCCACCGTCATCACTCAACGGTTTGTGTCTGTGTTTATTCACACATTGTATATTCCATGTACAAATATTTAAATAAAAGATTTTCAAAACGTTGTAAAAATCTAAAGGAACAAAATGTAGTAACTAGGGAGGAATAATAAAGGAATATCCACAGTAATAGTTTATTCTACTATATTATATTCTACTGAAAATTCTGGTCCTTAAATTTAATCATAAATAACTGTTTCGCGGCTATTTATTATACCTATACGTGTAAAACAGCGAATTATAATAAGACCTAAACATCAATGTACACTATTTAACAAAATATTAGTTTTATATAATATATTATATTAAAAAATCGCGCAGTCCAATGCGAATCAGGACTGTGCAAATATGCGGATGCAAAAGCCACGTATATAGGAAACCGAACAATAGGGAAATAATATTTTTACCCTCTCTTAATTGTTTTATTTCACCATTTTTTTCATATCACTATTATTGTTATGATTTTACACCAGTCTAGACTCGCCTCACGGTGGACCCGACGTGTTTTCTTTTCGCTATAACAAAAGTTATTGTTCAGTGAGCAATACAATGAGCTAGTGTGTTATATTCCGGCCGAGGGGAATTTTCGAAGACCCCAAGGCAAAATAAACGTCGCCGCAGCACAACCATTAACCAGCCGAGTGCAGTTCTCCCGTTACAGAGGCGAGGTAAAAATGCATTTAAGTGCATTATGCATTGTGCATCGGCTGCGGGGCAATTGGACCAGGTGTAACTCGTGGGTTCTACAATATTATAATATAATGGCGAAGTATAGGTACCTACGGCTATATAATAATGTCCATCAGATCACATAAAACGAATTGAATGCTTGAAAACAACGCTTGTGGTTTTTATGTTTACTATTTTTTTTTTTTTTTAAGTTGCCTACTTAAATTCGTATTATCATTTAAATTAGGAGCGTTCGTACGAGTTAGTTGTAAATTAATTAATTTAATATAAACCCGTAAATATCTCTATAATAATCTTTGGTGTGTAAATAAAAGTCGTGATTCAGCGTCTAGTCTATTATAAATATTATAATACGAGATTTTTAAAGTGGGTATACCGACACGAAGTTGCCAATAAATACCTTGTGTTTAAAACATTAAAATATCTAATATTTATAACACTCGCACTACACTGTATACCTTCCCTGTCAAAATGTACATAGATATCATGATAATACACTGTATAGTTGAGTTAAAACCTAAAAGCCACCAACCAGAATCGTGTAATCATTTAAATAGTTATATTTTTTACATCACGCTTTGGGTGTATTGTACTAATTTGATTTAAACCCAGCAAGCTGCAAATTGAAAGTTCTGACAAACACATAATAGCACGCAAATTGTTTTCTAACCGTATTTCAGAATTTAGCTTCGGGTGCGTGGCAACAACATGTAATAGTATGATGTTGTTGGTTATATATAGGTATATACTGGACACTGGTATACTTATGTATATACATAGGTATAGGTGGCAACGGTTCGAGTGTAATTTCTCACGAAATGCATTATTATAGACGTCTGTAAACGTTTTACTGGACATTCGCACGCGAAGAAGATTCTACAGGTATGGAAATCGCGAATTAGGCAAGGGAATCTTTATAATAATATATACAACACCCATGCTACATAAATTAATTTTAATTACAGGTTACGCTAATCCAAACATTGGTTATAGTTTTAACCTTTAGGTGTTGAAAGTATTAATACTTTATGCAAGTTGTCAGACCTCGCGAATTCCCATTGTGGATTTACAGCAGCTATAATAGAAAATCGACTAAACCGAATTGGTCTCATTCCTATGCGCACTGTTACGACGCCCAAAAAAATATCGTACCTACTGAACGATACATAATTAATAAATACAATTTCGAAAACCACAGTCCGTGGACACGCGTCATACATGTATAATACTTAAAAACAAATTACTCGTTTCATAATTGAGTTCGATTAAAACAATATGCCGTTGATTTTTTATTCTCCGCCATTATGTATATCACCGCGGTCGATCGCAGGTACTAAGTTGCCTTCGACCTAAAACTGTCGAAAGAGATATATTTTTAATTAAACCTCGACCATTTCAAACGCGTCGACGATGAAAAATGTTTAATTCTTAAGATTTCGATTTACAAAAATTATATTATCATAATTCATAATTATTGTTTGATATTTTGTAAAGGCGTTTTGCTGCTGTTATCCCCCCGAGTGGCTGCGTATAATAATATTGACGTACACGATTTTAACAGACTTCAAAATTAGAACGTGCGGGTTTTTTTTTTTTTTTTTAATTCACAACATACGTAAAGCTCACGCACACGCACGAATGAGAATAAAAACAGAGAAAACTGCATCAATCAATCGAGGAGGCATATCCAGTTAATGTTTTTAATGAAAACCTTAAACGACAAGTCCTATATCACAATATTATACAGTGTCAACGGCCTGGTATTAGCTCGCGTGTGCGCATGTGCTCGAAATAATATCCATAACGGTGTCCGCCTAAGGTGAGACGTCCGGCCAGGGATATATTATATTATTATACATCGCGATAGCGGGCACCCCTCGTAATTTAACCGCTTCGATCGGGCCACAAGGTCGTGCTCCGGACACTTTAATTGCCGGTGCACGGTGCTGTTCAATTTATTATGATACATATATTTTAACGCGCAGTGTGCGCAAAAAAATGTTTAAAAGAAAATAACGATACTGATAGTAATAATAATAATAATAAACGATACGAAATTAATAAATTATGCACTATAATTAATTCCGAAACCGCGAAATGAAATCGTAACGGGAGAAAACGGAGGCGGCGGTGGCGGTTGTATGTATATAGGTAGGTATAAGTACATTGCTTATAAAACCACCGACGTTGTACTGCAACGACCGCGACGTCCGGTTACGGTGTGAGGAAAAATAATAATAATACGAAATAATATAATAATTATTAAACATGCTAAGAGTATCCGATAAGAGACTTCTGCAGAACGTCAGTGTAATATATGTCTACAGGATGGGACTCTGTGCGGCGCTTTTTGGTAAAACATAAAACTAATAATACGGAAATTCGATGGATGCATTAACGCTGACACGCTGCATATTACGCTCATCTATAATTCATATCAATGGGTATATTATAGGTACTCGTCGATAATATTATGCACGTAAATGATCTATTTAGAACTTTTGTGTCACAGGACAGTTATTATTTTGGGACCCATCGACCATACACTCGATACACAGCGGCATCGATTCCGCTACCAGTAAAAAGTAGTCTTAAAATAACACAGTCGATTCCGCCACCTTCGATTTTCACCTGCAGTGGTTATCCTGACCACTCCTTAACTTAATCGATCGACTAAAAAAAATGTCGACTTATTATTTAAAATAATAGATGTATTTGTTCAGATATTTCGTTCTACTTCTTCTACCGTACAGTAGTCGACAACCGCTTTAATTCCTTCTTTAAAGTAGAATTTGATATTTTCTCTTTTAATTTTGTTCTAATGGTACAATATAGGTAATATTGTACATGTTTATGAAGAGGAAGCTTATGTTTTCCACATATTTACTCCCCTGGTTCGACTAAGTAGTTGACAATTTGTTCACAAGGTATGAAACACACTTCTGTGACAAGTCGACAAGTTACTTACATTAAAACTTCAAAAATAATGGAATCCGTGAAGCCCTCCCTCTGTTTCGAAATCGATGTACGTTTTCCCCGAACCGCTAACTGTCTGTTAAAAATTGAAATCTATTATTATTCATACCATTTATGTATGCCACCCAAAAACGTCACAAGACTAATTATTTTATTCACTGCAACTTAGTGGAGAAGATATTCTTCAAAATGACCTCATAACATTGTCTACCTTGTAATATTTTATTCTTATGGTAAATTAAATATCATAATAAATATCAAAGTATCAAACCATGTACTATACTAACAATTAATAAAATCTTTGTCTATTCGATAAATATCATAAAACTAACAATACAATTAATACATTTAGGGGGAGGGTAGTAGTTTTTAAGCATGCTTGAATACTGGCAAACTAGTTATAACATTTTCCGATAAAAATATAAAATATATATATATTAATAACTATCTCAATAATAATAATATTTTATGTGTTTTCAACCTAAACTAATTTTACCGGAAAACGGCCTCGCCTGGACCTCAATCCTCGTATATCATCGCATCTTTTGTTCACCCCTGCGCACGTCTCTGCGCATATATTATTTAATATTGTATTACACCCGGTGAGAGGTGCTGATTTTCGAGTGGTCCTCCCAAAACGCGTGCTCCCTCGCGTGTGGTCTATACCAATATTATTATTATTATTATTATTATTACTATATTATATTATACAGCGGACCCCGCGGGAATGACGACCTGGCGATACGGCTGCGTGTACACTGCAATAATAATAATATTATAATATATTGTCGGCGATCTATCGGCGGCGAAATCGTGATATCGTGAGCGTCGTTTGATATAACATATAATATACTGTCGTGATGACTGAACCTATATATATATGTGTGTGTATATTATATCTACGTTTGTATTTATATTTACGGTTCGTTTATATAAAATGATTTTTACGAATTTCGCATGTACAGGTCTTATGTGCAGTACACGCGACCTATGTGCACCATAATGCAGCCGCGGCTGCAGCGGTTATTGTGAAATAATAAACGTCGTGTGTTTGCTGCACAACCTGGTGGTGCATTTGGTATTTATTATTATTATTATTATTGTTATTATAATTTATTTTTGTTCTTCTCCGCTGCTTCTACGCGGTGGCGGGGTGAGTCCGATGCATTGTGTGTGCACTGCGCTTTCTGAATTTTTTTCCCGGCGGACAATCGCGTATCCCGCGGGTTCCGTGGGTTCCGCTGGTGCACGTGTTACGTAACGAAAACGACAAACGCATGGAAACCGAACAAAAACGGAGGCATTTTTTGCTCTATTTTTATCTTTTTTTTTTTAATAATAATAATAATCTATTTATTGCTAAAAGTTTAATAATCTAAAAGTTTTGATCTGAATCTTTGTTTGGTATACACTTCGGTAGAATTGATTGAGAATATTTCCATCCCTATTTTTGTACAAAATGAAATGCATTTAAAAATTTAAAATTTAAACTATTTTATTTTGATTTATTGTTATTGTTAAAAACTTGTAGTAGGTTACACTTAGAAATAACATAGTTAACTTGATATTTTCATCAATATTATCGCTGGTTCATAACTGCTGTACAGTAGGAGGGTAGTTTTGGTTGGGAACGACCATATAAATTGTTCCATTGTGTTGTCGTTGTAAAAATTAATAATATAATAAATAATTGACGAGTTGAGCTAGGTATAACTTTAAAAAAATATTACCTCCTTCGCTTATATCATTTAATAAGCACAGTTATATAGTATTATATAGTGACAAAGATTTTCATTGAGTTGAAAAAAATGTCTCAAACAGGTTTTTCTCCATAGAATATTTGTTGTATCAAACGCAGACACATTAGTCATTAACTCATTAAAATGCCGTTTAGGTCATTGGGAATAATATACTGTACAAAATCACAAACATTTCTTATCATATTATAATATTATATTGTTACTTTTATAGGTCTTATTAAAACATAAAATACCATTTAGCATACGATCCGTCTGCAAATTATTGTATGATGAAAATTGTCATTCTGTTTATACTCGCCAGACCATTTAAATTATGAATCTATATTATAATGTAAGTGATCAACGAATATTTTGTGTCCACGTATAGGAATGTTCCAAAGACAGTTGATGAGGCGCATTTTTATAGTAATGTAGGTTAAAATAAGCGTTGGAACATAATCTTGGAATATCAAATATTTATAAGCTAATTTAAAACGGACAAATAAAAAAAAAAATGAATCGGTATGGTATAGGCGAGCTTACCGCAGTTGCGGTATAGTTTGAACACGAGATTTTGTTTGGATAAGACAAATCGACTTTTACGCCAACAATAATTAGTTGTACGCGTTGTTCCATATTTATAGATAGTAAATCCGACAGCCATGTCTGTAAGCTGTTGAAAAGTTACCACCGTGGTATATAACATGCACTACCTATACAATACAGCGTCATAAAAAGTTAAATCAGAATGCGCATATTTAGTAATTATTTATGATTATTGATGTGTAATCTTTATAATAATACGACCGCATCAAAAGCGTCTACAGTGTGTGCCTACTACCTACACTACAGGTATTATAATATTATCATCGTGCACTTACTCAGCGATACTATACTGTATACACTATATATATTTATTGTATATATATATTATATATATATCAGTGTGCCCGCGTAATTATCGTTTTATGTGTTGTTCGGACCTTATCGAATTACGCGCGTGCTGTTGTGCACATATTATTGCAGTGTGTTTATGTTCTGGTAAAACAACTCGGATTATCGCGGCAACTCGATCGCGCTAAAACAAAACAAAAACGCTCGCGAAACATAATAATATATATACATATAGGCAGGGGCATGCCTTCGACGAATCCTCCGCCTCCGCCAACGCGATACAATACATAGATAACTCACAGACTCTGTCCGGATATATATTACACGCCGTATATACCCGAGCCCGAGCGATCGTTTTGTTTATCGTCGTCATCATACCGACTTATGTGTACATATAATATCTCGTATTAATCGCCGTTTTATACGCACGCGTGTGAGACGTATACCTACACGTTGGGTTACACACGACTCACACGTACACGAAGGCCGCCGCTTCGGTAAATATATTATAATATTGTATATGACGATATTGTGCACACGCCATTGCGATTTTTTATAATACCTCGCCGGTCACCCATCGTGAATCGATTCCGTCGGCGGACGGACGTCATCTACGTAGCCGGCTACCGACGACGATAGCTGGCAGTGATCTCGCGGTGGTCAGCGCGTGAGCAATGATACAAAATGTATTTTAATTTTTAAGTATATATTTTTCCGGAGGGTTCAATCGCTGCGGGATCACTTCCCTCAGCTTGTGCTTCGCGTGATTTTTTTATATTATTATGTACCTACATGGCTGCACTATGTTTATGTCAGTCGTCGCATTTTTGCTTATCGTGTTATATAGCAAATTGAGATTGTACATTTTCCGAATAAAAAAAAAAGTGTACGTTATTATGAGACGTTGGGGTTGTCACACGGAGTTGTTGTGATATATTAGATTATAGCGGGTGGGCCACCGTGTTTTTCTGATTTTCGCATAAGGTCTAAGGAAAAACGGGAAAACAAATCCTGTACAATATATTATTATGGAGTAAGTACAGTGGTCACGGGGGATAAGCGTTGGAAAACCATCGCGCGCAGCTTTGTTCCGTTCAAATATTATTATAATATCCTCATCGTGGTACTTGTATAGTTTTTTTGAGAATACCGCCGCCACACATGCCTATAGATTATGGAAAATACGAAGTGACGTAGTAGATATAGTGTTATTATAATGTACATTGTCTAGTCATATCGTTCAAATCGCTTCATATTCCTAAGTATATTCTTGAATATATACTAATTTATTTTCCCGTACAAATAAGTAGGATTTAAAATCGACTTATTTCTTTGTGTCTTGTCTTGCAGTGTGAAATCTCAAGAAACGACGTGCTGGTCCATTTAAAAGTTGTTCACAAATTTATTATAATATATTAACGTTCCACTGCAGATACAAGTGGTACAGCTATAATATATTATACACGCCTAAATGAAAATTATTAATTTATTAATTTTCCAACCGCGTGTATTAATACATAATAATATTTACCTTACCAGCTATACCTAAATACGGTTCGGACTGCAATGGTCCCTGGACACGTGCAGCTGCAGACTGGCACAAGTCGCCGTGGCCGTCCGGATATTACATACACGTATATAATATTACTTATGGTATAAAACGTATACCTACATAAAATATAATAATATTATGTATGTGTAAAACGACCGGGCAAAAAACGCATTCCTTTTTTAACGTTTTTCAAATTCAGCGTGCACAAGTGCCAACGGGTTTTCACGTGTCCACACTGGAATATGTATACTAACTATATAGGCAGTAGGTGCCTACTGTCTACCTGTATAAATATTAAACAAGTCGTTAAAAAATCGTTTGAGATTTCATTCCTACGTCTTGTAAAATAAACTTAAAAAAAAAAAAGCGCTTTAAGGGCCATTTATAACGCTTCCGGTATTATATTATCGAGATATAGGGGATGGTACATTTTTAACGAATTATTTGACGTACGTCGTATATTGTATATCTTTTTAGGTATATTATACCGAATGGTACAGCCGTATTCAAAACTATTTTTGTATTTGGACATAATTTTGTAAGTAGCACAGAGGGTTAACCATATTTACCTAATCGACGTGGCCATGTGGATACCTGGTCAATCTAATAATTAGAATATAATAATCTGACATATTTTGTGTATTACTAATATAGTTAGTTATGCAACCACTGTACTGATTCATAGTATTTAGTTAAATGTTTTTCGAATCCGGTATCCCATACTTGTACATACAAATTACAAATAATACTTTTTTAGGTTTAATAAGCAAAAAAATATAAATTAATACACCAATAAATAGGGCTAAGCCACCGAGGATAACAGTTTTTGACCAATGACATTGATTCCATGCGTCAAATTAATCCCAGTACGCGTATTAGAGAATTATAAATCCAGAATTTGATGGTTTTTTTTTACAAGTTTTTTTTTTATTTACCATATGATTGCCTCTTACAACTCGAACTATTATCAAACACGCGCGGCTATTAACTGATAGAATGCCGTGATTTAGAAATCCTTTAACGGTATGCGATTATGTCGATTTGAATAATTTTTCGTTAATTTACTATACAAACAAATTAGTGCAGTAACAATTACCAAAATATCGCAAATTATACGTCGTACGAGCATCGTATACAGGACCAATGGAGTGGAGGTGTACCCGGACCTGGGGCGTTGATTTTTCGGGGGCATAGCTGATCATTATAAAGTACCTATTAGACTATGATATGATTATTCTTAAAAACCATGCAATATCGGGCGAGCAGTTGGATGGATTAAAGAGGGAGGGAGATAAAAATATTTTATTCTCGCCTCGGGCGCGAAATCGTAATATTATAATGGTAAGGTATTATACATACTATACGACTCTATTAATCATATTCTCATCGTAGTAGATCATTTTTTTTCCATTTCATCCCGGATGCTCAAACACTGTCGTCCTTGAGAGAAATCAACGCCACACTGTGGTTCAGAGTCGTGCAATTATCCACGACGACGAGCGTGATCATGTTAAGTAGGTAGGTATAATCTTTGGGAACAGTAGCAAACCGTTTTGTTCGGTTTCAGTACCTACCTATGCCGGCCGGTAGAAAAGTAAATATCATACACACATCGTGGATATCATTTCATTATAATATATTATTTTATGATATAATGCGATCAAGTATATTATGTACTATATAATATTATATTATACCTTTCCGGCTTCTGTACATCGATATTTAATTTCGCACACGCCCAGCACCAGCACCTATACGGAACGATCCAATATGGATCGTTTGTAAGGTGTAACTATTGTCGTATCAAATGTCTAGACCGACGTATCGTATGGCCATAGTGCAGTGAACACCTGCTAAGTGTGATCTATAGATTATATTATATTATATAGGTGTCCCCACGAGATCAACAAGTCCAGCGTTCTTCTGACACGACATCGTGTTTCCGCGAGATTGTAGCAATAATAACCCGTTCTTAACGATATACCTAATTGATAAACCATAACTGTCCGAATTTAAAGCAGAAATCGTTCACATATTATGTACGAAATAAATAATATGATCAGTTATTGACCTATTATAATATGCACCGCATACCTATCACAATCTACAGTTTTGTTCATAGTTAAAAAATATCGTGATTTACGACGGGTGTTATTCATTTGTTTTTGTACATTATATACCTAGTAAGTTATAACGGAATAAGTTATAACTATTTATGGAGAACATAAAGTGATTGTTCGTCTCAATAAACCGTTTTAGTTTTTCTAAATCCTTGATTAATAAATTATTGTTCAATTAAAATGTTTTTTTTTTTAAATCACCATCGCTTGACCTCCAAATCGCAGTCTCATGTAAAAGTAACCGAATAAAAACCAGCTGACTACAAATTAACGATTCGACTATAGGAGCAGTACCTATGCGCTAAAAGCCACAATAACTGGTGTACCTCCTGAACCTACATTTTATTATTTTCATTTATTATTACACATCTAACAAAATAATTGATAAACCTACTGTGGATTATTTTATATTATGGTATAGTTTACATAATATGTGTACAGTTTAATTCACTTCTATTTTAACTTTATTTAATGATATTTATTTCTCTGTGCAATATGCTGGTAACTTTTAAATATTTATAAGTTTGATTAAATAATATACGAATACCTTATCACATACCTAATGTTGTACTCACATGTCACAAAAACAGGATGTCCAGTTTAAATTTACAAATTTCGGTAAGTGTATAATGTACTGTTTATATCGTATATAAAATATAAATATAATGGTTGTCTTTAAAATTCTACCTGCAGAAATACTCGAACCATAATTTTTATTCAAATCTATTTCAATTTATCGAAGTGTAGGTGTATATTATTTAATTATTATAGTATCAATATTCATAGTGGGTACATTTATTTTCAAGATTTAATGTTATTAATAACAAGTGAGTAATTCTCAATAAATAATATGTATGAAACATTGAAAATAATAAACCCATTAGATAAGAATTTACAAATTATAGCGGTACCTACGTAACTGTATACAAACGTATGGGCAACAGACAGCTCGGAAACTAGAAATTCCGTCGAATAATAAAATATTTACTAATTATCACATCAAAATATTCTTTTAAAAAAACGAATGGTGCTATAAATTATAATAATTAATAATATATAAAATATAATTCTGAGAATTATTATTGCCGTGTCTGTGAATAAATTGTACAGGTGCTTGCGAGCGCGGGGAACGTCTTCAAGGCTATTAGCGTTGGACTGGTGCCCGGTATGACTGTTATCGAGTACTTTGAAAAAAACATAATTAAATAAAAAAGATTGCTCGTTTTAATTAAAAACAGAAATATTTTTTTTTCATTAAAAATCATACTCGCTTTGCATTGCAGACTTCAGTTCGGACTACAATATTAGGGAACAATTTGCGCCATATAATCGAAACCACCTACCTAGCATATTATTATTATTATGATTATTATTATTATGCGCGCGCAGCACCCTCAATCCACGAAACTTATTACTTTTGATTTATTACTTATTACTTATTACTTATCACTTATTACTTATTACCTATGTACAGACGTACAGTAATATAGATATTATAGTAGTGTACTGCCATATATAGTTATACCCACTACGCGTGACATGGGTAGGCACTCGGAAGTCATTAAACTAATATTGTTTAGTGGTATATAACATATACATACATTATTTATGAACAACCAGAATAAAACGACTTGTAACTGTATTAAGTATACATATAGAATTAGTAGGTAGTTAATTCACTATAATCTGTCCGACATGGGTGGACGCGGACGCCACGTGCAGTACATAAACGAAACACTATACCCGATGCGTATATAGTCTTACGTTCAATATGTAATAGAATGTTCATTCACTCGGAATCTAAAAAAATTTAAATAAACAAAATCGACGAATTCTCTTTGTGCCGAAGTCCGCGCTTGGATACTTATAACGATAATAATTATATTAATATATCTACTAGTCCGGTCGAGTGATCATAAATTTATAAATTTGTACACATACAAAGGCGTTTTTATTTATTAATATATTCTAAAAAATAATTCACGTCGGGTAAACTATTCGTGTACAATGTGATACTTTTAACAGTGATTGACATTCGTAGTTTTATTATTGGAAAATATAAAATACATATCAATATATTAAGCAATCCTAACTTTTAATATTTTTCATATTTTTATTTCTGCACCCCGCATACTCTGTTTGTTTGTGGTTATTTTGTCACCAAGGCTCCCCAAACTTTTAAATGGCAACTAAATTTTAATTTTACGACCACCTAAGGAACTAATAACTAATAAACATAATATATTGCTCAGTGCTCACTTGGATAAATAAAAAATAATTATATAATCTCCATTACAAAATCAATATTGAACTGCCCCGGTTATTGTACTCATAATATATGCCTCACTATTACTGATTATTATTAGTAAAACGTTTTAACTTTTATCCAAATAATATATCTAATAATATTTTATGGCTCAGTGCCTATACATGTCACATGCGACATACCAACGGTCATCATAATACATCAAGAGTGTAATATTATGTTAAATGTAAGAGATAGAACAATATTCCTCGTTAATGTATACATAAAGTATGTGGCAAAAGGTATGCGTTTGACGTCTACAAACTGTACAACATAATATTATATAATATAGGAAATACATTTTATTATTATTAAGTGCTGCAGCACATACGTATGTTAAAAAATCATAATAATATATACATTATACACATTATTGTAATATTGACGGTTCGGCTTCTATAAATTACTATAGCTCTCGATCCGTATCAAGAAATCAAATCTCATGCCCGCAATTAAAACATATAGCCGTATTCAGTGTATAATAATATTTAAACGTCATAATATTATCATTATTATTATGCAATACGATAATACGTTTTATTATTACTCATACGAAAATTCGATCGGCACCACTGACCGAGGGCTTGTGCACACACGCAATACATGCACTGTGAACAAAATAAATATATGACAAAGTGACGAGGGGGGTGGGTGGGTTGGGTGGGTCGGTGGCCGGCGCGTATAGCTCTCGATATTATTGAGTTTGAATCGGATAACAAGACGATTGCGATCGTAACAATATTTTCACACCGTGTGAGAAACGTGCTCGATCACTAATCGCTTTCGAATATAGCTATTTATAGTCTCATATAGGTACCTGTAGTATACATCGGACAACCGGCGTGAAGACAGATTTATACAACTCACCCGCCCACGTACCATCGGTGTTTTTTTTTTTTTTATTCTTATTGATCGGGTTTGCACTCACAATCTGAATAAATAATCATGAAAACGTTTAATGTTTGAAGTGCGTCTCTGCAGCAGTGGTGTAGTGTGTGTACTCGTGATAATAACGATATAATGTATATTATAATACTAATTTAACTGTTAGTATTATTGTTGTAGACGAACTAGGTAGCTAGGTATGATATAAAGGCAGGTACTTACGCCTTACCGTTATTGTAGATGAGTGCGGGCCGAACTGAATCAACCGGTGCAAAATTTGATCTCTAGACCAGCGGTACTCAAACTTTTTTTTTCCATTCATGTGCATTATTAATCCATCTTGTACGACTATCATGTATGTTTCCATCTGATCATGTTCAAACACAATTTGAAACATTCATTTATTTACACTACGTACTATCACTTTGTGGTCTTTTACGCGTACCATAGTTTGAGAACCTCTGGTCAAGATAATTATATAATAGCGTCGATATACTGCTTAGGTACTTGGAAAAGTTCTAACTCTTTTGAAAATATTACTTTTACTTAACTTATTATTAATCGTTTTCTGCTACGCTATTCTGTATTAATAATTATAATAGTTTACCGATATGTTATCCGCTTTTGATTTCAGTCGTTTTTTGAATCGTTTAACGTTATATTCGTAACATTATAAAAAAATGTTTTGAAACCCTGCTTTACACTACTATAAAATGTATAAGTTATAAGCTTAAAACTAATTAAATACTCGTTCAAAGTTCGAATTGTATATTTGTATGCATCAAATTACCATTAAAAATGTACTGTTTTGTAGTATAAAATGAAAAGGTACGAATATTTTTCGAAGACAACAAATAATGGAAAAAAATATTTTCAAAAAAGTTAAGACTTTTTGAAATAATAATATTTAAATAGACATTTAAATTGATCACCTCGTATCTAAACATATCTAATATAAAAATACTAAAATAGCGACCATGTGGATCGACTTGTAATAGAAAAATAATTAATTAATTCACCAAGAAGACGTATAAAAAAATGTGTATACACTTTACTTTGGGTGATTACATTCATGTTAATATCGAACATGTGCCGATAGTTTAATCGATCGAATTTTCTATCAGGTAATATAATATTATAAGCACGTATAGTTATGTTAAAACATAAAATGGAAACCTCAAATCCCATTGAATGTGGTGAATTAACATTTATATAACAAAAATCTTAATCGAACACTTTTTCTAATTAAAATTCAACGGATGAATTAAAATATTAATGTTTATACATTATTTTTTTTCGTCGAATTTATTCAGTAACTAAACAAGACCTACGTATGTCATACCAGGGGTACGTATATACTGCAGTACGAGCACAGAGTAACGATTTCGTGTAAACTTTTTTGGATCACTGCAAATACAACAGGTGTAATATATAGGTATACATCTAACTGGTTTTTCGAACCGGATGTAAACAAAATTAAATAAATAATAATTTGATTCGCTTTTCGGCGTTATTCCGAACGCAATATTATCACAACACTCGTTTCGTCAGGTGTAAGTAATTTCGCCGTGACTATGCGTTATTAATAAATGTATATTATAAATTCAAATAATAAATACAATCGACTGGTTTGCAGCTGGGATCAAATTTTACCGGATTGTCTAAACGGCCGCGAGTATTGCGATATTAGGCCGAAGAAAAAATATATATTATTGTAATGTGCGTTTGAAATATGTCCGCCGTACAACTTGTAGATGTTTGTACTACCAGGTAAACGGTGATCCATTTAACGTAGACCTTCAATTATTTTGAAAACGACCATAATCTTTGAAAAATATTTTACTTAAATAATTTTACGAGGCAATATTTTTGAAAGAAAATAATAATTACGATTTTTTTTCGTTATTATTTTCTAAGTTTTTAATTTACTTAATGATGACACACGTTTTTAATTCCTTATTCTATAGGTAGTAGAATATTTTCCGGGGTATTTCGATGTATGAAACTCTAATTTCAGACTAGAAGTTAATCAAGTGTCTAAGAAGTTTAGATGAATTGAGTAGTGAAACAAAATTTTTCGGGATACCTGTGTGGGACTCAACTCCTCTCAACTAAATAGTTATAAGTCAATAGATGTGCAACTCCTACACTCATGTATACCATAAAGTACTCACTCAGAAAAATTATTCTGTTTTGGCTTATGGGATCAAAAACACTTGTTGTCATCAGAAGGAGTAAAATTAACGACTTAAAATTATGTAAAAACGTTATTTTCGAGAGGGTTACCTAAATAGTTTTTGAAATAATGAGTGTTCTTTGATAAAAGCGGGAACTAGCAGTATAAAAACGTTTAGATAGTGAGATAGAATATGAAATGTATGACGAACACGTTTGTTATCCAAAAAAAATTATACCGTTCGATTTTATGATTTATTTAATAATAATTATGCTATGGTAATATTGTCGTAGTAACACCAACGTATACAATAATTATTTGTCCTGTGTGAAATGTATGTTATGTATTGTTATTGGTAACAACAGTATATTACTGGAATATAAATTATATATATATAGGTAGGTGCGGCAAAAACGATAATATTATATAGTTAAATAATGACAAATTGTGCTCATATCTGAGGACTATATGGTCGTCTGTCACATATTCTGAAAAACGACTACAAATAAACGTCGTATTAGAAAATATAGGTTTACGGTGGCGGCTCATTAAAATATTATACACTATCGTTGGAGGTGTTCCGTTGTTACATAATAATATTGTAATTCGCCATGCAAATCGTACGAATTTGAAACCCTTCGCAGTCATCTTCCTGAGTCGGTCAGTTAGTCGAGTGTGGAACCGTCGAGCGTGCGACGACGAGAGGATTTCCAAACGCGGAATAATACAACTACCTGTGGGTATATTATTACAATAATATGACAACGATAATTTATAGTACGGGTATATCTTTTTTTTTAAACTGGGATGGGTAGGTATAAAGAAAAAAAACCGACGGAATAAAAAGTTATCACAACTATATATACCACACCTAGCTACCCGACGACGCCGACCAGTCGCAAAAGTCGTTTTCGGGGCTATTAGAATATATATATGATATTACGTAATTATAATATTATACGACTATCTGCGGATTATAGGGTAACCTCGGATAAGGCGGATACCGCTGAGAAGTGAATTCCGCGGTTAATCCGCAAAATGATCGAAGTGAAACACAAATTGAAACGAAAATGCTATAATTATAGTGTTATAATAATTATTATTATACCTGTGTATTATTAAAATTATCATCTTAATTATCGAGTTGTAATAGCTTATACTGAGAAGCTCTAATAAAAAAAATAATTAAATTATTATAAAATAAACGTAAAAAAAATATATTATTTATTATCAATATAGAGGTATGTTGATTTTTTATTTACCCGATTGGTCGACCCGACGATGATTTGTTGTATAATTTATGCGCAATGTAATGCGTGTGACATGTCAGCACATATTATGTAATAATTAGGTAGGGCCCGCACTTAAATACCCTAAAAACGATTGAAAAAATGCTCTAAAAACGCCTTTTTATTGCAATAATTCCCTAAAAAAATAGCACTTTTTCGTAGTCACTGATTAACTACGTGACTCATAGGAAAACGATGATAGATTAACTTTCTACATCTTTAACGCTATCTTAACTAAGCTAATAATAATACAAAAAACTAAATACCAAACTTAGGCAAGCACTTCAAATATACAGTGTGTGAACTGAAAATAAATGCGATCGCGATGTACGTATCTCCAACTGACCAAATGAGTGGATCATTTTTTTTTTTTGAGTGGCCCACAGTGAGACATATGCCACCTCTGATAATTGCTGGCTGGATGTAGGACGAATGACCATTACCACGACTTGGTAAGTATACCTGCAGTATACGGATGAGAAATACTTGAAAACCATTAAAGCAAAATATATCATGCAAACAATATTTCTCGATATGATATATGTTATGATCGGATATTTTTAACACACGTGACACGCCGAAACGTATCGACCCACGTGACAAAGGATTCGTGGTATATCGGTGGAGGCGGAGATGAACGGTTGAATTATTATGGTGTCCCCGTCGGAGTCGCTACGTTAATTATTATTATATCCGGTAGAGACGTGGATATTGGGTAGGTACACGAATAATTATTCTGGAAGTCGTAAAATTGAAAAACTACCCCGATACGCGTGCGCACTGCATGATAGACGACTTATTCAACAATGGTGGTGTACAGCTAAAGCATGTTATCTTAAGAGGACTCTAACACCCACGTGTCACCGTCTTACAGGTGTAAAACGTGGCAAAAAGTGTTTCTCGAGGGGAAGAACCGAGAAGGCTATAGAGAAACGAAATTTTTATCGAGTAAAAATTATAACTTTGGCTGTGAAATATCGTTTTTATTTTTTCGACGTCGAAACTACGGAAAAAGTTATTAGAATTTGAAATTGACATTTGAAAAACACAAAACAATGGACTTCGAGAAACAATAAGGACTTTTTTGGTACAACCGATATCAAAAAATTGAAAACGATATTTCACAGATAGTGTTCTCGACAATATTGTATGATATCAATTTGGAATCACTTCAGCCCGAGTGGTTCTATTCAGAGCCCAAACAGTTTTTGCTATGTTAGACATGTACGCATTTATATACGTAAAGATTTATTATACATATTTTGTAAAACGGAGACAACACATGCGGTTATAGCGTCCTCTTAATTTATTTATCTAAGACCATAATGTCTTATGGTTTTTGGGTTAATATCATAGCACGCGTGGTGTTTACCATGTCCGTAGGTTGCTGTTTGTGTTCATAATAATATCAGTCACTAATGCAAAATATGATATGGTATGGTATGTTAAGTTAAAAATTAAGTTAATGAAAATTAAATTTAAAAAAGTTAAAATTAACTTAACTTAAACTTTTTAACTCGTTTATGGCATGTATGGTATAATTTGATAGAACCTATATATTATTTAATCTCTGCTTGTTTAGAAGTAATTTTAGGTAATCTTCGTTATACCTACATGCACTCCGATGCCCCATTGTGAAACAGTTTCCGAGAGGAAACATCTGATATTATTATGTCGATTTGACAAGTCTGAGCAAGTCAATGATAATTTGTAACTGAGTTAAGTTAAGTTGATAGAAAACATTTTAAAAAGTTTATCGTTAATAGTTATGATAATTTTTTTTAAACTCAGTTTAGTTGAAAGTTATTTAAAAACTTATAATTAGCTTATTAACTTAAGTTAAGTTATTATTTTTTTTTTTTTGTGATATATAAGCAACTAGTTATATAGTTTAAAATAATAAAAAGTAAAAATATTAATGCAATATACATTATCATCAATAATAATTGTATTATATTTATAATCGAACGAAATTGGATTTGATTAAAAGTAAATCGTTTTTTTATCAAGTTTATATCGATAAAAATCAGTTAATGAAAATTAAATTTTAAAAAGTTAATATGAACTTAACTTTTTAAACTCGTTTATGCACAGGCTTGCTATTTGATAATAATACGCTCGTATAGAGCATATTATGTCAAGATTATCCACCATAATATTATTATTATTATATCTTCTTAACGTGTACCCATTTTTTTTTTACTTTGCAGGACACATACCCATTATCCAGACATAATATGAAACGGACTCCGACGATAAGATCAGCCGACTACGAC
Organism: Myzus persicae; assembly: GCF_001856785.1. Lineage (NCBI taxonomy): Eukaryota > Metazoa > Arthropoda > Insecta > Hemiptera > Aphididae > Myzus > Myzus persicae. Next base: position 143,295 of record NW_019104333.1, read on the forward strand.
TATGCTAAAATTACTGCGGTGCTTCCGGTTGAGGACGAAGGACCGCCGCCGACGCAGGACACGCGCTCCAATGCTTGGTTTGGTGTTAGGGATTTAGCGGACCAACGGTGGTCGACACACATAGATTAAAACAGTCCTACTGGCCTGCTAAGTCCCAAATACCAGCAAGCCCCTCGTCGACGCTGCAGACGATGGACGAACGAATTTTATTTTCGTGTACCATTTGTACTTTGATATTTTTCGGAATTACGTATAAATAGTACCTACTTATGATTTCATATTAAAATGTTGAACACTAGTCAAGCACATACCTATAGTTTAAAAAAAAAAACTTATTTCCGTTTCATACTTTTATTCAAACGTTATAAAACATAAGTGATGATAATACGGAATATCAATAACATTAATATTATATTATGGTATTATACTGAAAACAGTTAGTAAGTAATTAATAAGTTAACTTGCTAATAGGAGAAAAAATCCGTTTAATGATAGTTAGTTTCGGATAAAACATCTCCGTCTCGTTACATTATTATGTACAGCACAAAACGCTGAAAATCACACATCAGTCAAGGATCCAGAAGTAACGTCTGGGGAGGGAGGAGCTAAAATTTTTTTTTATAACACAAATACAGTATACACTTTATTCTTGATTTAAAACTGTTTTCCCAATATTAGTATAATCTTAATGTAATAAAAGAATTAATGATTTTTTTTACATAAAATAACAAAATAAAAACATCTCTTTATATTGGCGGTTCTTCCAAAACGGTCAATAATTAGTTAAATGTCTATATGTAAATTTCCTTTGAAAATTTGAGAAATAATATGTCTAGGGGGCTGAGCCCTAGACCCCCCTAGATCCGTCCCTTTCACACATTATGTATTCCATGGTTAAAAGTAGGCACCCAGTCAAAACTCTATATTATTGTGTGTGCAATATTTTAGATGGTTTACTCTGTTTTTTTTTTTTTTTGATGGGTGGCGTAAGGGATGTAGAACGGGTTAGGGGAACACTTCCATTGTATACAACCGTCCACGGGGTCATTTTTATGATAAGGGTGTTGTTTGTAATTTGAACGTTTTCGTTATATAATAATATACATAATAAACTGATATATTATATTAATGGCAAATCTATTATAGGGGTCCTATTATCCGTTTTCACCACCTTTTTTTCCGGATAAACCCTCTCTCTGCGTGAGTCGGCCATCGTATATTTATAATTGGCGGGAAAATGCTGTGCATATATTTCCATCCTGATGACGTATTGTTTTTAAGATTTCTTACTTTTTTCAAACCGCACGACACCCGCGGTCTTTAATTTCATACTCCCGAGACGTATATTTTTTTTTTTATCGAATATCGTTGCATAAAATGTTGATACAGCAATATGTACTATGAATATTATATGATGTCTTAGAATTTGTAATATCATTTGTAAATAACCATCCTACGTCAGAGTACACACGGTTGAGGGAGAGGGGGGGTTGATTAACCCCCGTGGTATTCCTTTTTACGATACGCGTTAGTTAGAAACAAATGAATAAAATAAAATGTATATTTTTTATATTTATACACCTAATTTTTTTTTAATATAACTCCAGAGATTAAAAATATCCGTCATCTGTGTACGCCACTGGCATTCTAATCACTTAGGATTTATTTGATTCGTGTTAGAGTGGAATGTGGATTAGTTTCAGCGAATTCTGCCAAACAACACATTTTTGTTTTATGATTTCGTGCTATTCATTTTATCGTAAGCGTTCTAAATCGTATGAACCGCGTCGGTGCCCACCCGTCCTACTAGGTAATAAACCGCTTTTGTCCGATTCGTATACTTAATTACTGGTCGCTGCAATTGACCTGTTCAGAAGACTCTGTATAAAGAGTACCCGCCTTAAAGCCGTAAATCATTCCTACGTGTATCGATGTATTCTTTCGGCAGGTTTTTTACACCATTTGATTTTTTTTATATTTACTTCATAGAATAGAGAGGACTGTTATTAGCACCAACACCGCTGCTCATTATCGAAAATATATAAGTAGGTACTATACGTCTATACTTATTAGATATGTACTTAACTTAGTCAAAAACGATTTCAATTATTGTATTCCAGTTACAGATATAAACCTCTATATAAGTATTATTAGGTACACTTACAAACAACATAAGGTCTTAGAAAAATGTATTTATTTGTTCAATAATATATTGATTCAAGTCAAAATCAAATTTTATTGTACTCAAACCTTATTAATTTATACCATACTTATATTATATTTTTATTGTACTCAAATCGTATTAATTTATAGCATATTTTAATTGTAAATCTTAGTCTTAAGTTTAGACATAATATATCATTGTTTAAGAGTGAGTATACTATGTATGTTAAGATATTATGGACTGAGGCATCAAACCTATGTAAGAACTCGATGTATTGTTTAATTACTGTAAATTTATTTAAAAATCAAAAGGATGTATCATAGTACGGGATAGTCTGAAACGATTTGACACGGTTCAAACGGTTTTTAAGTGTTATCACGTTGAAACACGCTAAGACCCGTGCCACATTTTTGCATTTTTTTCCACTTATAGCGCAAGTTAAATGGACAAAAAATACAAAATATTCAAATATCAATCGAGTACACGCCCCATGGAATTAAACCCACGCTGCGGGAAACAATGAAATAAAAGCTTATTACTTTGACGACACAGCAAGTGCAGAATTCGTGCGTAGTATAACTATTTAACTACGTGTTATTGGCTGCGAGTACACGTTGTACAACTCACTGTGTAAGTATACATTTATAGCAATAATTATGTTAATAATAATGGTATCGTTATTACAGAAATACAAGTAATATAATAGGATGAGGTACCTCTACCTATATAATATAATAAAGGCACGGCATTGCAGTATTCTTGGCACTCGATTCGCGCGATGATCTGATCAGTCTCTCACACACGCATACACACACACAACACACATTAGTAAACGATTATTTTAGTCGTACAACTCGAGCGAGTCGTTACTTTGTAATGTACGTTTATTAGTATATTACGCTCTACGACAACTACAGCGAGACGTTTAGTGGGCTCACTCGATATGTTCGGTTTGAGTTTGAAAGTCGAAAAGTTCGACATTCAATAATATCAATCCGAACTCCGAAAAAACATTTAAGACGCCACCACGAGGTTAGGTCGCTTTTTCAAGCGAAAAATGTTTCATATTTTATGTTTTGGTTTGACATAAAACTAAATAGTTCGATTCGTAACTTATCTCAAAAGCTCGATTCGAATTCAGATTAGTATTAAACAAAATGTTTGGAACGGACTCGGTTCGATGTTGAACATATCGTATACGGTTCCAGTTCGACATCACGGGGAATGATTCAGTTCGACAAACGATTAAACAGTTCAGTTCTATTTCGGTTTTACGTGCGATATTAAAAGGTTTGGCTTGAGACCATATTTTTCGGTTAGGCCTAACTCTAAATATTGAAATACTGCTCATACCGCATGGTGATTCGGCAACCATGTCCATAGCGCTCGCTCTCCCCATTTGTATTCTTCGATAATACAAATATTGAAATTCTTATTTTTGAGGATTTTCAATAACTTTAGAAACATATTTTCCGTATTCAGGCACCTGCTTGCTTGAATTTTTATCACAAGTTAAATTGTACCATTCCATCGAGACATGGGCTTGTCATATTGATTTTATAAATGCAACCTATGTTTCGTTTAGAAGGGCTTCTTTAATATCATCGTCATTCAGACGTTATGGTTATGTTAATTTTTGTACCTATCACCAATTTATTTTAATTTTAACTTCTTAGTTTTTTTGTCGTACACCTACCTGTGTCCGTTTCCTTGTATTGGCTCTCAGACGATTTTAGTATTACTTCGAATTTGTAATCCATATATATAAGTACTATTAACGTTATAATTGATTGCGTCTACATGCTATTATATAGTTAGATGTACATATAAAAACTTAACGTTAATAACATAATATATAGTAATAATAGAATAATAGACTCTGTACATTTCTTAAGTATCTGTAAATATTATTTTTAAGTTATACTGTTATTTTATTTTATACATATTCTTCACCATTGTCAGTTTACTTTTGTCACAACATATATTTTTATGTATAAAGGGATTATTCATACCGCGTCCAAAATGGTTTGAGCGTATACCAGGAGACAACAGAGATTACATATTGTGGACTAAGAAGACGCTGACGAAACATGCGGCTCCTCAAACCTTGGGGTTTCAATAGGCATTTACCCAATATTTAACGAGAGGCAATGCCCTTAGAAATCCCATGCGTAGAGGAGCGATACATCTTCGGTTCAATGAAACTTCAAGTCCAAATTCCAATTTGATATTGTAATGACTAATAATAGAATACGGTTATCGATTCTTTAGTAAAGTATTGACAATGATAACTCTACATTGCTTATAGATATGAATAACAACAAAACAGCTGTATTTATAAGGTGCAATTCCTGAGAGTAGAAAATATATTGTAGATAAACAATGTTTAAAGTTTGATCGAAAACATTTTGTAATAATTTTGACAGTATTTAAACAAGAATAAATAACTTTAAGAAACTAACAAATTGTTTTATTGTTAAATTTAAAATGTATCAATTTATTAAATTAAAATAATATAAAATAGTATAACTAAAATGTCAAGGACATTTGAAAGACTTTCCACCCACCTCAATCGTGAATGAAAAATTGTAATATTATGTGTATGTTACGGACAAAATAGAAAATTCGGTATTTTATAAAATGCCCGAGCAATGAGTAATGACCTAAATCTAGCTGAGAATATAAAATATGAAGTTCTTTTTTGAGTTTTATTTAAGTAGATAAATTAAAAAAACAAATGATTATAATATACATTTTATTCCTTTATCAGTTTTTGGTTAAACATTTAAAAAATAATAATGATTTTATATTTTATTACTATTTGTTGGAACATGGAATACTGCCATAGTGCCATGGCATTTAGTTGTACAAAGTCGTCCGGCAGCTTTGCATTTTATTGTCTTACATATTTTTTGTAAACACAAACATCGATCATATTCCTGACCACCCAAGTTTGATCATTTTCTTGCCGCTCCTCTTAACGGGCTTACCATAATATTTAATTGTGGCACGTCTTCAACTTTAATGAAGAACTCCTTACATATAATACATAATTAAACACTGGTTATAGGTCTGAAGTTGTGTACTGTTGCATCAATACATGTCATATATGTTACAAATTACAATACTATAATACAAACACAAATACTATTAATATTAAGATTTTCAGAAAACAATAATATCCAACAAGTGAAAATCCAAAACAAATCATACAATATTCAATAAGCTATAAACATGGATTCCACCAAGCTAAGTTAAGATATCAATTTTACGAAATAAAATAATAATACGCATAATCTTACGCTTAGTCAACAAGTGCAATGTAATTAAGCTAAATTTAATATCGATTCTAAAATTGATATATAAAGAATATGTGAAGACAAAAAAAAGTCAGTGATCGTGTGATTCGATATTACCATTAAACACCAGTATTTAATTAAAGTGCTTACAAGATTTTCGTTCGTTTAAGTTCGAAGTAATCGGTGTATATGACAATACATAATATTATATTAGGTAGTTATTTTATCAAACACAAAAATACATAATAATATAGGTAGCATATTTTAATAATATAATAATATATGAATACTTTTCATCAAGTTCATATTGTAAACATATTGGAATTTCTGCATATTATCCTTAATGTATAAATTTAAAATTTTTAGTTGTACATGTATTGTGTACCTTTTGGTGGGTGCAACATTTCTAAAATCTGTGGCTCTGAAGAAAAAACGGAACCTGCAGTAGATGTATCGATTATATTATGTATATTCAGTATATTATATATAAATAGGTATACCTACTAGTATAGCACTTAATATTATTAACTTTTGATTAACTCGCCTATGTTAACATTTTCATTTCTTCAAGTTTATTATTGTCGTTATAATACCATTCATATTTTCAATCATATATATTTACGGCCTATAAACTAATATCAAACATAATCCGCCTGTATCCAATACAAAATATTTTTCAAGTGGTCGAAGCATTATCGATAAAATCCAATTGGATCAATATCTTTAATAGTCGTAAATGCGTATATTGCACTATTGCTATTGCTTTTTATACGTCACATATACTATTGTACCTAATATATATAATATATATATATGTCAAATTTGATATAATATGTATACAATATATATATATATATCGACAGGTCACAGCAGAGTATATAAGACAAGTAAGTTTTTGTACAATCAATAATGTACAGCCGAATGGAGAGTGAGTTTTGAGTGCGCTTGTCGTGCAATATGAGATGGATAGAAAAATCACCTCGCAAGTCGTGATTGTAATATTTGTATGTATATATGGGTACAGGTCGACGAAAGATTTTAACGACACGACAGCTGCAATGCCGCTATGGTTCCCGTGTATAATACTTTCTATATATGTTATTGGTATATATGTGCGCTAGAATGATATAATTTATTATATATATACTAACCACTAATAGTATACCTATACTTTAACAATATGCATTTATTTATACGACCATATAATATAATATATTATTATTGTAACGTTGTTTATTATTATTTTTTTTTTTCATCACATACGTGAGAGTCCAAACTATTTTAATTGGACCGGACCTGTCAAAACGGATGCATTTGGGTGTGTATGTGTGTGTGTGTGTGTGGAAAAAATAATATTGTGAATTCTCCGCGACCGCCGCTGCTGCGTATAATATTATAAAACTATTACGATACACGTTGACGTGTGTTCGAGTCGTGTGGTATTTTGCCACGGTGCCTGTAAAATACCTATCAGCTGCAGTGTCCCGCGCGTGCGAAAAGCGCGGGGACCGCAGCGTTAAAGTCTCCGACAATCGTCGAAGTACACACGCATCTATACACACTGCAGCTATAGTAATATTATTGGACGGTCAACACCGGGCGGTCCGGCAATAACCGGGCCTGACAGTCGGCACTTTATTTCTTGGAACGAACTTAATCGTTTGTTGGAGACTCGTATGTCAAGTACCCATACCCGTGTAATATTTGATATGATAAAATTTAATTTAATATACTCCATATATATATATATAGGTAGGTATTATAATACGACGTATACCTAATATACCTATATTATAGCCGTTCAACTCTAGTAGGTATGTTATTATGCATGCCTAGGTACGACGCCTTTCGTCGTGTCCGCCGACTAGGCGATTCGTCACAAATCGGTGATCGGTAAAAAGCTCCGGGAGACCAGAAATCATCCATCGACGTCGTAGGCTGATCCGCGACTGGTCACGCGTAGTAGGTATATGATAATAATATAATATTATAATGACCCGTGCAGTTGCATATATTATAATACGCGTGACCTACGACCTACCTATATATTATTATACATATAACATATAATATGGGATATGTAAACGTATTATTATGCTAAAAATAGAAAATAAGTTACCTATTTTTATACCTATTATGTCTTATGATAAAAACCTGGGCTACAGGTATGTAATACGATTATCAAGTGTGATTTCAGATTTTGACACCGATGGTATATTTTAGTGAATAGAAAATAGAAAAAAAACTAATCCCCTAAATTTAGAAATAAATAACATACCTATTGGCTATTACTGACTTTTGAACATGTAATTACATGGGCATTATTATAGTTGATGATGAAACAAAAAAAAAATACTTCGACTGTAGAATTCCAATGTAGCATAAAATGTGTAAAATGTAAATTACTATTAAAGTCTATTGGCTTGTAAATATTTTATAGTATATTGTATGTTTAATTACATTGACAATGTCTTACAATATCTCACTACATAGCTAGGAGGCTTGGAAAAATAATTGTATTTGTATAAAACAATAGCTACAGATATTATTCCCCGTTGTGTCCGTTCGTCCATTAGCTATTTACCAGTACATAATATTATAGTACTTACAATAATTGTTGATATTAACATAGGTATTTATATTATATTTATTGTCTGCATATTCTGTACATAGTTATTACCTACAATCGTTAGTACAATTAATTGCACCTATTGGCTATTAAGATATTTACTACGATAGTTGAATTTAAGATGTTAAGGTACTTATATTGTATAAACACCTATTTAATACTAGGTAGCAAAAATATTGGTTAGTGGTAACCAAATTCTGTTTAAATCCTATTTGGAATTCTAGTTTATTGCTTTGTATTAAAGTACGTTTGAAAACCGGAAATTTAGCACACTCGCTTAGCGCAGAGGATTCCTAACTTGTTTTTTGCAGCTTGATACATTTTGAGATATTATTTTTTTTTTTATTATTATTTGATTAAAGGCTTCAATTACGAAGATTATTAGCCTAGTGTTATTTACAAACTAAAAGTATTTATACAATATTAGAAGAGAAAAAAATAAATAATAAAACATAATATGCTATAATGTTACATACAGGAGTATTATAATTTATCATCTAAACCAATTAGTTTAAAAAAATCGAAAATATTGGCGATGTTGGTTTGATTGAGGACTTCTTCGAGTGATGTAGCATTTTTGAGAGCTGACGAGCAGACTGCAGATGCGAATTTGGGATAGTTGATGATTATGTGTTCGATTGTAAGAGGGGTGTTACATGAGTCACATATTGGTCTAGGTTCCTTAGTGACTAGGTAGGAATGAGTAATATTGGAGTGGCCTATTCTAGCTCTGTTGATTATTATTTGTTCTCCCCAAGATGCTGCATTTTCAGGGTATGTCCATTTTGCAAATATTTTTTTGACGTTCCTTAGTTAATTGGTTTAAATGTCATCCCAGTGGTTTTTCCATGATGCGAGGATACGTTTTTAAGCTTCATTTATCAGGTATTTCGCGATGATAATGGTTATGGAAGAGGTAGATCCAGAAGTGACCGCTTCATACGCCATTCCGTCCTCTTTCTCGTTCCCAGACGTTATTTTTTTTTTGGCGATAAGTGATAACTAGTATTTTAAATACTATTTTAAGTATTTTTTTACAAAACTTTAATTTTGATTTTTAGTCTTTTCGTTAATAATAAGACAAATTTTAAATTTTACCCATTACTCATTAGTTTTGAATGTAATTAGTTATTAGCTATTACTTTATTTTTGTAGTGTGTAACCCAATATACTCATATTGTGAAAATATACCAAAATAAAATAAATATCCAAATTTCTAAATAATTGACATTTGGCAGGACATTTTTAAAATTCTTAAATTACTTATGTTTTAGCACAACTTTTTTATTTGTATTTCATACCAATAACAACGTTACCAATAATATTTTTGTCCTTGTTGACCAATTCAACAACCGTAACAGATACTATCCGTAATCGGAAACGAGTTGTTATTCGTGGATACTGTGAAAATTACAAAGCCAACAAAGTAGATGGCGTGGCCTAGATGGACTAGTAATAATGTTGGGCTTAACGTCCTGTTGATCGCCATTACGATTCGAGATATCCTAAATCGTGGTCGGCAGCACTGCAACACAGAAAAAGTGGTATGTTAGTATTATAGACGTATAAAAAATTATTAGTATTTGGTGTATGATTAGTATATTAGTCCAGTGATCAAAGTGGAGGGATGGCATCTAATTTACATTTTCGACTCCTGCACTCATTTTGGGCCTCTCCTAACACTGGATATGTCTAAGCTTGACCAAGTAATAAGTATCCTAGTCTATAGTCAAGTGTCCGGTGTAACCACTTGCCATTGAAGAAGCTTTAAATCTATGTTTTTTAACTAATAATATAGATATCAAGTATAATATATAAAGCAGTGAATTTTTTAAAAAACTAACTTTCACTGGGCACCAAAAATATTTTCTCAAAATAAATATTAAATAACAGAATGAGAGAATAGCATACTTCAAGCTCATTTCTCGTAGATTATTAAAAATAAATATTAATGCTAAAAAGTACAGATAAATGGTAAAAATTAGTAAAAATTATTTAAAATAGGAGGTACCTAATTTCAAGGGAGATATAATATTTGTTCATAACTTAATCATTTATAGGTAGTATAAACTATAAGCATTTTTCTTTTAAACATTGTTTGTCACCCAGTCTTCAAAAATACAGAAAACAAAATATTTTTACTGGATATGACATTGTGTCACCCAGTTTAGTAGTTGCAAAATATTGTATGTCCTTGGTGCTCGGATACATTTTCTTAATCAAAGACTGTTAATTAAGATTGCTGATCACAAAAATTAATTGGCAGCCGATAATATTATTATTAGAGAACAAATACAAATTTAGCACTTTTTATGGCTAATGAATTTTAATTTTTCGTTGAGGTGGTAAATGTTCATTAAGGACTACCGAAATAATTTGTGGATTCGTATTAAATATACTTATTCTTAAATAATTAAATAAATCAAAAAAGCATTAAATTAAATATAATATATTTTTGATATTGATTAAATTAAAAACAATTATATTTTGTATTAGTTGTTATTTTGTTAAATGTAGTATGTGGTATGTAATATGTTAAGTCTAAATATTTAACTAAAAATAATATATATTTTTTATATTGATTAAATTAAAAAAATATATTTTATATAAGCCGATACATATAGAAAAATATGGATATGGAATAAAGGTAGTATGGCGTTGAAAAACCGATTTTTGGTACCAGGAATTCATAAGATATTTGTAACGGACAATGGGCGGCAGAAAATGACAAATACGTACATTTGGTTACATATCGAAAACGCCGAGTGGTAATTTAATATAATATTAAGGCTGTTGAAAGCAACTCATTTTTAAGGTATTGAGCTTAGACAATATTCTATATCCACCGCAAATTATGTGTAACTGTATAGTGACTGATCATTATGGAGCATCTCAAACGGCTCCCATCGAAAATGGTTTTATGAACAGGTGAATTCCCGAATTGCTAACGTTATTACCAGTATACCAATTCGATGTCGATGTACCGGTTATCGGTATACCGTCTAAATTAAAAATAAATTTATTTTACACGAAATACCGAAAATATCTAAAATACCGAAACATAAAACATAATTTCTACACCAAAATTAATTATATATTATACTCACTTACTTACACATCTCTTTTGAGACATTCTGTATGAAGTGGAGAGGAATTTGTGTCGTAAATAACAGGAGCTGTTTGGGAATTGATCTTTTTGAAAGACGGGAGCCGTTTAGGAATAAAGGGAGCTGCGTGAGCTGCGTCCGATCATTAGTGTGCCTGAGTTCCCCGAACTCTTTATGTAATTAAAGATAAACTACTGCCAAGATTCGGTAATCAGTAACGTACTTACGAGCAGTCACACGTCAATAAATTTTGCGGTCAAAAAAATGTCAACATGAAAGTCCCAAAAAGTTCCCTATGTAACATACTTGTAAGACGGAGACGACAAATGCTGTGTATTAAGTTCTCTTAACCGTGACTGAAACACGGGAATAATGTTATGATGTTAGTAAAACAGACATAATATAAAGAATTATAATAGATACATTGTTGGTATATTAGTCCAATACACTAAGTGGCGGGTGGAATACGGGTAGATGGCATCGCTCCACTTCTTATAATTTACATTTTCCACCCCTGACCTCATTTCTGGCCACTTCGAACACTGAGTATTATTACCATGGCTAAGTTTGTCCAAATAGGTATCCAATATTAACAGATTTTAGTCTACTGTCCACTGTGGCCACGACAGACCGCTCACCAACGAAACGGCTTTAAATCTATGTGGTGAGTGATGGTTGAGGCCGACGAGGTGTACCGGTATATGGGCTTAAGGAAACCATGTGAACCGCGCAGGACAGATGGCTCAGTATTCGGTACGTTAGTATATTTACACTCTTGAGATTTGGGAGAGGTCAGTATTGGAGGTGAACGTCTCTGAAGATTAGGTATGTAGCAATATTGTACGAAACCGACGAAAAGTCATTAAAAATGCAGGTCGTCAACAACAACATTTTTACTCTAAAATCAATATAAATGAAATATTATGATTAAATATGTAGGATTTTATGATTTTACATTATTAAATATTAGGTACACTGTATGTCTGTATACCAAGGGTAACCATAACACTTTTTCCAACAAGTAAGCCACATTGAAAAATGTTAGTATCTAGCCTACTACCACTGTTTGTTTAGGTATACTAATTAATAATTATTAATTAATAGTATGCATAAATAACATGAAGCATAAATGAATAATTATAAATTGTTCCTAGTAATAATATTCTATCCTTTCATTATTTCTTCATCGGAAAATTGTATGTTTTTCTTCTCTAGGTAACAAAATGTAATTTACTTTGTATTTAAAGTTGTGCTTAAGTCTTAAGATTGCGTAATCAAAAAACGTGATCAACAGATTTGTTAAGTATAATTAATTTTTTATAAGACTGAAAATTATTCCTCTAAGGATCGACCAGATCGCGATCTCCTGATTGTTAACAATTCCTGTATAGTGTATACAGTAAAGTTTTAAATGCCATAACATCCATTTTGTTTTACTAGCTAGTAACTTTTGAATAATGTTATTTGTGACCTTGGGTGCTGTGACCATTTGTACTGCAAAGAACAAAAATCAAAAAATATTATTTTAAACAATAAAATAAAATGCCGTTTTATAAATATAGATATCAAGTATAATATAGTATAATAAATAATATTATATAAAGTACTTATTCTACGCTTCAACATAGTTACTACTTATTTAGCTTTTTCACTTATTCATTTGGTATCTCATATTTTTTAAAGCAAAATATTGTAAGCACAATCGGTGCTAGGATAATCTTTTAATCAAATTCAAAAAGGATTGCTGATCACGAGAACTTATTGGCAACGGATAATATTATAAGATAACAAATACAAATTTAGCACTTTTTATAGCTAATGAATTTTGATTTTTCGTTAAGGTGTTCGGGTTATTTCGGGCTATCGAAATAATTGATAAATTCGTATTAAATATACGTAAATACTTACTTAAATATTTGAATATATTATAAATCAATAAATCTAAATATTTAACTAAAAATAATATATATTTTTTTATATTGATTAAATTAAAAAATTATATTTTGTATAAGCCGATCCATGTAGAAAAATATGGATATGGAATAAACGTAGTATGGCGTTAAAAAACCGATTTTTGATACCAGGAATCCATAAGATATTAGGAACATACAGCAGGCAGCAGAAAATGACAGAAATCCGTACGTTTAGTTACATATCCGAAACGCCGTGTGGTAATTTAATATAATATAAATAATATATTAATTAATTTTAACATATTTTTATATAGTTAAGGTGAATAAACTTATGCAAGAACCCCTAATAACTAATAACATCTGGTTTCTAATTTAGTACATAGAGTTTAGGGTATATGACCAAATGGAAAATACTAAAATACCTATCATTTACAAAATTGAACTACAATTTTTTTTTTTTATTACACTGATAGCAACTTATAAGGAACCTTGTACTAAAATATTTAAGTTGTTTGACTTAACGAAAAAATATTTATAGACAATAATCAAAAATAACAAGAAATAGGAAATTTCTCATGACTATCTCAATGGGTCAAAATATTTTTAAAACCTTATCTTGTATGGACAATTTTCTTATAAGCATTAGGTGAAAAATGTTAAGTATTTATTCATTTTTGATTAACATAAAAAATCAAAATACATTTTGTCGAAAACTGATTTTGTTTGAAAATTCCAGTTTTTTTTGTTTTTGGAAACTAAACTGAATATTTTTCTTTTTCGAATCCACTAACTTCCAACTATATTCACTTTCCTACCAAAAAAACATACTGAACTAGAAAATTGCATCTTTACTGTCCCATTAGATGACGAGACATGTAAAACAAAACACACATTGTACCCACAATATAAATGCTCCATTCAGAATCTAAATTTTACTTGAAAATGATTCAAAAAAAATTTATTTTATCATATTCTAATTTAAAAAAAAATGATCAACAGACAAAATCCATTATTCAACTATCTTTCGGATAACTTAACAAGAGAATACAAGGTCAATACATCAATACTAAAGTGGTTATATACTTAAAGTTTACTGTTTAAAGAATTATTTATTCATTAAAGAAATGAACTCGAGCCCGTGTACAATTTTTAACTGGCCTATGTTACATTCTCAAGTTACTTCATAAAAATATAAAATCAATATAATGTTTATCTTAAAAGGTAAATAATATGAATTCTTTAGTACTGAACTGCAACTAAATTTGTCTTAATATATAATATTTGAGCTTATATAGGTTATCAATTTGCTCGTATTCGTTGTGACGTGCTGGCAGATTACTTATTTTTTTTTTTGCTTTCTATGTTCTCTAGTAACATTCAGTTGTCCATAACTGCATTAAAGAATGTGTTGATTATAATTTGTCGTAAAAAAGTTTTGTCTTGCTCAATTAAAAAAAAAATAGTTCCATATTTTTTTATTTTATATTTGGCCACTCTACAAGTGATGGTCTTAAGATACATTGTCCTAATCATTAATAATAAAAAAAAAACGAAAAGAGATTTTTATGCATAATGTCTTTTTAGGGAATTTTTGGCATATTTTAGCATTATTTAGTGCATAATTAATGCATGCATATCTAACATATTTTTAGGGAATGCAATTTCCCCCCCTGATTATTATATTATTTTGAATGATAATATTTTTAAATTAATTAATTAAGCCTATGTTTGAAATAAAAATAAAACATATATAATAAAAATTTTAATAAATGTTATTCTTACAACATATATTTACAGATAAATTGTAATATAATAATAATTATGTACTGCTAATCCCATGAAGCAACTGGGAAAATAGTTTTTATTTCTGCGGTATCTGCATCTTTTTTCGTCTTTAAGGTTTGAGCATAACTTGGAGTGCCTACACTATTATTTTTCAAATCCACATCAGTGATGCTTGATAGAGCTGAAGAGTCAGCATCTAAAAAAATTTTAAAAATAAGTAATTAAAACAATAATTTACTAAGGTTTTTGATAAATAAATTTCTTAATAAGGTTGTTTTCCGTTAAATGTTTTTTAAATTCTAATATATTATATTTAATACACCAACAATTACATATATATTCGTTTTGGTGTTTAAGGCACAATAGAATAACATTTTTTTGAGTTAAGACTTAGATTATTGAAAGTAAATTCTACATAATCAAATTTTAATGTTTTCTGTAATGTGGTGACTTTTACAAGTTTATGAACATAATGGAATCACAGAATTAATCCTAAGTCCTTGATTTAAATTATAAATTAAACTAAAAAAAAAAAAATTATACCAATAAACACATGGTGACTTTCATTTAGACTTCCTAAAAGTACAGAAAAAAACTCTGTTGATCACACATTGAATTTGTAATCAAATAATATACAGTTTCATGGTTAGATTAAAATTATATTTGTTAAATTTAATAAATTAGTAAGAATCTACAAAAATGATACCTAATTCAGTAGATTCGTCTCCTTCCAATATAGGACTTATAGTTCCTCCTCTAGAAACTCTCCGTCTATACATTTAAGAAAAATAATAACAACAATAAATAAAAACAAAATAAATAAATAAATTGAAAAAAAATACCCCCGTGAAATACGTGGGACTTTTTCTGGTGTCTGGCCATCATCAGATGAATCTTCAACAATTGAAGAATCAACATTGTCCTTAGGAGGTGATGAAGAACAATTGCTTATCTTTCTCTTTATTGCTGTTGGTGCATTAGAAGTATATGTATCTTTGTAGTAAACGGACCAAGGTAACAACATAATATTTTTATGAAGGGCTTGTAATTTTGGCAAAATTTTATTCATTGCTTTTGCTTGAGATCCGTCTCTCAATGCCACCCAAGCTGATGTATCATTTATATACTTAATGAATACATTAGCTATAACAATACAATAAAATATTATAATCTAAGATATGAGTATTATTTATCTTGTTTTTTTTTTTTTTTTAATTATGTAACTTACTAAATGGGCTGAATATGTTTGTGATATCAATAGTTTTCCATTCTGGAGGGAATGTAATATGATAAACATGGCTCCTTTGAAGTTGAGCTATAAAATACAATTATTTATGAATTTAGGTACATGTAAATCTTTAAGTCACACTTTATTTATTTTCAGTATTAAACACAGAAATGCCCAACCTTTTATTCTTAGCGGCCCACATTGGTGAACAATTCTCTACGGCTCACTCAAATATAAAAATATGAATGATCACAATCTTAATCTAACATTTGAAAATTATTTAAGTATTATATCTGAAATTAAATTGTTAGGTTGCAAAATAGAAGAGGTTTTATCTCCAGGAGTAACTCCTACACCCTTGATAAAATATAATATACCGTATTTTAGTAATTCAGAATATTTATTCTATGCTAGAAAAAACTTTCAAAATGAAATTATATTTCTTATATTATGTATACATTTCTGTGAAATATAAGGTGACAAACAAAATAAAATGCCCATTCTTAGTAGAAACATTTAAGATTCCGCTGTGGTGGAAGTAATACTAACACAATTTCAAACACATCTGATACCAAAAAAAAAAAGTAGAAAAATTAAAAAGTATTTTAAACTTACGTTCGGGACCATTCAAGTTTAAACACGGATCTTCATTATATCGAATCATATAGAGCCTAAAATATAATAATACAATGATAAATTTGGTAAAATTAAATAATAAAATTAAATTAAAAATATGTACTTATTCTCATATGGCTTAAGGTATGAAGAATCTGTAGAAATGTGTTCTTTGATACCTTTCACTTTAGCTGAAATCAAATAAAATAACTATGAAGAAGGAGTTGAGTAAGTATTAAGTACTGTTGTCTACCGTGAATTATATAGATAAAATGGTTTTCTGGGACCAGAAGACATGTTATTCTATTCAGTTCTAATATTAAAGTTAAGAAAAATGTCTCATACAAAAGTATTGATAAATAAATTAATTATAACAAAAGGCGTTAATTTTATTATTTCAAGGTTTTTTGTTATTTATTTTGTTTTTATATTATACATTTAATAAAATATGACTATAGATAGGTGTGCTATATTATTCATATTGTTGGTAGGTATTAGGTACATAAAAGTATCAAAAGTAATAAAGATTCAAAAGAGCCTCAGTTCAAAAGAAAAAAGAAAAAAGGTACACTATGCTTTAAGAGGACATCACACTCTCACACATGCAAAGATGGTAGTATTGTAACTACTACAGAAAGATAGAAACTGTTTAGAACATTTCACCACATTGTTTTTTGGTTCCACCGAAGAAGGCACCACACCTGCATGTGTTGTCTGTCTCAAGTGAAACAATTCAAATTTGAGTTTGGCAAAATGAATATTAGAATAAATTGCCTACTTCATATCAAACATAAGTGTAAGAATATTATTAGTGTTCTCTAGTTGGGTTTTGACTATATTTTAAGTTTTCAATGAGGTATAAGCAATTTTATATTTTTATATTTTACTTACTCATAACTAGCTTAAACATTAAAATATAATGAAAAACCAGAGACAGAACACTATATTATATTTGATAATAGTTCACTCTATTATTTAAGCCTACAATATAAAATTAGTTCTGCAAAACTAAGTGGAAACAAAAAAAATATATTGAGCAATGTGCTAAACCGTTACTGTAGTAAAATACTACAATCTTTATTTTAAATAAAATAATAAACATTTGCTTTTGTCAATGCCCATATTGGAGTTTATTTAGAATAATTATTTTATTTTAGTGGAATCCATAGATACTCTGTCCATGTCAGGTATATTAAGAAGTTTTAACACAATACATATATTTATACATAAAAAATATTTTAATAATATAATTTAGTTGTTAAAAAATGTAAGCAAAAATTAAATTGTTGTATTTTAACATATATTATTACATTTAAGCATGTTGTTAGCTCATTAGAGTGAATTTACCATCATCAAAATCAAAGTTAAGAAAATTAACCATGTTTGAATATTGATATTTTACAATATTCAAATTTTTAAGTAAGTTCTGAATATTTTTAAACTGTAATATTACACATGCTTAAAACTATTAAAATATTGTGAAAACTAATAATAACAAGGATAATGTTCTTATTTATAAATTTGACAATAAGTTAATTCATTATAATATTAAAGCTTACAACATGTACTGTGCCACTCTATTCTACATAATACACTACCATTGTTATAAATTGTTGTGAAAACTCACCGTATAAATTGCAAAGATTGACAAAAACAGTAGCGGTCAAATATGCATCATAACCAGCATCATGCAACTTAGATTCGTCCTCAGAGTAACCAACTTCAGGAACCTCTGGTTCTATAACACAAATAAATGTTTTACTAAAAAACAATTCAAATAAAGTAAGGTAAAAATTAGTTACCCAAGTCTGTATAATTTTGACATTGTTCTGATAGTGACTTTTTTAAATCGTTCAGTACGGTTGAACCAAAAAATCCTTTAAGTGGTTCCGTACCACTTATATATTTTGTATCCAAAAACCTTAACAAAAATTAATCTTACACAATAATTTTAATTTTAAAATATAATAATATTATTGGATAAGATATGACAAACCGATATGATATTGTTTTAACCATAGCTTGAAATTCACTATAGCTTGATGGCAATGGTAAACAAAACTGATGAATCATATGACAAACATCCAATGTCATGTTGTGACCAACAACTGGTTTATTCTTGAAACAAATAATATCAAATAAGTAAATAAAAATGACTACCATCTAGATAATATAAAATACATACAGAAGCTATAATTTTTTTCAAGACTGCTGAAAAACCAACAGCTTTCTCTAACTCAATCTGTTCCCGTTCCATCCTTTCATGTGCCATCAACAATCTTGTTCTTCCTTTGAAAGCTACCATCACATTACCAAAATCTTCTACTGTTCTTGACTGTAAACTTACTTTAGTATCTGAATACCTTTTATAAACTTCCTAAAAAATATTGCTAACATTAAAAAAGTATTGATCTATAAAAACTGGTTTAATATCAAAAATTGGCTTAATACTAATGTAAAATCACACATTGTAAGCTCAATAATAAATTTGCAAAGTTATTGAGGTTGAAAATAATATATCCTATACGTAGTCAAGTAATTATGAGCCATCACTCTTTGTATTTATATTTATATATTTTTTACGTACTACAAATTGATAATTTTTTTTATTTTATTTCACTGATAAATTATACTTTTTTTGCTTAATAAATAAATAATATTTTGTTCATAGTTTTTCGACAAAATATAAGTATTAATCACATGATTTTGTAAAATTTTCATTTTGCTTAATGTTATAACTAATAGTTTCAAACAATTATGAAAGATTAAGTGCATAATGTGCATGCAGACTGAACCACCAAATACTGTAGACATCCTAAACATTGCTAAGTGCTCTGTCACAGGTCGTAATCTTTGATAACTGACATGGTTTCAACTAACTGTTGTGCCGTGTTGGCCTATTATAACATTTGCCATTTATGGTGCAGATGAGTGAATAATACCAATTTTTGTCAGCCAAGCGGTTTAGTCTTAATATTATGCTGTCTATTATCACTTAAGTATTAATTATTGAATAATTTTTGTCTCAAATTAACTATTGAGTAGGTATCTGAATATAGTTATTTAGCATAAATAAGTAATAATCTAATGTATTTTTATATTTAATATTATTTAATTTATCAATTAACTAACCTGATAGATAAGTTTACGAACAAAAGAATTGGTTTTCTCTGCAATGATGACTTCAGAAACTGTTTCACTTTCTAAAAGTTCTTTTACTTTTTCACTGTCAACAAATGTTTTATCAAATTAATATAAGTAGTATGGCAAAATATACAAATTAAGTGCACAATTTTTATTAATACCTAATTATTTAAGTTCTAGTTTTAGGTTTCTAAACATAAAAACACCTTATATCTCAATGTACCCGTCTGTTTGTTACCCAGAACATAGTTACGATCGTTAATATTAAAAAATGTAATTATTGTCACAGTTAATGTACATAAATCGAGCATGTAATTATAGTTAATTACATTTTATTAAAATACAGAAACCGAGAGTTTTATACACTCACAGAATGAACTTTCCTAACTTGTTAATATTTTAATATATTTTTGATGCATAATTGAATAATACTTTAAAGTTGTAAAGGATAAACTAATCTATATTCTACTTATTACATAACTTTAAGATGCCGAATAAAAATAAATTTACCAAGCCGTTTCTATATCTGCTTTATGATTGTCTGGTATGGGAATACATTCAGAGACTTTTGATGGTGTCTGAGCCTGTAAACAATTTTGCTTATATCGATTAAGCAATTCATTTTGCAATACTTGTTCATCGGGCACAGTAAGGAAAGGAATACCTAGTATGATAAAAATTATTATTTTAACATAGAATATAATATTAAACTATTATAAATTACCATGTTTAAACAGTTTATTAAAGTCAAAATTGTGATTGCTAAGAAATTCCATGCTAGAAGACTGACAGAGAAATCGGCAATCTGGGGCATATCGACTCATGGGCTTTGGAAATGTATAAAAATTATACGCCCTGTATGTAAACCTGATGAAACACAGACAAATTATATTAAAACACGATCAAATATTCATAATCATCTGGTGATTTTATACTTTTTCTTTTCAGCATTATATTTGACAGCACACAAACCAAATTGAACCATCAAAAAGTCCATGCAATTACTTCTGAGTTTCTGGTAGTACTGAGCAGCCGTATCGAATATGCTAACCATAGTTCCATTGTGAAGACCGGTGAATTCTCCATCAATGGCAATGAAATCACACTCAGCAATGGCCTGTTCGATTTCCGGCAACAACTGATAGAAATCTAAACAAATACATGATTAACACAATTGAACGGAGTCTACAGACACACAGCAAAATATGTTCTACTCACTCTCATTGACCACATCCATATTTTGCGGACAACGTGTGGAACGTGGAATCAATTGAGATGCTTCTACTGACCAAATCAGGGAATCATTTAAGCGAAAAAAATGCAAAAACGTAAAATACACTCCAGTAGTCCAGTTTGATCTCGGACAAAAATTTCAATAAATATTAATAGTGTCGTACAGCTCCGTGGAGAAATTAGCAGAGATAATTAATTATCGATTAACGTCCAGAAAATATTTGGCTTTCGTAGTTCGTGCAGACGTAAAATAACAATTAATATCAAATAATTTGCAACAATAGTTTTGAAAGTGCAGTACCGCAACCGCACTAATTGTTTATTCATTTATTGCTG
Organism: Myzus persicae; assembly: GCF_001856785.1. Taxonomy (NCBI): domain Eukaryota; kingdom Metazoa; phylum Arthropoda; class Insecta; order Hemiptera; family Aphididae; genus Myzus; species Myzus persicae. Next base: position 164,748 of record NW_019104333.1, read on the forward strand.
TTTGCTAATCAGTAATCACAAAATATGACATTATGTTTGCGGCGCTCGCTGTTGCATGTTAGGCAACTTACTTTCATCAAGAATCAATCGCACGTTATCTGTAAAATAATATTTTAATGTCTTATATGTGCGTTCACTTGATTAGGTTACTGCACGTGGCCGACAGTTGTAATTTGTGATAGCAAATAATATACTAATCTATATTCTATGTAGACATGTAAAGATCAAAGATGTAATCAGTATTCAGTAGTCACTATATAGTCGACCGGTCGCCAGTGTCTGCGACCGTTGGTTGTGTACTTGTGTCGGTATTTGCACTTTTGTGTTTTTTGAATTTTTTTATTCGTTTGTCATTTTGTTCTTTCTGATTTAATATATTCTGTGGTATCATCATGACAAAATGTATTAATATATACTTTGTCATTAATTATTGTCGCTTAGGAACCGGAATATTATGATTCGAAAACGTTAAACGACAAAATCCAGGAACATAAAAACGTTCGACGCTCAACACTTTCGAGTCTTGACGCTCGAGTTCTATTGTTCAAAGTCGGCTTTACGGACTTAAACGATTATTTAACACTTAGAGGCTGCTAGTCTAGTAGTGGCGATGGAACAACAAACTGATGTCGTGGACGCAAAGTTGCACGAAGGTACCTACGACCTGCCTACATACAACAAAATCGTTACCTATTTGTCTAATGAATTTCGGTGCTATTCAAACGATTTTAGGGGAGTTAGGGGAGGAGAAGGGAGAAGCCACTAACTTATTTTTCTGTAAAAATGAAATACATTAGGTTTTGTTACTTAAGTATATTTGTAATTTTTTAGTAATTGATTTGTATGTTTTAATCTTATATCAAAGATTTATTTTTGAAACCCAAAAGTTATAATGAATGAAAAATATTAGGGGTTTAATTTAGAACTAAAAGAGTGTAACATTTTTAATTGTATGGCAAAATATATGTACCCTATACCTATATAAATTAACCAAAGACTTAGGTGAAGAGTTTATTAAATTTTAGGGTAGGCTAAAATCTTCTTACTCAAAAGGAGCCTTTTGATTACAGTTATTAATATGTCATACACCATTTAAATAATTATCTTAATGTTGGGTTTAAAGGGGACTTTTTATTAGGAAATGTTAGGTACTAGTTTTTTTTTTATAATGATTTGGTAGGTAAGTTTTTAACTATTTTTTGATTGAAAAAAAATTGCTTGGAACCTTTTAAAGATTAAAGTATAATCTGTTAAAGGAAATACTTTTAGTCGAAATTTATCCAAAATTGTACACCTATTATAAACCTGTTGAATTCTTCTTAGAACTTAACAACGTTATTACCTATCATATTTATTTACTTAATTTATATTAATAAAATGAATTATTATATATCTAATTATAATATTAATAATATTTTTTTTCCTAGTTGTTAAACAGTCTCTAAAAGATGGTCCTAATTGGAACAACTTTGCATTAACAGTTGAAACAGAAATAAGAAAAATCTTAAAAGAAAAACGTGTAATCAATAGTACTACAGAAAAGAAACCTGAACAATCTGAAACAATTGAGTTGATTAACAAGCTCATATCTGAATACATGGATTGGATGGGATACAAATTGACAAACTCAATGTTTAAGAAAGGTACATGTAAAAAAAAAATACTAACTCTAATGAGAGTATATAATTAATGTACATTTTATTATTTCAAGAATTGGGAACCGAGTTAAAGACAAATGGTTATCGGAAGCAGATGACTTCATTATTATGCCTTGAAGACAGCGATGAAACATTAAAACTGTAAGTGTTGGGTATCTAATGACTATTGCCTATTACATGGGTATTGACTGTTGATCATTGGGTACCTAATAATAGTGCCTATAATATCTAATTTCTAATATCATGTTCATTGTTCAATAATTTTTATTTTTTGTTTCAGGCCTCTTCTTACAGTGTTAATAACAATGTTTAAGAATAAAGACGGAGACAATAAAAAACCTTTAGATATTTGAGGCATAACCTTCCATTTAAACCAAATACTTTTATATTACTTATGTATTATACATCTCTGTAAATTATTGTAATCTTTAGTTATACGATATAATTTAATGTAAAGATTAATATTTTACAACTGTTCTGTTGTAACAAATATAACTGCTAAGCAATAAAAAAAAAGATAATGTTTTTATTGAGTAGGTAACAAACAATTCCAAACTTGGTTACCTTAGCGATTTAAGTGTGATCAATAATACCTACGGCTCCTGGTATAGGACCACATCATTCCTCCGGTGTTCTGGTAAAGTCTGTGAATGCACCGTACTCTGTATTGTAACACCTACCTATAGGCTATTGATAATTTTATAACAATATAATATACCACTCGTTACAATGCCAGGTGAAGTGTCGCAAAGTTTTGAACCTAAAACCGAAAACTACCATGGTAACGAGATAGTGACTGTCAAGTTCCATACGGATGCAAACGAAACACTGACACAGGCATTCGACCTGAATACCAACATTGGTGCTCTCAGGTCACACCTGCAGCGGACACTGAACACTGACCCACACCGGATCGTCATCGAACGCGAAGAAGCGGAGGGATTAGTTTCACGTCTGGAACATGACGGGCAGACACTCAAGGATCTTGGGGCTACATCTTTGGGCATTTTTGAACTACGCTTGCGGGGCGACGGCATACAGCTTCCCAAACCGCCTGCGTACTACTTGCCAGCGGTGGACGTCATCACAGTGGACGTTAACCACAGGCGACTCGTGGTGGAAATCGAACGGTGTGGCAGGGTGGACGGCCATAAGCGTTGGCTGGGCGGGTACCGGGACAGGCTTACCGGCAAGACGTATTTCCACGCGACCGCACAGACCGATCCCAGGGCTGTCGCGACCGACGCGCCCGCTGTCCAACGGGTGGACTGCCGTACGCAGACTTGCATCGACAGGGCGGTGGGCCGGGCGACGAGCCGACCGGTGTGGACGCAGACCGACAGCGACGACTACAGCGATAGGTTCGGTTACACGGATGGCAGGTGGGTGATACCGAAGCGTTACCACAGTTACGAGTCGTGGTTACGGGAAGATCACGTTCTGAGCAGCGTGCTCAAGATACAGCGAGCTTTCAGGAGAACTTTGGCGGCACGCGAGAGACGGCGCTTAGCAGCCGAAGCTGAAGCGAAAACCGATGACGAGGAACGGCGGCTGCTACGGCAGAGGCAGTCGCGCAGCATGACGTCGGGACCGGACGGCGGTGCCGCGACATCGGCTCTTGAATCCAAGCAGCAGCACTTCTATTCGCTGTACACGATGATCGGAAAGTGGTGGAAGAAGGAGCGGCAGCGAATCAAGGAGATCGAGGCGGAAAACTCAAGGAAGGCGGCGCAGATGAACCTGCTCAAGAAGGAGATCAAGTTCCTGTTGGAGGTGGAGAAACAGCGGTCAGAGCTCAAGTACGAGCTGACCAAGCACGACGACGTGACGTTCTTGAACAAGACGTCCAAGCCGAAGATGTTCAAGAACAAAGCGGGCAAGCTGCTGACCGTGGACACGGTGGGCAACCAGAAGGCCCGGGCACTAAAGGAGATCTATTCGAAAATCGTGATACCGTGCGACGGCGTGAACCGAGCCGAAGCGCTCGACGAGCTGCATGCAGCGGTGTCCGAGTCGTGTTACAAGTACAAGGAACACTTGCTGGCGGCCGTGGTTATGGAAAAGGGTCTGGCCGAAATGGGTGCGGATGCGGACAGCTTGCGGTCGGCGCGATCCCGGGTGGAACAGATGTTCCGGCACTACATCCGGCAGCCGGATGTGAACCCGGAAGCGGACTCTTACTATCGGCCTACCGAGAAGCGCGTACTCAACGTGTACACGTGCATCCGGTGCAAACGCAACTTGGCGGCCACCGACTTCTCGCTGGAGAGCCGCGTGAACCGGACCAACGTGTGCGCCAACTGCGAGTGGACCGAACAGGTGGGACATAAGCGCATCGACATGGCGCCGTACCGGCGCATGTTGAAGGCGCTACGGCACGACGAGATGCAGAAGGCAGCGTACGGGTCCGAGTGTTTCTTGATGCAGCCCACCGAGGTGTACCGGCTGGTGTCCGTCGTGTGGCGCGAGAAGTCGGCTGTCGGCGAGTCGGGTCAACTCAACGGGCTCCGGCTGGTCCGATGGCGTCGTCAAGAGCCCTGGTCGCCGTGGAACTGCGTGCTACTGACCAGGGCCGAAGCGGAGGCCCATTCCCAGCTGGACGGCGACCCAGCCGACTGCTACAACGAACAGTTCGTCCGGTCCGTCATCAACAGGCACCTGATGGCCCGATTGCAATTCAGCAATTTAGTGCAGGCTGTCGACCACCGGACCGCCGACAAGGTGAAACAGCTGTCGAAACATTGGAAAACCGTCGCCGACCGTTTTAACATCAAGACGCAAAAATAGAGTTCGCGTCGAGGTTGGACCGTAACATTTTTTAAGTAAAATCGAAGCTTTTGAAATTTTGGTAAACTCGTTATGTATAGGTAGGGAGCAGACGTTTTATTTAATTAACACCATCGCATTCGCATACGAATAGGTAGGTAGCATATAAAATATCACATAAATAGGCTATCACAGAGATTTAAATTCTTTAAAATATTTTTATTTGGTTACCTAGTTGATAAGAGACAACATATAGAATTGTAGAGGATATCTCTATAGACGAATTGAGTTAGCCGTTAGGTGATTGAGTTTAAGAAGGCTTGATGGGTTGATGGGGGTTTGGGTATAGCCGTATAGGTGGATATTCAGTTTTTACTTGGAGGGGCTTAACAAAGATATATCATATTTAAATAAAAGCTCTGCCCCCCTACACCACCCGTTTTAACATCTTTTAAATATATAACTTTATGTACCCAGACCCAGTACATTATATTTATCATTTTTTTTCTAGGTAGGTTTATATTATATTATAATTTATAATAAAAGATTTCAAATTTATTTAAAAAAACACTATTATCGATTACCTATCCGGCTTTCCACTATATTCCAGACAAGTTAAAATGTTATCAATACCTAATGCATTGTTTTTACTAATATTTTTTAATGCTATTATTAAACCTAGGTATATTATGTTTTGTGGCTTATGCGAGCGAACCCGATATCTATCACTAGTTTATATCAATTAAAATACAAATTTGGAGTGACTAAGAGCCTTCAAATCCCCCCCCCCCAAATTACGCCAATGGGTTTAGTAAGTGCTTGAAGGTTTGTGTGGCTCAGTGTACATGGAATTTTTATAATAGTGGATAGTCGTCAATAGGCTAGTGTTTATATGTTTAAATTTTTGAATCATTGTGGAGGGAGTTGTTACAAACGCACCAGTTATATTAAACGTATTAAGTATTGGAGAATAGAAGTATATTATTACTTATTAGTATAATAATATTGAATTTTTATACTGTACTTCTTAGAATTGAACAGTTAACTACCACACGACTTAGCCGGTCGAATAATGTTTGTTAATATTATTAATAATAATAATAATAATAATAATAATACATACCTATGTCTATTTTGAAAATAAAGAAACATAATAAGTAACATAAATTATTTTAACCGTTAAGGTACATACCTACAACATACTAACCTAAATCATATGACATATACATTATACATATTTTTTGACAATAAGATATACCTAACTCATCACTAAGTAAAATACAAATTTATAATTTATACATTAGTTTGCAAAAATTACTAGACTTGAGGATAAGTGAAATCGAAATGTTAGATCTACCTGTAGGGTATAATAGATTCTAGGAAAAAACCTCGAAAACAAATCTCTTTAAAGAAAATTCTCAATGCATCTACTTAGTGCATAGTTAGTATTGATATTATAAGACAGCGCCCTATACTATAGTACCAACTACCATTAATGCCTAAATAAAGAAAAAAATAATAACCTGTCCATTGTATTCGACAAAGTTAGCGCCCCTTGCGGAAATTGTTGGATACAGCTGTTAAAATAATAATAAATAGAATTAAAAATATTACCACAGAATAGATTAAAAAAATTAAATATATATATATTTATATATTAAAAATATAATCTATTCTGTGATATTACATTATAAATTTATAGTATCTTAGTCAGACATTCAGCTATACCAAAGTTACTCAGTTCGTTTGCAGATAAAATTTTAAAAAAAACATTTAGGAATTTATATACTTTTAGCCAATATAGGTAATATACCTAGGTATTATTCGCAAGCGAACTGAGTAACTTTTTTTTGTAACTGACTGACTGACTATTGATATTGTAATTTTATGTTAATTTTTATAATTATTTTAATAAATTAATTCCGTTACTTAATTTAAGTAAATAGGTAATGCGCTAATTTTGTTTTTATTAATGTTATTATAACTTTTCTACACAATGGTTTTAGTTTTTCCATCTGTTGTTTATACTATACCTAGATATAAATCAGATAGTTTCCCAAATCCTGAACAGTTACCCCAATTATAACTGACCATGTGAGAAGCAGGGATTACCCAATAGTCCACACACTTGTTAGTTGCCGCGATTGCCCTTACCCTTTATTGATTGTCCTTGCAAGGGAGTCTGGTAGGAATTTCGTAATAATACAGCATGCATTATATTTGCAAATATCTGTGTCAGAAACTGTTTTTAATCCTGTTGTGACATCTGAAACCAATGTTAAGGATATCCCCTGTACGTTTGGGTAAAGTAACTACGAACAATAATGAATAAATATAAATCTCGATTCCCCTGTAAATAGATTTTTCGACAAAACGAGCTTAGCGACTGGCAAAAATGAAGGTACTTCTATAGACTACCATGGTTTAATTTTAAAAATGTAATGATTTTTGATTTTATAAAGAAGTTAATTCCATCGGTCGAAGCATATTTCAATATTTTTAATAGTTTTTAATAATTAAATACGAAAAATTGATAACGTTTAAAATAATTATTCCCGTCAAGAATTTACTAAAATTGAAAAAGTGCTCCAACAGAGGAATCGTGTTACTGCATTCAAGTATCTCACACTTTTTAAAAATTAGCACTTTGGAAGTGCTTAAATTTTTGTCAGGCATAAAGGTATTTTAAGTTCATAAATTGATTTTGAATATTTTGATCTAATAACTAAATAACATGAGTGTGCACGTGGGTGATTGGTGTGGAGTATACAATATATATAATTATGTACTAATGATCATTTACTACACACACGACGAGCGGAAACCGCAAAGAATTGCCACACATTAGGCTCAAGCAGCTTACATCGTTTTTTATGCATTTGAGATGAGCAGCAAAGTTGCAATTGTGCACATTGCATGGTGTCATGGTTGGTGATAAAAATAAAGTAACTAACAATAATTCATTGTTTCTAAAATTGTATCAAGTTTTTTGAAATTATTTTTTAAAACAATTAAGTAGGAAACATAACTTATTAACATTTTCAAATATCTAGTTAGGTACCTAACCTAACATATTATTATATATATATATATTTTTTGTTATAAGTATTATTAATATTACATTTAGTAATAATTTATTACTTAAGTTATAGAAATATTATTATAGATACCTCCCTATTTTATTTGTTCTTATAGGTCTATGGAATTAGTAGTCGTCAATTGATAGTAGATAAACCTAGTATCATGATCTTCTAAGGTCGTGCCTAGTAGTTTCATTGCTAAATATCTATTAATTTATTAATTAGTATTTTATCAACAATACTTAATGCTAGTTCTAAAAAAACTAGGTTAATAATATTTATTTATTTTGTAAATCATAAAGAATACATTGCATGTTAGCAAATGTACAACCAATAAATATATCAACACTAAAAATAACAGATTATAACAAATTGAAAAGCAGAAAGAATTCCTCAATTTCAAAAGCTTCATTATGACAAAGCGTTCTAGTTCTTGTTGTAAGATATAGTCAACTAAATAATATTATTTTAGTTTAGTATGTGATGTCACTGTTTTTCGGCTAAACAGTAGTCTCTATCACATTTATTTCTAACCCAAGTCATACATAATGTTATTACCTATTTTAATTGATTGAGCACACCTCATTCTAATTTTCTGTACTTTATATTTTTAAACTAAAACTTATTTTTTCAGTGGATTAAAAGCTTATTCTTACAAATGGATGGTTAACCATCATTGTACTGCTTTATTGTAGGTCACAAATATTCACATTACATTTAATATTTTTCACAGCTAATAACAAAAATCAAAAATTTCAAGTTTTTACATTGTAAAAGGACAATTAGGGTATATAAAAATAAAACATATTCTATAAAAAATTTATACATTTCTTCTTTTTTTGCAATAACAAAAAAAACACAATAAAATTTGTTTTTTTTACAAAACATATAAGTCTTTTTTCTTTTACCAATGTCACACTTTTATTGTTCTTTCACACTAGTCATTGGGAATCGATTAGTGTTTGGTTTATAACTAAGGCACTGATTTACATTACACATTATTATTTTTTTTTGTTACCTTTGGACTAAAATCCAGTCTTAAGGTATTTTAAAAACAATTAACAATTACAAATTTATTATACAAGTCATTTGTTCCTTAAACTAGGCACTTAATAAAAAATATAATAAATTAATTAAATATTGTTCAATCAGTCGATAAGTCTAAGGCTAGCCATAACTTTGCCCTTCCATAACGGCAACATCTGATTGTCGTCAGTGATTTCTTCTTGGATGCCGGTTGATGGAGATTCATCAAATTCAGTAGTAAAGAAATACCTGTGTTATAAAAATCACATGTTATAGATTAGCTGTTAATGGTTTTTTTTTTTTTTGTTTCATTTATAACAATATGTGCTTAAAATTTAGTTTTATACAAATGTTGAGAATAAATGAAATTTTAGAAAAAAATGTCTAAAATTATAAAAACTGTTACCTGTAATGTCCTTTCTTTGGCATACATTCAATAAACTGTTTTAATGTGATTGGATGTCCAGCTATTCTCTTCCTGAATGGGAATTCTTCATCGTTGAAATTGTACACAACAGTAGTGGTAGTTGGGGGTGCTGTGATTGCACTAGACATTGACGGTGTAGCTGATTCTTCTGCGGGTAGTCCACGGCCAGATGATGAAGAAGAAGTCCTAAACATTATTGACATTAAAATATACAAACAATATATTCAATTTTTAATGTAAAATACTAAATAGTCAATGTAATGTGTGATGGATTTAAAATTATTCTAAATGACAGCATTTTTCACTAACAGTTATTAAAAAATTAATAGTATACCTCTGTTTGTGATTCTTCTTCGTCATTTGGTCGTTGAGCCTACGCCCAGCTTCTATCAACTGATTGTCTGTATTGGGGAAAGGTGGTGGTGGCATATTGGGGTCAGCAACAAATGGCTGCTTAGGCATGTGATTTGTCCAGGAGCCACTACTACCACAATCTACGTTACCGCAATCTAAAAAACAAATACATATTGTAAAATGTAAGAACAATGGTTGATGAAAAAAAAAACTAAAAAATTAATAACATACCGTGGGAAGAGGCTTTAGCAGTCGTGGTATTAGCGGACGCAGTACACCAGCTAAAAGCTGGACCTGAGTCGGCAAGTGCATCACCAGCACACATTGGACTTTCTTGAAGCCATACCATACAACGATTGGTCGACCTGCTATTATAGGAATATAACAAATTAGTTATTTTTTTCTCCTTCAATGAATAATGAATAAACAATACTAATGTACACAGATTGATTAAAATTAAATTTAAATATAAAATTAAAATAAACTTACTCCTCTCTTGTTTTGTTGACATTGGTAGGCAATTGCGATTGTCCTGATACAACACTGATTCCACTGTCAGTCATTGTACGCCGGCTACCCCAAGTGTGACGTCCTAAACCTAATCATTAAATTGAATATATCAGTATTTTTTAATTTGATTATATTTCAATGTATGCATACTTGAAACTCTGAGCTCTGGATTTGGAACAAAATTTTGATAATCTGGTATAGATCGACTCTTTGGCACATGGCGGCCCGGTTCAGAACTGTCCGCTGTAAAGTCAGTGTAATTGCCACTATCGTACCCAGATGCTCGATTATCCTGATAATAATATTTATAAGTTCGTATAATATACATATATATATACTATAATATTGTAAGAGCAAGTGCAAAATAAACAAACTTTGTCTCTGCGTTTGGACAAATTAGGATTAGCTGCTGCTAAATAAGTACTGGCAAATTGCTGAACAGGTCGGTTGACTTTGCCTGAACCTTGTCGCCTGTGTAACGATTGTTCAGGTGATTTAGGAGGCGATTTAAAGTATTTTTGTACATGTTGATCTAAACGCATAATAAATGGAAGTTAGAAAAATAGATAATAAGAACAAACAAGGATGTATACTGTCTCAAATAAGAGTAATCTCAGGCAGTGACCAATGTTTACCTGGTCCGTCAGACCATACCATCGATTAAATTGGTTTTCATTTACTTTTGCTGTTAGCTTTCATTTCTGACAATCAGCTATGGCCAAAAAAATGCTTATCGTGTTAATCTTAGCAAAATTCAAGCTAAGCGGTTAATATAATAATAAAGTGGTTCTTGTGAGAGCACAAACTTGATGTGTGTTGGCCACACTCATTGACATTGCCTTTTGCAGCAGCCGGATAACCTGAGGTTACTCTAATTTGATATAAAGTATAGGTATGCATTGTAGAACGATGTAGTAATAAAAAAATTACACAAGGTAGTTAATTATTGTGTTTAGTTAATCATAAACATTGGTTTTGTTGATTTAGATGTTAGTACAATATTTTTGTGATTAGTATATTTCTTTATTATTACATGCAATGTTAACATTTGATTCATTAAACACACCTAATATTTCATCGTCACTGCCATCAGGTAATTTTAAAGATGCTCTAAACATTTCGTCTAACATTTTGGGATCATCAATTTTGCCAGATTCGCTGTCGAATTTAAGCTGAAATTTAAAAATATATGTATAAGCCAGTTTAATACAGTATACAAAAAAAATTTTATTCAGCACACACACCTCTGAAAGATTTTTAATCATTTTATTATCCCATTTTTCTTCAATATCACGTTCCACTTTTATTTTTTCTAACTTTTCAGTGAGTATAGAAGCAAACATCTTTGGTTCCATTGCTGGTTTCTAAAAACATATTTAGATTGTTAAAAATATTGAAAAAACAATATACAAAATTACTTACATTGCACTGGGGCTCTCTCATAGTACGGGGGATGATTGTAGCAGTCATAGAACCCTCAACATTCCTACGAGCATATTTCTGCACTTCTTTCATTTCTAATTGAGCACTTTTTTTGGCTATTATTTTTGGATCACGAATCTCAGATAATTGCCTAATAAATTAATTTTAATTAATGATTTGGTTTTGCAGACATTTTTGTACTTACATGATTTCTTGTTGCAAGATAGAAGCAAAATTACAAAAAAACAAAAACTTACCTCCTTAAACAATCTGTAGAAACAGAAGCTTCGCTAAGACTAGCCAGATCACTGTCCTGAGCTGAAGTTGGATTGTAAGATACGTGCGTAGCTCTAGGTTTTGTGCCCCACCAGGATTGGTGATAAGGGGTACTGGGGTTTGGGTTGTAGATGCCCATTTTTGAAGTCTTTGCTCTACAATTGATTACCAAGCACAAAAAAAACAATGCAAATACAATACAATAACCAACAATAAAATAAAATGCACAACTATAAATAATAAATTTAACAATAAGCTTAATTCCTAAATACTATTAATCAAATAACAAGCAAAACGTGTTCAAATAATGTTCCATTTTCACAATTTGTGGGTAAAAAAAATTAAATGTTAAAGTATACTTTTTTATCATTATTAAAGACTCATATCTTGACCAATAAATTGTAATGACTAAACACTCCACAAATGATGATACTTTAAGCATCTCTAATTCACATGCAAAAATCATTAACTAATAAAATATATATATTACCTCTGTAAAAACTCTCCTTTTTCCAGATGAGACCGTTGTTTTTGGGACATGTGCAAAAGGGACTGGGTTAATTTCATAGGGAAGTCTTTAGATTGCTTAAGTTCATGGCTGGACAATTCAGCATCTTCTTTAAGAGTTAACAAAGTTTGACTGCGATCTGGAGGTGCTTGATATCTTGAGGGCACTACTTTTTCTTCAGTATCTGGTATGTGATTCACTACTTTACCATCATAAAAACTAAAACAAATAAATAATACATATTAAGTTAGTTCTTAAGTATTTAAGTATTTAAAAACTATAATAATTGAACATCAAAAAAAATTAAGCTTACTCAATGCCACAATTCAGTGACCGAATATAAGTGATGTAGGTATCAGATTGAAGGAATGCCGGATACAATGTATCATTTAGAAATTTTTCCACTTGTACAAGGGCTTCGTCAAACAGATTTTTAGGAAGAGCTGTTTTGTTGGCAGTGGATACTTTAACCCTCTGCATGACGTACCTTCGACATTCTTCATCTACACCTAAATCTGCTTTTAGGAACAGTTTTCTAAAAGAAACAACAAAAGTTATGTTACATAAATTTTTTACCAACCATTAAATAAAAATATATTGATATTATTATAACATTAAGAATTTACTTGTAAATAATAGAACGCAGTTTGTCAGCTTTTTGGTCTGTGTGACCATAAAGCCCTTGACACGCTAACCAAAACTCCAGCACCTTGCTGCATTGTTGTCCTTGTCCGGATTCTTCTTCCAGCTTCAAGTTTTGCCGGAAAAGATTTACACCGTTAGGATCAGCTAACAAGCAATCTAGGTTACGGGCCCATAACATGGGCCCAGAGTTTTGGCCATCATTTGGGGATAATGATCCCCGGTCACCACTATCACCGTTGGCTGGTTCGTAATCGTGGCGTGCACCACTTCCAGCTGAAAATATAAATTTTTTTCTAATTAATACACATTTGTTAATATTAATTAAAAAATTATTAATAAATTCTTACCATGTTCTTGAATGCTGCATGCACGGCATTTGGAACCAGCCATTAATAATTCGGTTTGTGTTTTGCGACATCTTACACATTTATTTTCTTTAATATATTAAAAAATATATTAGTTAAGTTAAAATACATAATAAATGGTAGTATTATAAGATATCATTAAAACACAATGAACTCACCAAAACTGTTTTTGTATTTTTGACTTAAACATGCGTTGTCCTCAGACGATCGCTCAGACTCTTCTCCCGGTAAAACTTTTGGTCTGGCGGAGTCAATTAGTATATTATTATTCATCATAACCGTAGGTATGGAGCTATTGGTGTCACGCTCCTTACTACCTCTGTTACAGGCATTTCGAAATAGATCTGAAACATAAAAATAGAATTGTTCATGACATAAAGTTTTTATTCTTTGTTTGCATTTTTATTATTATTACTACACAAGGGTTAATGAAAACAAAATGGCCGCTTAGTAGTAGCTTGGCAGTTGTATCAAACAGTTAAATCATATTCTCAATATAAAATCTCAATTGCCTACTTTGAATGATATGTTATGTCAAAACAAAATAATAAAATGATTTTGATGAACGTTTCCTCAAGGCAAAAAAATAAGAATACTAAAAAAACACAACCCTTAAGGTATGATTACCGGTTTTCGACAAACATTAGTTATGATAAGCCAACTGAATAGAATGAACAAGGAAAAATATGAAAGTAAAACTATCCTAAACAATACATACCACAATCCATATTGTATGGATTTTTTATTTATATTTTTAAAGTAAAAATAATAATACTAAAAATATGATATGGGTAAGCTGCGCACAACAGAACCGGACTCAAGTAGTTGTCGATCGATGAAGCGGTAGTACGCAGAATCAACGCTTGTTACGGTACCGCTGTATAACAACCACCCGGATAATCGATAGCGAATACAGTTTGGATTGGAGAACGGGGAACAATAAGTCATAAAAATATGATATGTGCCAGAAGTAGGGTCTTTTTATTGCACAATAGGATTTTTTAAAATTATGATTTTTTGGATCAATTCATATGTCTATCAACATTTAATAAGTGGCAGCAGGCCTGTACAGCTTCTCCTATATTCTTGAGATAGGTATATATATTTTTTTTATTGACAGGATCTTTTTGAAAAAAATATGGAATTACTCCAAACAATGAGATATTATATTGGTATTTAATAGTAAACAAATGGTATACTTCAATACTTGTAAACAGCTGAAACTAAACACAAGGAACTTATTTAAAAAAAAAATAATGAATTGATAATATAAATTGTAAATATTTATTGTTAAAATCAGAAATAGATATACTAAGTAATTATTCAAATTATTTTTATAAACAAAATAACATTTACTTATGTTAATGAATAGTTAAATTAATCAACATTTATGTTAATTTTTACAAGCAAAATAGATAGGTATTTATTTATCGTTGAAAATGTTTGAGTCCAATGCAAATGGGTAGCTGTTATTGTATATTCATTTTTATTATAATGTATATTCTTGAATGTAAGTAATCATCTTTAAACATTGAAGCTATGATAAATATTATAGTTTATTTATAATTATTCAAAAGACATTTAATCATCAACTTTTAATTTAAACAAAAAAAGTAATCATTAATTATTAATACAGCAATTATAATTATTTTGTTATTACAACTTAGGAATTTAAGAAGAAAAGAAACTATAGCCCTATTGCTATCTAAATATTAGTCTGAATTAAAATATAATAATGATAAATTATAGGTAGATAATGCAACACAATAGGTTATAGTAAGATAAGATAAAAGTATTATTTTGAATAAAACTAGATCAATTATTTAGCCAGGTAATGTAACTTATTAACTAATTAAGTAGTTAATATATCGTAGAGGTGTTTTGAATAAGAAAAAGAAACACTTTAATTTTAAAGAAATAACGGTAAATATGAATATAATATTATAAATATAGTGTATAAGTAGGAATACATTTTTGAAAAAGGCTTAATTAATAATTATTACTGTGAAATAGCTATTTATATCACCTAATTACATGTAACTATTAATTTATTTTTCGTCATTTCAACAAGAGATAAAAATTACTTTTTGCCTCGAAGTCATATAAAATAATAATAAGTTCAAAGGTAATGTCGGCTGGCAGGGGTAGTGGGATCAGGATTCTCAAGATAGTGAAGCGGCGGGGAAAAATGAAAAAAAAAACCATCCCTCGAAAATCGCATAAAACAACTAGAATAACGATACTTTCTTTGAACGGGTTACCTTACCAACTAATACAATATCATAATACTTTTTTCATTCTAGAGGGGCGTTTCTTTTTTTTTCGAAAAACGAAAGATAAAACCGACACACTAAATATATTATTATAATAATATAAGCCAACCATCACAAAGAGAGAGCAAATTGTTATTAATTTTTTTCTTAGTCTTATATGCAGTTGCGACGGATACTGCAGTATTAACTGATACTAATACCGCTATACCAAGTAACCACCAAGTACGACGGTGGCGGTTAATATTATAATACCGACGCATTACACACGTTAGGAAATTACCGGACAGCAAATCAAAACAAAATTTTGGACGGTCGAGTAAAAAATGTTTAAAAAAGTAAGACAACACTAGATGTCGTCGAAAGGAATAAGCGCCGGATGGTGAAGAAACGATCCCGCAGTGGATGATTTTGTTTTTAGGTGGGGGGGTGGTTAAGGGGAGCGTGCGTTTAATAACAACAACAACAATAATAAGCGACGTTCGATAAGAACACTGCACAATAAATACATTTTATTTTTACAATGCGACGGGTACACGGTATAGATACCGGCGGCCGCCATACATATAGGTATCGATATTGCTCGTAAGTTTTCGGTTTTTTCTTTCGCGTATTCCGGATTCCCAAGGTCGGCGGCGACGACGACGTGCTGGGAGGCGGCTATGGGGGGGGGGAGGGAGGACGAAAAAAAATATATATAAAACGCAGCCGTCCGCGGCCCGAGATAAAAACAAAATATATATCATACACCTATATATACCGCATTGTATTACTATACATTATTCGTATACACGGGCGTCCCGACGAGATTTTTACAACAATTCACTCTACCGTGAAGCGTAACCGCCTCGGGGCACTCGGCCACATGTAATTATTGCACCGGTTGCCTTATACCGCCGGCTCGGCCCCCGCGCCCCGCCGCCGATCCGCCGGCGCAGAACCGGTCGGCCTCTTTGACGCCGGGCTGCGACGCCGACGCCGCGCCGCCAGTTCGTGTTCATTACAAAATTACACTCTCCCTTCACCCCGATTTTCGCTCGCCGCCGCCGCCACCGCCGCGACGCGGGCACGCATAAAGTTAGATATTTTTTTTTCCTCTCTCGGTCTCGTCTCTTCGTCGTTGGCCACGCGGGTCGGAGGTTTTACGTTTTTTATTTTTATATATATTTTTTATTATTAATTTATTACACTGCCGCGGCGGCGTGCAGGTGTGTTTTCTCCGCGAGCCGTTTGATTCTCGAAACTTTTATACTCGCACATAACACAACCCCACAACTCCTTCTACATGTGTGTGTGTGTGTGTGTATACTTATAAATTCGAATATATTATTATGTACACGAAACCGTATTAGGTATAGAAGAGGAATATACCAGAGGATTGATATATACCGCGATGGCGGTTTAGTGTGCACGCGTGTATAATATATAATATAATATTATTATATTATCATATTATTATTATAAGATGCCGACGAAATGGAAATCGTGTGTAAAACCCGACCGGGTTTACACGCACATGCCCACTAATGACAATAATATATTATAATATATACATTATCATACGTATATTATTATATTATGTATATCTGACCTTTTGTCCGAACGATAATCCATAATCGTATGTGATAAATTGGTAACGGATCGGAAGATTTGACGTTTTTTCTCTCTATAATATAAATCCATTCGTATATAATATTGTATAATAATATATTATACATAATAAAGTTTAGTCTGCAAGTGCAGTAAACCGAAATTTTACTTGGACACCGTCAACAGACAACAGTATATTATATCATTAGCGAGCACATAGACGGTTAAATAAATAAAAAATAAAAAACATCAAAGGCCCCGGAGTAAATGGATTCCGGTTCGTTTGTGTTTTTTGTATTTCTTTTTTATAGATACTTCTTTACTTCTTTTATTAACCGTGTATCGAATTAGCGGCAATTCGAAAGTTAAAGACAAATCGCCGACCGGGATGAGATAAAAGATTTCTTTTGGGAAGTATATAATATAGTATATACATTATATTATTATATTGAAAATTCTATAAACTCACTGTAGACGATAGTACATTGGTACGGGTCAAACAAATTAAGATGCTGACCACTGGACCCTATATATCATGCAATATATATATATTATATATATATGTATTCAGTATTGTATATACTGTTTTTATTTACTTATTTTTTTAAGAACGAAATACTCGATCGAATTAAAGAACCTACTCAAAAAGAAAATATAGGTACATATCGGTTGCTTCTATTCTTGACAAAATGGATTGACATTTTACAAAAGATTCATACATTCACCTACATTATGTTTATTTTCTTACAACGAATTTAATCAATCATTCTGTACAATATTATACTTAACATTTATGATATAAAAATTCAAAAGTATAAATCATAAAGTTGAATGCAAGTTGGATATGATAAAGGTTAGAATTTATTATATTGTCATTGATTATACTAATTAGTACTTGAATAATTTACATAATTATACAATTGTGTATTTTTAAAATTTAGTACATATATTATACCTACTTCAACTTATAACTTATGACTTAATGAATTTACAAAAATATATTTAATAAGTAGTAGATAAGAAAAGAAGAGAATTACGAATTTTTTTTTTGTTTTAATATTTTAACTCTTTCAATGATATATTTACATTGGACCTATAATTCAATTTAAATTGCATTACTGTATTTTCACTTGTATAAGGCTAATAGAACTTAAACAAGGATATGAACAAATCTAGGAAAATTAAATTTTATCCAAGTATCTATACTATATATTATTATCTATAAGCTATAATATATAATATTATATATCATATATTTATTATCCGATTACACGCAATAAAATTGGTATTACATTTGGTATTAAATATATTTTTCTTACCAAGCATGAAATTTAATTTCATCGATATATAACGGAAAGAAAAAATATATATAAGCGACAAAGTCTCTTCTCGTGTGATGTTCATAGACTGGAAAATGCACTTCTATTCAATTCCCCGCCCAATGCTGCAATCGGCACTGAAGAAAGGAGTCTGAGCGAATATTGCATTGAAAACCGCAATGGGATGAAAACGAAATCGAATCATCCGGTTTGCGTCTAACGTATGCTTTCGGAAATTTAATTTTTTCCTTCCTCTACTCCACACTCGGCTCTAACAAAATTGTTTTACTTTTTTTTAAATGCGTATTTCACTCCAAAAAGTCCACGCGATTGTATGTTTTGATTTATTTTTTTCTTCATCTTATTTGCGCACACAGTTTTATATAATACCAATAAGCACAGTCTGTTGGCCACGAGGCATTCTTTTATATTATACAATAAGTTATTGGAGTTTTTTCCTTTTGAACCTGCAGCAAAACGCGTACACAAAGTTATACTTTGAAATTTAATGAATATACTATATAAAGGTACCAAGTACCTAGGTATAATATTTTTAATAAAACATATTACCTATTATAAATAAAATAAAGTTAAAATATGAAAGTTCGCCATTCCCTAATTTATTGACAGAGCATAATATAATTTAAAAATTTTAAGTACCTAACTATTATTAGTTATTATCGAGTAACAATTACGCAATAATTAGTGATCATTTGCAATTTATTCTTTATTAGTAGACATCTAAAAATCAGATTTAGTATAAATAATGTTTGTAAAAAAAAATCCCGAAAAAAGTTGCTTTGCACTAGGAGCAGGTCTCGGGTGTATTGACATTTGAATTTAGTAATACCTAGCTACGATAAAATTCGAATTTAACACCTAGGAAAAACGATTCTGAGTTGAGACAGCCTTTGCTTCTAAGGATTTAGTTTTTTCTCTTATAGGTATTAATATTACAAATATAGGTAAACACACAAGGTTTAACTAGTTTTTGCCAAAACATTGGATATAATATTACCTAAACAATAATTATTGTTTATATATTTTAACTTAGTACAAGCTTATAGATACAGATAAATCATACCTAACTAGGGTTTAAAATAAAGTCGAATCGTTATTTTTTGTTTAAACTTAAAAAAGTTAAAACTGTGTCTATGTATCTTCGATGTTTTAACTGTTGTCAAGTAAAATTTATTTTGTCGAAAACAAGTGTTGCGTAAATATAACCATTTTCCAAACTGTGTCAGTTTTTCCAATCATTTTAGTACCTACTGTGAAATTTCTACTTTTGTTCACCAAGAGTACCAACTAGATCTAAATTGGTGCCAGAAACCACCTTGCAAATTGAAAATTGAAGCATTTTATCTGATCCAAAATGGAGTGACATAAGACACACACACATATTATCATTGTAAAACAAATACAGTAATCACAAAATATCTAGATATGTAAATGAATTTATAACTTTTTTATTATAAATATATTCATAACAAAACTTATAAATTATAACTTACAAGCAAACAAAGTTACGTAACAACATTTTTAAAAAAACGTTTAAATCATGATAAATTAATTGATTTGTATATTAAATAGTAATAGTAATGTAGGTGCTATCATATTAAGTTGTACCTATTGGCTAATACTATTAATTACTTCTAGAAATAAAATTACTAGAGTTACAAAGACCAAACCATAAAAATAAGACAGTAAGCTAGACGAACATAAATCAAAAAAATCAATAACGACCGAATTTAAATGAATAATTTAGGTACCTAAGTCTAAATTAACTTATAATCACATATAAGTTGTTATTACTTTTCCTTAACTTAGTCGATTGTACTAGTAAACGCTTCAGCAGTTAAATAAACCTGTTAAGTTTTTTTCAGTGTTTTCTACAAATACTACTGTAAGTATATAATTATTACATGGTAAAAGTACGATAGTTAAAACTTGACCAAAATTATGAATAATTTTATTTTAGTAAACAAATAATAATAAGCAGGAAATAGATACTACAGTCTAATATTGTCTATTGGTTATTAAGTTATGACTCTACAGAAACTTCCAAGCAAAAGTCTTAAGAAATTTCCTAAACAAAAATAATAGCAATAGTTGGGTTTGGGTATACTATAATTTATACTAAATTATTCCAATATACCTAATGTATTATCTATACGAACGAGTTCAACGTGCCATGTTACACCGCCATTGATGAAGTACCTAAATTGAGAAGAGGTTCTCTCCCAACAGCTAAACGAGTATTATAGAGTCAGTCATCAACGGAGGCGGTGACAAAACCAGTAGTGTCGTAGTACACTATCTCGTCACACAGACGACGAAATACACTCGCGTTTCCGACAGTCTATAATTTCCATTTACTCCGTCAAACAGTATATTATATCGAAGTACAATATAATGTATACGACGTCAGTCACAAGTCCCATCTGCGTATGAATGCGTGTGTGCGTTGTCCTTTTGTTGCCGGAGGCCAGGTCAAGATACACAGGCACAATTACAAATGTGTCACTAACAAGATATAGAGGACAATCCCAGAAAAAACTTATGGCAAGAGCGGTGCAAGTGAGGGAGGGAAGAAAAAATACCTCGGTGTATAGATTGTATTCCGACTTCTTCGGTTCGATTAGTCGTCCAAGATAATGGCGGTACAGACACAAAGCTCTCTTTGTCGGTGAAAGAGACTGTCTACAACGCGAAGGCACTTGAACGTTTTTTTTTTATTGTTTATTTATTTTTTTTACAGAAACGGCCGGATCCGATTAGAAGGGAAAAATGTAGGAAATAAATCGTATATATTTTTTACTGCTTGTGTGTATGTTTGTGTGTGTATAAGCGATAGCATGAATATATATATATATATAGATATACATATATATTTACAGCGGACAGACTTAATAGAGCCCCGAGACGGGATGCCAATGACACAAACAACGGTCTGGCGGTGGAAGACCGCTCCTCCGTAGGGTAACTACCCCCCTGGGGTGGAATGGATTGGTACTTAAATCTAAACCCGTTTTGGAAAAGAATGTAGGCATAATAAATGAATCGAAAAAAACAGCCAAATGAAAATGTTTAACCAACAATCGTCACGCGAACAAGACAGGTACGATAATTCAAGAGCGGAGGTAAATATAAACTCAAAACCACAATAAAGTAAACTATTACTAGTACAATATAATCACAACTAATCACGACTAATCATAAAATATAGATAATATCAAGAAAAACAGAATATGCAGCAATTTTTTTCCGAAACCTTTTTATGAATAGAAATATTAAAAGTACATTAATTAATAATTATATAAATATTATATTACATTTACAACTATTATTTTTAAGTTTAAGTCAAACCTTTTTAATCAAATCAAACTGTTATTATATTCAGCGAGTTTGTGCAAGAAATATAACTAAATATTTCAGCTAGATGACCTTGCATTGAAATAGGGAGAAGGGACTACCAAATACATATTTTTTTGAACAACAATTTACTTTTTTTTATAACAAATTCAAATTGACAATTTTTTTTTAAAATGTTTGTACTAAGTTTTTTCTGATTACAAGATTTATAGCAAAATTATAAGCATGTTCATTATATACTAGAGTATTAGAGATATCCAAGATTAGTTTTGTGAAATTACTATTTTTTCACTGATAAGACGTAGAAAAAACATATTTTTAATATGTTTGATCTTGTAATTTGTATTATCTTATCTCGCAAATATGAAAGCATGTAATTTAAGTAAATGATGAAAATAAGGAGGTTTTAAAAACAAATAAATAAAAAATAGATATTTCGTAAATGCACGCTTATATTAACTTTGTACATTTTGTATATAGGAAAAAAAACTTGTTATTAATAAATAGCCTATACAAAATTAAAGAAAAAATTGTGGTTGCTTTTTTAAATTAAAGTAAGTTGTATATCGCATACTTGTAACGATCATATGTTAAACATTTGAAAATAAATATCTCAAAATGTGTATTTCGGTATACTTCTTGTTCACCTGCCCAAAACCCAATTTCAATCCAATGCCTTTAAGTTAAAATATTTAGTAATACCTCTTCAGCATGAACACACTGTATACTTAGGATGCATTCTAGTAAGAGCTTTAACTACAATTTCCAAATAAAAAAAGTTATAAATTAAAACGATAGAACAAACTATAAAAACAAATAATAATATTTACGTAAATCAATTTATATTAACTTTTTTTTAAATTTCATATTATAACGTATATACTATTTACAAACTGCTAAATTATGTATGCCTAATAAAATCGTATTCATTTTAATTTCATTATACTTAGAACAAGTGCAAAATTAAATTAATTGTTATAAGAAAAAATCAATCAATTGGGTTTTACATAAATTGTATATGATGACACTAATACTAAAAAATTAATAGCAAACTAACCAAAATTTTAAGTTATCGATAGAATGTTCATTATTTTTTTTTGTTACACACAATTTAAACACCATACATTTCCATACTAAAATATTAAATGATAATAAATCTTAAAAATGTGAAGTTAAAATTATTTATTTGTAAAGAATGATATAATTATTCAAATATTTTTTTCTTAACTGTCATATAAATAAACAAGAATAAACTAAAAGACACTGTAAAATGTTTGTAAAATATAGTAGTAGGTATGCGAGATGCGACTATACAATAAATGATTTAAATACTATTTAAGTAGCCTTTACAATATAAACAACACCAAAATTATTTAGAAATTAATACATTAACATATAATACAAGACATCGACTTATATTATAATATATAATTATAACAGATAGTAGAATAATAGTTTTAATCAGACTATTAGGCAGTTTACATTTTTTTTAAGTTATTAAAAAATATAAAAATAATACATACCACGAAAAACACGTAGTGTGATAGAGCATAATTTATAAACTTCTAACATTGTCATAATACGTAAATGAACAAACACAGCAAAATCGTATTTATTTAAGATTCACGCAGGGAGGGCAAAACCGTGTCGTCAACATGAGCGGGCGAGACAGAATGCTGAAAGTCATCGGTAAGGACTGCGACAAAGGGTCTTTTTCTTTCGCACTTTAAGTTCTCTCCACCCCCGGCGCAGCACTGTCACGACTGAAATTGATGCTCCTCCGACTCCACGCACAAAAGCTGAAGAGTTGTTTTACGAATCAGAAAACAACGATATTAAATAATATAAAGCCTTGGCGTGTCCTAGATTAAATATTACACAAAAGGATCAAAAAGGACTTGCGATCCTTTGACAGCCGCGCCGTATACTAGGAAGAACTGCAGCAACGCGTCGTGTTAAAGATTAATAAAAACTCGAAAACGAAAACGCGACAGAGTTTAATGAAAACGAAATGTCAACTCGGGAGGTGTAAAGAGGAAAAAAGAAGCATAGGAGTCAAAGGGAGTTCGGATGTCAAAGGGACTTTAGTTTTTGTGTTTGAAGATTCATTTTATTTTTTAACGCCGTATACACATGATAAATGATATAAATGAAAATAACTTCATTGTTTGAATCAAAATTGAAGCTCGACAAACATCAAATACAAGTAATTTACAGAATAACTATGTAATGTTTTCACGTGTTTGTATGTAATGTTTCATAATATCAACAGAAATGTAACATTTCAAACAATACCTACCTAACTATTTTTATTAAAAAAATAATATGTCACACTTAACTCGTATGATAAAAATTCAAATACAAATAGAACATTTTAGTATCTGAACTTAATAATTGGTATCAAATTAAATAACTTCAACCTTTGATCTATTTAAGGTATACCATTATAAATACAAAATCGTAACATATTAGAACCTATAGTTCTCTAATTGTGCAATATAACTGAACTGTTGGTTCTGAAATAGCCAAAAGGTAAAATAGAATATAATTTATAAATATTTATAATAAATTATATGTAGAGTATTATATCGATTTATTTCATAAATAAACTAACTCTTTACCTAGTATTGAATTTTATTTATAAATATGATTCAAATACATCTAATAAATAAAAATTATTCATTAATTTCATTGTATTTTTTTGGTATGTACGATAATATGAATAATTAATAGTATATATTATTTATAGTAATTATAATATTATTAATAATGATTAATAGTTGTTTTAATTTAATCAAAAAGTGCATTAGGTAGTTAAGTTATAATTTTGTATTATAATATAAACTTATAATTTATTTATAAAAAATGGGAGAAATGGGAGAAACACAAACAAAATAAAAATAAACAAATATCTATTCAGAACTAATGAAACTGCCTACATTTCAATTAATAACTTATTATTTAAATATTGTCTCACATGTAGTGTATTCTTGGCTCAGAGACAATTTACAGAACAATATTTCTCTATACTCTACGTCACTACCCATAGGCTTTTACATACTGTCTATTTGGAACATTGGCATTTAAAAAACGTAAGTTGACTGGACATAATTTCCGATAAAGAATGGTCAAAACGATATATGTATAGGGATGCCAACCAGTATACGTATAGATGGTTATCGGCGTTTAAATTTTTTTTTCGCTATGGACATCATGGGCAGACCAGTTTTGTCGGTGCCGTCTATTTCTCTTTCATTTTATGGTATCTGTGTTGTGTGTATGTAGTTTTTTCCCCATTTTTCTCCTCTCGCAATAATAATCTGACAAGAATGCACACCAGGTATTATGTGCGTTAGATACGGTCCCACCCAGCCTTCCTCCTTCACAAACAACATTTCTATACCCGGAGTTTCAGCGTGTGTTTTCTTCTGTATGCTCGTCTGGCCGATGGCGACGCCTTCCTTCGACTCTTTGCCGCCTAGGACAGACAATATTATTCTAACTGTAAAAATGTCCCTTCCTCCTTTTTCCTTCGATTTCTTATTCAGGCGATACAAATCTTACTCACACAATATCATTAAACGTAATATGTACTTGTACCTATCAAGAGGCTGTGATGTGAAAATGTGAAATACATTTTGTTTTACTATATAAACGATTTATTCAACGATACATATATAGATTGTGCTATGTAGTTCAATTGTTATATATTATAATAATCAACCGATCAATAATTTACTCATAAGTCATAATAAATTGTAATAAATGTAGGTACTTAATTAATGCATTAATTATAAAATAATCTAAACACTGGTTATCACAAATGATTATTATTACTGATTAATTTACAAGGATTTAAAGAATTTTAATCATTTCAAATTATTTATATTTTTAAAAATGAAATACATTAGATTAAATTTTGATGATTGATAATAGTTAAAACCTAAGAGTAATTTTTAAACAGTTTTAACATTGATAATTGTATAAACTAATTTGTTTATACAATATTGTCAAAAAAAGAATACTATGATGGGATTGCTGGACACCCGAATTCCCGATTGGGCCGATTGTATATAATATTATGTATTAATGTATTATGATGTAAACAAGAAGAAATAGTTTTAAATTTGACTAACGATTCTTAGAATAGAAATTCCTTTTTACTGTTCCAAAAATATGAAAGAATAATGCAATTATAAATTACAATATCTGTAAGCAACTGCATTACGTAAAATAATATATTATGGTTATTTTGAAAAATAATCTCACTTTTAACACGCACCCAGAAAACGTGCGTTTAAAAATGGACCTCGCTGTTGACCTTAACCTATAAGTTGCAGTGCCAAATTGTTCAGTTCATCGCCTGCTAAGATATATTATGAGTTATGACGTATTAATATCTCTCCACTCCCTTTCTAAAATGTCAATCTGCAGAATACGAATGGTGTGTTATGATCACGTAAAAACGAATATTTGATAATCAACAATTGTTAAGACGAGAAGATCGAACTAAATTAACATACAGCGCACTGGCCGCATAAAGATTGGTCGGTAGTCGGTACACAATATCTAGATACCGGAAATGGCATTATGCGCACCGCGACACGTTACGAAACAAAAAATACAATAGGTACGCTGTGACCCAAGCTCGTGGACAAAATTATCTGATATTATAATGCACATAATTCAACAATGCTAATATCAAAATAATAAGCGTTTAGGCACTATCTTAAATCTTTACAGGAAACACTGTTGCTTTCATTTCAACAAAAACCGTAATTTAACAGATTCACGAACAGAACGCTAATGAGTAATGATGATACACATTGAATAGATGTATAAATAAATACTTTGTACTAAATATAATGACATTGGCAATGATTATTATTACGTATAATCTATAGAAGGTACAGCCGGTTAACAAAATTTTACTTCTAATTATTTACATAGATGTAATATACATAATAATATAATCTATTATAATTCATTAGGTTTATCAAACCCTTATTTTAAGGTAGTCACTGCCCACAAGACAAACTCGCATTTGACGGCAAGCCGGACAGTTAGCATCGCCTCATGTACACAAATAATATAATATAATATTGTTTCGAAAAATGTTTGCTTCGTCGACGCAGCCGCGGCAAACCGTTAGTACAGAGGTCGAAAAAAACGAGAAAAAAAAATTAAGTGTACTTACACACATGAGGAAAAAAACTAGTCACGGTCGGTAATTCGAACATTAGGCGCGGCTAACATCCAAGCTCGTGGTGTGTGCGTGTGTGACGCAGGACACGTTATTTTATTTATTTATTGGTCGGCGTCTTTTTCGCCCTACAAAAACTCGTGGGCAGTGGTGACGACGAGTATTACACAGATGGGTTAGTTCTGCCGCCAACTCTCTTTCTTATTTCACTGGGCCGACCGCTACCCCATGATCGGCCCCCGCCGTCGTTTGTCCGGCGCGATAAGAGACTCGTTTTACGTCACTATACTATAGCGACATAGCGTCAACAAAACGAGATAAACAATAGGACGGACAGTGGACATTTGCATAATATTACGATTTATAATACATATAGGTATACTAATAATGCGTTTATTATACGGGCTCGGGCCAACACGATATTATATATTATAAAATATAGATTAGGAGACATACTTCGAACGTACGTTTTGTCGAATTTTACAACGTCCAATAAAAAAAAAGACGAGTCAAGTAAAGAAAATAAAAATCAAAAATCCGTTACACGCGACCTAACTGCCGCCGCCTCCTCCTAATGGTTCGTCCCGCCGCGCTCACGTCTGCGAGAGGCGGCGCTATTTAAAAACGATTTTTAAAAAGGGGTAATTACACGCGAACGTGTGGCGCGCAACGGAAAGACGTCGCGCGCGCTCGAGTGAGAGACGGCGGAGGACGCGTCGTAAAAGACGGCGGCGAGTCCGTCGACCGCGGCACACCATCCACCACAGGCAGTGGCCCCGCCGCGGCTTATAATATTATATATTATATTATTATATTATTATATACGGCGAGAAGACGTACTGCAGTGCAGCAGGCCCGTCGCCGTCGTCGTCGTATCCACCTCGCGACGGGTCCTCTGTAATTACGAGATAATGACGACGACGACTGCGACGACTGCGTTTGTGTATTGGGACTTATTAAAGCGAGAAAGAATATTACGTGGACGGGCGGCGGTAGTGGAGGCGGCGGCGGTGCGGCCTGCGGGGTTATATACGTATACGTGTCGGTCACAGATCAAAGCAATCGCCACACAATGGCCCGAGGGGCGAGAGCGAGCGGTTGAGTGGCGGTGGTAGTGGTGGACGAGAGAGAAACCGGCGGGCGAGCGAGAGAGCGAGACGGGGGACGCGTTGAATCGCTACGCGCAAACGGCCACCAGTAGAGATGCCACATGTTCGAACTGCGAGCGCAGTGCGTCTCAAATTTTACCGTCTACTCGGACGGGGAAAAAAAACGATGTTAATATCGAATAAATATAATAACAATATTACGTATATCACAGCTGATGTAATATTATAATAATATAGAGCTCAAGAGCTGTAGGCAGCATCGTTCCCGCGACGAGTACGACGATTGAGACGGTCGTTTAATACTACAATATTTACAATCAAGGCCCAAGGGGGAGGGGGGATTTAAGTTAATGGTGTTGACGAACGGTGTGAATTTTATTTCGAGTTTTAGATTCAAACACACTAATAATAAATATGGACATATTCAACGACTTTGCATGTTCGTCGATCGATAATAATTTATACCTATACACGAAGTTCTCGACTCGCGTGAGAAACGCGGTGAAAAAATTCGAGTTTTAAATTGTTGAATGTAAAATATCACAGTAAAACAAAGTCTCAATGGTCAATACTTACCGCTGTCGCCTTATACTTTTCCACAATTTTAGTGTAACAATAAAAATTAACCAAATTTTATGAAATTTACTTATAGTAAACGCATTCTTAAAATCTTAACTATAATGAAAAACATAACAAGTATTATAACATTACACCTATTCATAACTAATTCGTATTCAAATGAACAAGCTATACACGAATTTATAATGTTGAATGCATTACCTAGTGTCCTAGTCATTGAGAATAAAAATCACTTCATTGTTGGTTTTCCGTCGAGCGTAATTTGAGCATTTTGTGAATTAAAATTTAGTGTTTACAGATTTCAGCTTTCGGTACTAAATACCAAACAATTAAATCGACTATTGAAAATAACATACTACTAAAGCTAATGACTTGATTCTCCTACAAAATTAATACGGAGATTATAAAGGAAGTAATATTTGATTTTATGAAATATAATTACTAATTAGGTCTTTATTTTTTCTGATATTTCTTCTTTTTCACTATAAATATAAACAAGATGTAATATCAGACTGGAAGAAAACCATAACCCTATTCCTATTGTGATTATATTTTTTTCATTTATAATGCCTTCTTATTACGGTTATGTTTACAAAAGTTAATTGTAAACACTCAAAAATAAAAAATAAAACCATGCTACTTAGTTGTTGCAGAACTGCCAAATTGTGTACTTGAGGAGAACCTTTCAAATATTAACAAAAAAAAAAACCGTTTGAACTGGAGCCAATTTTTTTGTATAAAAATTGAAACCAATTCAACATCATTATATTTCACAAAAAATAAATACCTAAATAAAAAACAAAACAAGAATGGACAAGGTTTCTAAAAATAAACATAAAACGAAGTCTTTTACCTTATTATGTCGTATCTATCAATTTCTGAACAAAAGTGTATGGGTCTTCAAAGTTTATCACTTTCCTTTGATGTGACGAAGGCCAAAGACTTTTAAATCAAGTACCAACCAACACGTAAGCTAGAATAAAAGAGGGAAAATGAAGAGGTTTCTAGACATCACAAAAACAGGTGACTGTACAATAAAATATCGAAACTTACAAAAAGCAACCACTTAAACTTTTTTAATAAATAACTCCACAAAAGACCTTTGACAACAAAGTTATTAATAATTTTCATTCCTTTATTTTTTAGGTTTTACAATATATAATTAATAATAATAAAAACGTGTGGCTGTGGAAATACTCAAGAGGAAAAGTTTCTTTTGATGTGAAGTAGCCCCAGATCAAAGGCAAAACAAGGTTTGATAAATTTGGAGAGACAATTCTTTTTTTCTCTCTCTCTTTGAAATCAAATCATGTGACCAATCACGTTTCACACACTGTTGCCTTTCAGTTTTCCAACCTTCTATAGGTATCAACACAGTATTCTAAGTAGGTACTGTGTATTTTTCTGTACACCTAGTTTATAACACAATCTTTTAAAGCCATATTTTTAACAGGGATGCCTAAAGACAATTAAACATGTTCAACTATTTTTCATTTAAATACCTACCTAAATGTCTTAAATCTTCAATAACTTAAAAGAAATAACAATAGGGGTAGGGTGTACTATTTCTTTGAGTACATAAAAAAAATACAATCAAGCCCTAGATTAAATGTTTTAATCCAAGTTTGATATTAGTTTATTGGCTTATAGGTAGTGGCTATGGTCTCTAATTTATATATTTTAAATTAATATTTAGGTTACAAGACATTCTTACTTTAGTTTCAAATCATTTCTTGAAAAGAATATTTATTACAAATTGATAATTAATAATAATATATTTTATTATCAACTAATTATGTAATTATGATATACAATTGCTAGAAAAAATTTCAAATAATCATTTTATCTGAATGTCTAATTAAACAAGTACAACAAATGGAACTTCTTAGAAAAAGTCGGTCGGACTTAATTAAAAACGCACAAGAAAAGGTGGGACCAAAAAATTTATACACAAAATATAGAAATTTAAACAGAGATGCAACAAACTTATGCACAAATGGAAGTTTAAAGAGAGCCTGGAGTGTGGCTGAAGCAAAGGCACTCAGTTGATTCAACAACTTATATAAAAAAATATTCAATGCAATTATAGTACCATCTATAATTTATATTTTAAAATATGTTCTCTTGTCTCTTAAAGTGAATGAAGCAAACGGAAGACAGGACAGGGAATGGTGGCCACGTGGAACCACACATTTTTTTATTTGCACTGTGCTATGAAATGAATCAATGACTGTGTGCATAATGGTCAGTGTAACGGCGTCACTTTGGCCCCAAACACATAACTCATTAATACAGAATAGGTAATAAAAAAATAAAATTAAAGTGGTTTAAAAAATAACAAAATATAAATATAAGAAGCTCTACCATAACAAGGTACAGAATTAAACTAGAAAAATAATTATAACAAGTATAAAAGTTTCAAAAAAACTGCAATATAAATCATAAGTTATCCATAGGTAGCTACTAAAATCCGAGCCAAAATCTATAATATACAGATAATAATTAAAAATATTTAAATTTTTGAGGTAGATCCAAATAATAATTATACAATTTATTAAGCAGAATATTAATAGTTAATGATAAAAGTTCCATATCACCCTACGTA
Organism: Myzus persicae; assembly: GCF_001856785.1. Taxonomy (NCBI): domain Eukaryota; kingdom Metazoa; phylum Arthropoda; class Insecta; order Hemiptera; family Aphididae; genus Myzus; species Myzus persicae. The sequence continues at coordinate 195,835 of NW_019104333.1, forward strand.
TCACATCAATATACCTACTTAAATGCTCCCTTAACTGTATTTTTTTAACAGTAAACTAGAAGGAAATTTTAATTAAATTATTCTAAGTTCTTATGAATAACTGTTGAAAAACCAACATTTAGATATATTAATATGTTACAAAGATAATTAGTCATTTGTTGCTTTTGGGAGATACTGTACAGAGATTCTATTTTGGGAATATTTTTGTTCATAATTTGATTGATACAGGTAAATCACCACAAAAATTGCCTATCAATGTATAGAACTTTTATATTTATTATTATGAATAAACTTTTAAAAAGACTTCCCTCGCTTTAAAATTCGCCTAATTTTAAATTTTAACTACACGATATATTTTATTCATTAAGGTTAACATTTAGATGAAACCTTTTACATTTATTCAATACATTTTGTGAACTATTTAGAACCTACCGGTACTTCGGTTAAGTCCTAGATACATACTATTCAATTAGTTTTTTATTCTTATAAAGTTGAATGTTAGCCTTCATAATATTTTTAATTTAGGTTTGTTTAGCAACGACAACACCAAAGGTTATGTATCAAACTGCCCTTTACATAGTAATTCATTCTTAGATATAAATAAAAATAAAATACAAACAAACTTATTAATTTAAAAAATAAAAATCTAAAGTAGAAATTCTTGTCAAGTTGTAAGCTAAACAAGTAAAAATTTTGGAAACATTGACCGACACATCGACATAAATAGAAGGAATTCATGTAAGAATAATATTCTTATACTTATTCTTATAGAAAAAAATTATTATTTAGGTAGGTATTCTTGCATTGAACTACAGTAAAATGTTTTTCGACTTATGCAAAATATAAAGTTTTTAAACAATAATGTTGTAGCAGGAACGTATCAATGTATTTAATACTTACACCAAATATCAATGTACACAGTATAACAATAAACATTTAATAGATACGTATTAATAATTAATAGGCATAGGTAGTTAGGTACTAATAATTCAAGGAATAAGTCATTTTCTTTGGTTATCTTTAATATTTAAATGTCCATTTACTAGTATAGTAAATATACCTTATTTTTTACCTACTTATGGGTTAGGTTAGGTTAATAATGATACTCTAGATATTTTAATATATTAAATAGAGTAAAAACTGTAAATGTAACCTTAAAGATGCGAAACCATGAAGGTGAGTAAAAACCAAGACAATTGTGTGTATGGGTAGAAGTTTATAGTAAAAAATAGGTACTTATACTACTATTGGTATAATATAGGTAATACCTTGTTGTAACTAATAAAATGATTGTAAAATGTCCATTTTTTTTATTAAATTATCTCTGAAATTGTTGTTATGCTAATTTATGCAATCTGGAAATGTATGTTATTGTGTTTGTGCAGTTACCGGCAGTTGCTAACTAGTTTGTAAACAGTTGGTGGTTTAAACGACAAACCAAAAAAGTTTAAAGCGTTGTTCGTAGACTTTTCAAAGAAAACAACAAACGTACAAAACACTTGCACAAGATCAAAAGACCATACATAAAAGGGTTTACTTTCACTATAACATTATCTCGGTAAATGGCATGATGCGCACAACCTCAGCCGCTGAGTGACCGACCAATAGTCAAATGGACGTTAAAGTAGCCAATGTTTGTACACACTGCAAGTGTTGATGTGTATCGATGGGGGGTAGGTAGGTATAATATAATCGGAACCCATTTAAATCGGATTAATTATTACGGTAGAACAGGTCGCAAAGGGAGCAGGGGCATTTTTGTATAAGTATGATATTCATTGTTAACAAATAAAATAAATGCGTTGCATGTGTTGTATAGTTTTACACATATAAATATATATATTTATATGTATACATACATATGAAAAGGGCTTTGGGGAGACTTCAAAGGGATTTTAATATTATAAACACAACTGATGGGGGGCTGGGAGTCGGTAGCGTGTAGGGTGGTGGCAGTGGTGCTGGCGGCGCGATGCGGGAGGGTGTCGAGTTAAACGGCAAAACGCGCACCACCACATCAAAGCAGAATCGGAAAGCCTTTGACGAAGAACACTCACCTCCACTGTCAGACGGGCCTTTGATGTTGAACACGCGCAATCGTCGTCACGTTTATTGCCGCCGTGCCGCGTAGAAACGTGCCGGAAATCCGATGACACTCGTTGTGCGCGACGACGACGATACCGTCGCGGGACATGTTGCGCACGACCAACGATGTCACAGGACGAAAAACGGCACAAGACCGGCGGTGTTAGGTGTAAAATATGATATACAATATTTATCAAATCAAAAATTAAAAAAAAAAACAAAAATAAAATAAAACCGACGGATTCGGCGGCGGCGGACCGGACCGGACTGGACGGACACTGACGGACGGACGGAATTCCTGATGATCACTGGCCTGGCCGCGGCTGTGTGCGTCGGAGTTTTTTTCCTTCTCTCTTTTTTTCTCGATTTTTTCCTCTCTTTTATTTTTTCTTCTTTCCCCTCATACGACGACCGTGTGCGTGCGTATCGGGCTCATGTGCGTGCGTGCGCGCGCGGCTAATGTGTGATGTGCCGCCGCCGCCGCTTGCGTAGTAGTTTGTTACAGCGCTGGGAACGGGAAGGGTGACGCGCACATGGTCGGGGGCGAGTGGCGGTGCCGGTCGTTGTTCGAGCGGCGCGCGCGGTACACGCGGACGAGATTTTCGAACGCACCCGCCGCCAACACCGCCACCTGTGGGACAACGGCGAAACGTCCGTCGGCATTCCAACTATGGGACGACCGTTGGCGGTTTGAAAATGAACAAAAAAAAACATCGCATCGTACCGGTCGGCAGTGAGTTACCTACCTACCCGGCACTCGGCATTGTAATGGGCCCATTATTTACCCTCCCGAACAATACCACGCACCATTTCGAAACTGGTTTCGCGGCGAAATTTCTGGTCGCTGGTGGTACACGACCGCGTTTACGACCGACACCGAGCACATATTTTGGATGTGCGCGGTACCCTCTTCGGACCGTAGTCGTATTCGTCTGCAGCAGTTCCGCAGGCCGCAGCTACCCCCTGTCGTTTCGCCGTGCTCGCATAACGACACGACGGTAATAATGTTACTGCAGCAGCCATGTTATTATTATTACAATATTTTAGTTTATTGCACGCAGCCTCCGATCTCAGTCCTACGGTTATCGATATTTTAGTTATGTTTTAATATTTTGTTTCTTTATTCCATCGTTGCCGCCGCCTCCTCGGAGATTTCGATAATTATTATAATAATATAAATATTACTACGGTTGCTAATCCGGCCCTAACGTGTTTTTGCACATTCGTGCATTCGGCGATTAGGTTAGGTGGCGGCACGTTAGGTACTTACTTTACTGCGGTTTAGTTGTTCAGCATTACTTTACATTATAATAATATTATATTAATTTATATCGGGGTATAGGTATTTCTACTTTTAGGGGGCACATTTTTTTGGTTTTGAAACGTGTGCAGTCGAGTACATTGACAATGATAAAGAAGTCAAAGTAAAGCTGAAAAGTTCCAATATTAGTATAATAAGCAGGGCTCGTAAGTTCATGCACTAAAAAAAGCACAAATAAGCATGCATTCATGCACTAAAAATTGGCAAAATATGCATTAAAATATGCACTAAAAAGTTCGAAAATATGCATTTAAATGCCCTTACATTTTTAAATTATGCACTCAAAATATGCATTATGTAAAATATTTATGAGCAAATTTTAAAATAATAAGAATATATCCATTAATTTTAAAAGTATTTTATTCCTTTTAATTTTTATATATTTAACAACCAAAATTAATAAAATGAATACTTGTGAAGTTCATATAATCATATGGATTTGTCATCTTTATTGATTTTAATTAGGTAGTCATTTTTTGTCTAATTTTTGTACACCATTATCCTGCACCTACAATGAAAATATTTGGAATGAAATATTAGTTATTTGACATTTTCACGACTCTTACAGTTAAACAACTCATCGACGACTGGCGTGTGCAAGAACACTACATACCTGACACCTGTACATGCTTGCACAGGTATCGTTTCGACGACGGAATTGTTTCCGCGGTACTAAGTAAAACGCATAAAATCTAAATAGGGAAATACTAGAAAAGTCAGTAGTCACACGAAAATCAAAATAAATCAAAACACTATCATTCAGTAAACGGGAAAGTAAATAAGAAACAAGAAACATTTCAAATATTTTTCTTAACAATTTTTTTATGAAATAATATGCGCTATAAACTCTAAAAAAACGATTATATGCCAAATATGCCTTTACACCTAAAACATGCAAAAACATGCATTATTAAACTTCATATTATTATTACTATTGTTATGAAACGGATTTGTATCTCAGTTAGCATATTTTTCTGTGTAGCAAAAAAAACATGCAAATGCATGAACTTACGAGCCCTGATAATAAGTCACCGTGGCCTGTCGGTGTCTGCGGTCAGACTGTAAAAGTATTATGCGCAAATAGTACCTAGGTGGGATTAGCACCTAGTGGAAATTAAACCCCCCCCCCTTCTAATCTAATAAATTATTAAATTTATCTCCTCTATGCTTTTAGATTTTGCATGTAATATAAAAAAATTGTATGAAAATTTGATTATAAATAATATACTTCGAAATACTTATTCACATGAAGTTATGATTTGAAACTCGCAATAATAAGATACAATATATAGCTAATTTAAATAAATACATTTTCTTCTATAAATTATGGATCGATAGCATCATATTTTTGCTGTTTCGTATGATAACATATACCTATTATACAGACAATAACACAAAATGTAGTCATAATAAATTCCATTTAGTTTGCAAAAGTTATTTAAATATTGATGAGTCATTAGGAGGTACTCATTAGTCTCGAATAGTTAAATGATTAAACTATGTATAACAAATAACAGAAAAAACAATTTTTTTTTGCCATTTTTAATCAAAACACTATGATTTGTGGCATAGCAATTAACAATAAATAAAATATGATATTCAAATTCAAATTCAAATTCAATTTCACGATTCATAAAAGTGATTACGTTACCTATACAAGGAAGATAGACGATTTAATGAAGGAAATAATAATGGTGATAACAGGAAAAGAATGAGAATAAATGTCTTACGTATATATTTTAAATATCATGCTATTAGATATTTTTCCTCTGCAATTAATATTGAGGAATCATAGAAGTTATGTTTTTGGGTATAGTGCAGTGGAAAACTATCTTTAGGTAGTAGAATGCCTAAATTTTGTTACAAATTTTTTTTTTTCGTTGATTGGCGTTTTTATGGCAATAAACAAAGCGCTACAAGAATCGGTTAGAAAAACAAAGTTTCTCGAAAGTATAAAGTCTTATGTCTTATTAGTTATTTGTACATTATGATAAATATTACAAGCACAATTATTCATAACACAGGTGACTTCATTTCATATTTCAGTAATTAAAAATGTCTACAATAAAGTAAATATGAAATCATAATTCCTAGCAAAAACGAAAGCAATACATTTATGATTTTCACAGACAGTAGTACATCAAGTATTAAATATTTTAACTCAAGTATAAGATGCACAAGTGGGTAGGTACTTGTAATGTTGTATGGGATTTCACGTTTGATATTGATACTATGTGAAATTGAATATCTATGCCATTGTTATTTACAAATGTTATTCATATACAATTAATATATAATTATTATAATTCATTACAAGTGATAAGATTTAAAATTCAAAAAATGTTGGTGTTAACTTCGCAGTGTATTTTGATTACTATGAAAATGTAAAGTCGTCAAATTATTTAAAATTTAAATACATATTTTTAAAAATCGATTCACTAATTTAAATATTCAAATGTTATGCTATCGTGGTGTATACATTATATTAATTATACTTTATACTTTCATTGCGTTAAAATTGTTCACATTATTGTATACTTCATAGGTAGGTACAACTATACTATTCATTTGATTGTATAAGCTGTCACAGTTATATCTTTTGATAAAATCTCCAATAAAAATTATTATTTTTCTAAACATATTTTAATGTAGGTGTTATATACATTTGTTGATCTTATAATACATTATGACTCATAATTTGTGAGTAAAGTACTATTATTATTTATATGTTATTAATAATTTTAAAAATCCAATCCAAATTTTGTTAAACTAATATAATTCAAAAACCGGAATACAAATTTTAAACTCTTTAAATAAATATAATACATACAAATGATAATATTCTAGATAAATGATCATGACCAATGATTATAATAGTTAAATAATTTATTAATTAGGTATTATATTGTTTCGTTTTAGTTGAAATATTATTTTAAATTGCATTGAAGTGCCTTGGAAAAAGTATAGTGATACAACATAACATACACTTACAGAAGTTAATAAGTCTATACTAACTATATGTACTCGAAAGGGGATAATGATTATTGACTAAACTTTTGTTGTTTAGTATATGGACTGGTATGGCGTGGGGGTTGTCCTAGGTCAAAAAACGTGTTCTGAGTGCAAGCATCGGTCGGTGTCACTAGTTCCCGGATGGGTGATCACCCGTGTTTTATTTACAATCCATCAAATCCTCGCCACACATACACGTGTGCTGAACCCACCGTACCCCCAACAAATGTTAATGGCCATAGTTGCCGGGCTTTTTAAAACGTATACGTCAAACAATTAAATTCCAAATAACATATTATTTATTAAATTACGAGTATCATAAAAAAATGTTTTTAATATTGATTTTAAAAACAATTTAACCTTACCTTATAAATACTGCTATAAAATCGATTATTTTAGTGAATATTTTAGAAAAATAAAATACATGACGAATGGTTCAAATACCAGAACAACTGTTCACTTCCAGAGACACATTTTCAGATTCATCAGGTCTTACATTTGTTTACCTCCTTCCACCAAAAATCATAAAGATTGAAAATTGACAAATACAAAATATATAATCATACAAAAAAATGTGTCACTTTGAGTGACTTTGATTAGCACCACCCCGTCCACTCCGTAAATATACGTCTTTGGACTAGTATATATACTATACTATACGTCTATACATGATGATTTTAAAGTACGCATACTTAAAGTCTGGTTACCATTTGTAAAATGACTAACACAACTAAGAATCACGGAACCATTTTATCAAGGTAGTAATTATTGAAAAAATGCAATTATACATTTTTATTATTTTATAATATGACAACATTTTGAACAAAAAGATAAAAAAAAATAAATAGTTTAACATTCGTTCTATATACATAATAATCATAATTAAATTACTACTTAATTACATTTAATATTAGCACTTTGATCTATCAGTATAAACATATATAAGCTATAATAACAGCTATAGTAATACTTATACATCGATGTTTGTTAGTATAAAAAATACCTTATTCATTTTTTATTCTTAGGTATTTTATATTATAATGATTTTATTACTATATACATAATATATTTATTGCTATGTATTATAAAAACATTTTTTATTTGTATAGAAATAAACACAATTTAAGGCAAAGTTAACACATCAAATCGTTTTTAGAAATTATATGTCTTTTAAATTTCTTAAATACTGTTTTTAGTACTTATCTTTTTTTTTTATTTATCCTCTTAGTTTCTATGGCCATTCTCATTCTGGATTTGTATTTATATTTTATATTTTTAAATATATTAAAATGCTAAATAAAAATTACCAAAAGTATAGCACTCAATACTTTTAGTAGTGGTAACTGGTAGGTACGACTGTATGGCTCAACGATTATTTATAATTATTTATACTGCTATAGTTTTTTCAGGTAACTATCGTCTTAGTTTTTTTTTTGTTTTCAAATCTATAAAGAAGTATATATACATTCAAATGAATCATTGAATTAAAATTTAGTTTTTAAAAATTATAATTTGAATCCAATTGCTGTTTGTAAGTTAAAATAAGTGCCATAACGTTTGAATTAATAAAATAAAAATGAAAACTTAAAAACAAATACCATCAATTAGAGTTAATGGTATCTAATTAATATTTTGTAACTTATATTTACATAATTTATAAGTCTCAATAGACATAATATAGATTATAGGCACAATAAATTATACTCAGTAGATAGCAATGAGATTTTAAGTATTGTTAAAGATTATTTAGTTCTTTACTGCCAACTTTAACTTTTCTAAATAATACTGTATGATTTATTATTATAATTTTAATACATCATTTCGTATAAACACAAAAAAGTTGGCAGAATACAGTAGTACACATTTAAATTTAAATACCTACATATGTTATACCTACATACTTTATACAACATATATTTGTACATATACATTTATAAGTAATACAAGTACAAATTATAAATAAAAATTTTAAAACTAAAAAGCGTATTTTAATTTATGATACAATTATATGATTTTGGTGAAAACTATTCTTTGAAACTTTAAAAGAAAAACATTATTTTTACTTTTTAGCTCATTAGAAAATGGAAGTACCTACTTATTTGTTTTACATCTTAATGCATCTGATTATAAAAAAATCAAAATTAGATGCTGTACTAACAGTCTTGACTAAATGTTTTCTGATTTTCAAGTACCTAGTATTTATAATAATATTTAAAGAGCAATTATTTTTAAACAAAATTACTAACAATTAACATACTACATAATTAAAAAAACTTAGTTATAAATAATATAAATTTATTTTATTCCTAATCAATTATGGCATTATTTTTAATGAATTGTTACCTGATTATTTAGTATATTTGTGCTGATGATAAAACCGTTCTTTATTTATTTGTATATAGCACAACAATTATTCAATTGATTTAAATAAAGTTGTGAGTTTATAGAGTACCTATTAAATAGATCTTGGTAATATCATGCAATTGATAAAATGTAAATAATGGTTAACTAAAATTAATAATATTTTTTAATTAAATAATAATTGATTCCTCAGGAAATTGAAAATTTTTTCTAAACGGCCTTCTTCTACCCTTTAACCTTCTAAATGGTCGAGATCTTATTGTATGAGGAGGTGGTAATAAATCTACTTCTTCTAAAAACCTTGAACCTCTTTCTGGAGGGATTAAAAATGAGGGCACATCTGGTCTAGATGATAATATCAACGGGTCTTTGCTCAGCAAACTTTGTTCAACAAATCCAGAACATTGTGCAGCACAAACATCATCTTGCATCATTTTATCGATCCCGACTTCATTCATCAAGCGACCACAGTCAGTTACTCTTAATGAAGCACAATTAGACTATAAATAGATTTATAAAATATATGTTAGTATTATGAATATTTAAAATATAATAAATATGTATGAATATAAAATACTTACACCTTCAGATGTACAAATACAGCTTGTACAAGGTGAAGGCAAATGTGATTCACCAACTGCAACAATATGACCGTTAATATTGCAACCTTGTTGATTATCTTTCCACAGAGTTAAGTCGATTGATGGTAGTACTGGACAAGGAAGACGTGGATTTCTTGAATAAAAATAAAAAATATGTTTAGACAATTTTATGTTTAAAGAGAGCCACTAGTTAAAAAATTAATATATTCCCTTAAGCATTTATTTATGGTTTATTAATTCATATACAAATTTATGAATTAAACATTTAGTTACCTACCTATTTATACCTATAATATATTTAATTATATTTAAATTTTAAACTAAATAAACTATAGTTAAAAATTATTGTTATTTTATTTACTTACAGGTAATCATTTGGTTGATCAAATGCTGCCTTTTGTAAATCACTGGGTACATCCATATTTTCACATAATATTTTAGCTAATGTTGCTTTTCGGATTTCCGCAAGTTGAGCTTCAGAAAATCTAAAAAATGGGTTATCAGATTCAAACCTGTGAAAAAAAATTTTTAAATCACGTAACAAAAACAGGTTAAATCCGAAAAAAATTACCAAAAACGATCACACTGTTTTAGGTGTCTAAATTGTAAGCCTATGATGCATGCAAAAGTTGGCCCCACGAGGCCACCTTTCACTGGATATTCACTTAAACCACCAGGGAATAAGTCTATATCGTCTGGACTGGCATATATCGTTTTGAACCTGACAATAACTTCTGGAGACAGTTCTCTCGTCAAATCTTCCCAAGTATTTGCACGTCGAAGACCACATCTTGCTCTAAACGAGTTATATGATGGTATACCATGGTCGCGTCCTAAGAATTTCAATAATAAGATTTATGTAAAAAATATTTTTACGTTTTTAATAGTTTAATACTACATGCCTCTTTGAATATTTAAAGCGGGCAAATCTTGTCCAGAATGTGGTACTTTTACGTTTTCAAACAAATGATTAGTAATTTCACCAGTAACAAATTGATCTAAATTTTCCATAGGTGTGCTCACTTGACCTCTTACTATTTCATCAATCATTTGATCCTAAAATAACAATGGCGAGTTTCAGTAATAATAAATAAAATAAATTCAAGTAATCTTTATGTACACAATGTAAAACTAAAACTAACCCTATAAATTACGTCAGGATTGAAAAATACATCTCTCAGTAACAATGCTGGTTCCAAAGGATGATATGATGGTGACATTCTAGGAATATGAGGTCTCAATAAACTATGGCCTATTCGAAAAGCGGCTACAGCAAATTCAGTAAAAGGTCCCGGGTGACAATCGGGAGAATAACCTTAAAATTATATTAATAGTTATTAATAACATCATGCTATAGTGATGGATTATAGGTATTTTTATAAGCACTATTAAAAAAAACTACTTTTGTAATATCCAGCTGAAGAAAGTCTTAAGTCATATTTATCCACAGCATCCCAACCTAAGATACGTGGCAAGAATTCGTTGTATACAATTTGTTGATAAGTTGCTGTAAATATTTTTCTTGTATTTTGGTATATTATTTCGTCATTCCAGTGTGGATTAAGTCTGTGTAAAACTTCGGCAATGCGATTGTGTTCTCTCATAAAAATTGTGTGGAGGGAAGTTAATCCAGCTTGTTCACTCACTCGACCGTCGCCTGAAATATTATACAAATATAATAAATAAATAATAATAACCCATAATGTATTAATTTAATATAAATACTTTACAAACCTCCTATAAAACAGTAGCCAGATGAAGCTTTGCATTCTGGATGTATAGACGATTGAGGCATTAAATCTTTTCTGTGTGGTATATGATGCACTGTAACATTTAACTTTCCAATGTGAAATGCCCTAAGGTCTTTAGCCATACATGAATCTGAACCATAAACGCTAGACAGATCTAAGTACGCAGAATTCTGATTGGTTTGGTCTCTAGGACCCATACGTTGTTGACCCGGTAGAGATCTCATAAACGGTAAACACATTCTTTCACCGGTAGATGGATTTATACGTGGATAAAATGGATCACCGTCAGGTATTTGTATAGGCATGCATTCTGGATGAACTGTTATGGGACTATCGCATGATCGGCAGTCAGGTATAGAAGAGAAATAACCTAAAAAGTTCCAGTAGTAATTTTGGAATAATCATAAAAATCAAACACTGGAAGATAGGTTTACCTTTGTGAACTGGTGTAAATGTTATGTCATGGTCTAAGATCTGAGCGAATTGCATAAGCATTAGTGTGTAACGGCCGTGTAAATGACTGATGTCTGGATGAGACATAGCACTCACTAATCGAGCCGATGGTAATGGTATACCAGTCACGGATGTCACTCTTGGATGATTTATTCCTAAACAAATATATCGTTTATCAATAAAATATTTTACGTTAAAATAAATTTGTTGAGGTTTACCATTTTCATAAGCAGCTGGCATCAGACGTTGAAAAGTCGTCAACGCTTTGCCGAAATTTGGATTGTTTAAATTATTACAGTAGCCACTAAATGATCTATACGGGTTATGAGGGTCACAAGGATGTGTTTCAATAGGACATTCACCGTCACTGAAATGTATCGGCGGAGTATAAAGTTCCGTGAATTGTAAGCTATCGAAAAAGTTATGTCCTAAAGAATTTAAGTTAAATAATGGATCACCACTAATGTCCAAGACTTGACGACGACGACGTCTAAAACACATGCATGCAAAATATGTATGAGCAATGGCCTATGGTATTTCAGATAATAATAATTAGGTATTTAAATATAATTTTAATTTGTCTATTAAACAGTATGTATGATATATCATATACGTAATATGTAACTAACCGTTTTTCTAATGATTTCAATACTTCTTTTGAAGCGTATTCAAATAATAATGAGTTATTTGCCAATATTAATGATGATTTACTTGCTTTACTAAATGCAGCAGCTGTCCCAAGGGGAGACTTTGGGTCTACTCCTCCTTCTATAGAAATAAAATAAAATATTACGTTAATTTAAATCTTATACCTAATATATATATAGTATTAACATACTTTTTGACCATAACAGAAATTCAGTTTGCTTTCTTCTGCTAACGTCATCTTCGGCCTTTCTCCACGCTTCTCTTACTAGAATTTGATTGTTAATCTGTTCAGAATCTTGTTCCGTTTTATTAACTGTCATTTGGTCGTTACCGATCACTGAATTATCTTTCCATTGGTAAATATCTAGTTTAGAATGTTGGTCACAATTTATTGGATGATTTCTGAAAGTAAATAATAAAAGTTAGACACGTATTTACGCTACAAAAACTACACAGTAAAATAAAGATATATTATGTTTTAGACTCTATAAATTAAATTGAAAAAATTACAAATAATCATCTCGATCGATAAACGCTTTTGGTTGTATCATCGTTACGTCTTTAAAGTTTTCACAAATAATTCCAGCCAATGTGCTTTGTCTGATCTCTTGCAATTGACTTTTGCTATACGTAGATGGGGGGAAATCGTTCTCATACCAAAATCGATCACTATTCTTGATCAAAGAAAACTGATTTGCGAGTAAACAAGAAAATGTTTGACCAAAAACAGCTCCTTTCAATGGTGTTTCCAGTAAACCTCCAGATAGCAAGTCTATGTCACTGTAAGTTCTATTAAAAAATATTTACACTATAAGTAAAATGTAATAATTAGATCACTTTGTTAGATACAGTTAATTGATTTTTTATATACCTGTATAATGTTTTATTAATTTTGTCTACACCTTGATCAACAGATTGAAATGATCCACTTGAACATACATTTTTCCATACCTTATAACCAGGGATTTTCATTTGTCTACCCAAATTCAATAACATCTCGATATCTATTAATTGTTTGTCAAAATAATTATTGTGTTCATCATAAAATATATTTAACATTATCATTCACTTTTTTTTGGTAAACTGTAGTTTTCAGTATCGCCTAAATTGTTTTGATTGTATTTATCGAAAATAATTGCAGGCAACAAGGGTAAAACCGTTGCATATACGCTTTGCATAGTTCCAGGTTGATTAGAACTTGAATAACCTGAGTAATATCCATGTTTTAATGGATTTAGATTCCACTCATTCATCATTGCCTGCCAAAATTAAGTTCTCACAACACTTAAAATTGAATTGATAGTCGATCGATTAAAAAATTACTCACGTGTCCAATGACATTGGGAATAAATTCGTAATACGTGATGTGTTGCAATTGAGCAATTGTTATTCGTTTAGCTTCTTCAAAAAGCGTATTGTTTGACCATCTTGGATTGACATCCCTCAATTTTTCAACTAGACGATTATGTTCCAATATTAATAGATTATGAATTGTTGTCGAATAATCGGAGGTTCCGGACGTAGAGCTAAAATAAAACTAATTAAAATATGCATGCATATTTTTGTATACAATTTATACAAACAAACCTAGAACACAGAGTCTTTTTTAGATGACCCGACTGAGATTTAGTGACTTTCATGGTGGATGCTTCACAAGAAACACTATTGTATATCGGAGATGCATCTAAGAAACTAGTCGCAGCGTTCATAAAAACAGCATTGTCTAAACATTATAAAATACAAAATGTATACATTTTATATCATACGATCATAAGATGTATTCAATCTGTTTACCAGTTATATTTTCCATGGCTAAATCCAACCTGATAAAATCGGCCCACATCCCCGACATAACAGTTAAATGTTTATTGCCAGCTATTGAAGACCTACTTAATACTTCTGCCACATCCGAAGCCTCTGGCCATTTAGTCGAATACGACTCATCTTAAAAATTACAAACAATAACAATTGAGCACAGATTTCGTTTTAAACAATTAGGTAGGGTTATGCATTGACATTACTTTGAACTTCCGATGGAAATTGAAGAAACGGTGAGTTCCGTTTGCCCCAATTCGGCCGATGAACGTTATTGCATCGTCCGTCAGCGTTCCTGTACTTACTCACTGTGCATTTTTCATCAACGGAACAACTCGCAGTTGTAATAAATATAAGATATGCTCCCAGCATCAGGAACAACCTAATTAAATTAATATTATTTTTTTAGAAATCAACATTACGATTGCGTTGATTGTATATGTGTAAAAACGAGCGACAAGTTGAACTACTGTGGATTCTAATATCACTTTCACTACAAAAAATGTATTTAATATGTTTTACTGTTAACTGATTTTTAAAGCAAAATGTAATATTTAGAGACAAATGAACAGTATATATTGTGTACTTTTTATAACCATTATGCCACTGTAAGAATTTCAATTAACTAATTAATTTCAGTGTCATTGAGTGTATAGTAGTATCACGCCGAGACGTAACTATATGTGAGACAGCTGTCATGTTGTCATGTGATGTAGCTGCCTGCAGGGTACATCAGTAATAGTAAATGATGGGTATAGACGTATAATAAACGGATATGTTATTCAAATATTTTAAGCATTAAATCTAGTACTTGCATTTGTATAGATACCTATATAATTTTCCTCTATGTCGAATTTTAGTAGATTTATATTATTAGACATAGTTTTACATTAATCTTAAATTAGTATGTTGAAAAAGATCTTACTGTGCTCATACTTTTTCTAGGATTGAGAAAGCAGCTATATTGAACACGTGCCATACATTTTTAAAATAAAACATTAATGAAGTTGTATTGATTTTAGTTTTTCGGCATTCAAAATGTCGATGAACCAATTAGGACATGTGTATAATGTTTTTTATTCTTAAAAAGACTTAGAGATGTATTTTAAATTTTAGATTTTTTAAATTTAATCTATGTTTCTAATAATATTTATTTAGGTCATATGAATATATGAGTAACTAATAATTTGAAACTAATATAGTACCTAACGACGTTTACCTACCTATATATCTTATGAATTTGATTAATATAGACATGCAACCATGCAAGTAAATTTAGCTTATACGTTTTTCACGCCTATATCAATTCAACGAAGTCACTTTTTACATATGCAATATTATCTTTGAACGAAATAATTTGTTATTAGATATTTACATAAGATATAATAAAATAATTTATTATTTTACGAATGTAACACTGTCCAAATGGCATAATTTAAAACATTTTACAACTATAACAGCAATTTTTTGCACTTGACAATATGGGCAAATAAAAAATGTATACCGTTTCCTATACATGTATATTATTACAAGCAAGTTAGGGAAATTGACCTGAACAGTAACATGTACAATATAGTCTATCCTAATGTATTGATCATTTCAAATAAATTTTTCAAGTGTTCAAATACATTTTTCAAGTGTTCAAAGTACATCTTATAAAATATCAAAATTATTTTGTTTATACAATTTTACATTTCCTAAACGAAAAATTTAAAAGCAATCAATAATGCTCACTGAATGTATTATTTTTTGAACACAGATTTGTGATAAATATAAGTGATATAACATAAAAACATTAACACAATCAAAGCAAATTTAAACAATGTGTTCATGATTTTAGAGATGTGACATAATTAGTGACAATTTAATGATTTTAATATTCATAAATGTTATTCATCCCACATTACCAACTTCACCTAGAAAAATGTGCACTAGTACCTCACCCAAATATTTACATAACATTTAACGTAACACGTATCATGCATTGTAGAAAGTTTTGATTATTCATATTTCCTAAAGCAACTGACATATTTTAAGAAAAAAACATGTTTATTTATCACGTGTTCTTACTCAAAGGACTTATGATATAATGTATTTAAAAAAATATGATAACAATAATGATAAGCGAAAAAAAAATACAATATTAGATCGTCAATTTTTATTATATGGGTAATGAATCTTATTATAAAATATAAATAAACTATGCTTAATAAAAAATACCTATTACAGTAGCTATTTTTATGAAAAACAAAAAAACAATTTTTTTTATAACAATTCGAAATTTGCAATTGTACCATACATACCTAAAATATGTCGATATCAAAATAAATATTATAATAATATATTAGTTTAAAATATGAATATAATAAATTAAGTTATTTTTTTGATTTTTATAACACATGTAAGTAATAAAATAATGAATAAATACTATAATATTTAATTTAAATAAATAAAAATGTCAATGCTTTAGGTGTATTGTTTAAGTACCCAGATACATTTAAACGCGTGTTAATGATTTTCGTTTCTATAAAAAAATAACTTAAGTAGTTATAAACAGAACAGTATTTGATATTTATGATCGATAGCTTGGATTAATTTTTCTTATTTTATATATTCTTTGGTTTCTAAGGCATAGGTATGTATTATGTATATTATTATTTTTTTATTATTATTAAATAAAGTTTGTGACATCAGTGGTCATTGGAAGAACATACATTTTTAGTAATTACAAAAAAAAAATGTTATTTACATGGGTTATTTAATGTATAATACCTATAGTCTATACCTTTATTGACATCAAATAAGTAAAATAATTAAATATTCATGGATACTGATTAGATTTTGTTGAGCAGTTTTGATTCGAGTAGGAATTCCAAAGTGGCTCTAACGTTGAGTGGGTCTCATATTATTATAATTATTATTAATTAGTACTCGTAATTACTGTGGTCTTACCTCAACCGTAGCGATTTAGGAACCTCCATGTTGGTGTATTTCCCTCAAGTCGGTTTTGATTAATCAACTTTTATTGATTATAATTTATATATAAAGGTAAATAATACAATGTAAAAACAAAACGATTTGACTCAGTAAGTCAGACAATACGTAGCGTGCACATCATTATATTCGTCCGAATTAACCGCCGTTACGAGCGCTCACAAATCACAAACTAATACTATCACTCTTCACTATACGTACCGATTCGCAGACGAAGAACGCCCTTGTCCACCAACATGTCCTCCTACTTTTCACTGTTAAACGCGAAGTGTAATACTACTTTCCCTATCGTTTGTTATTGGATAACAAAACGACGAAAAAAGGAGCGTGGAATAAACTGTATTTTTAATATTAATAATTAATATTCATTATACCTATTGATATTCAACACGCGACATAGTGTCATACGCTGTCACAGAGCCACATAGGTATACGTCAGCAAATAATCGACACATTTTTATAATTTTTCGAAAAAAAATATTAAATATAAGCATACAGCAATATCAATCGGAGGTTTAATTTTTAGTAACAAAGTCGTATAATAAGATATTTTAATATTATACAAAAGGAGTAACTTAGTGCCTTATAATAGTGTTTTCCTCAGAATCGTCCGAAATTATAAAAACATATCATACTATCTACTACATATTTTGTATTTTAACAATATTATATTTTTTTGGACGATATTAATGTCAGATGATCAATTATAATATGTTATGGACAAACAGCGTTTTAATAAACAATTATCAAATTATTATATTTTTTCAGTTACCTACTAATGTTATATGATTTTGACACCTCGAGCCGAAAGTTATTTACTACTCCTGGATATGAATAATTTTTACACCGTCTATTATGAGATCCTAACATATATCGCAATATTATTATTATAGAGCACTATTAAATAATCAAGTTTATTTTTGGATAGATATTTTGTACTATTGAAATTAAAACTAAAATTATTTTGATTTTATTTCTCTTAGGTAATTAGGTATTAACTTTTAAATAAATTAACAGTATAGATAGGTACTTACGCGCTAACGTATATAAGCTTATATATATATATATAATATATTGTATGATGTATATACTATATAGCTACCAGAAATGCTAAAACGAATAACCTCGCATAGTCGAAAATAAATTATGTTACCTATAAATTACTAAAATATGTATGTATCTATACACTTTATAAGTTATTAAATAGTAAAATATGTTATTGGTAAGTACTTACATACACTCATGTCGTAGGTATAGTTGTATAATTAATATATAATGCATATTCAATCTCAGCACTCTATATTGCTATCATTTTTTAAAAGCGACCGTAAAATCGGTTATTACAGTTATCGTACCAAATTAAAAACACGATTATAGATAGATGATCGTGCTTAAAGATAACTACTAACTACCTTACTGCCATACAATTATTTTAATTATTTGCAACACAAATGGTTAGGCATTTGTTAAATGGCAAGACTCAAGACCATATATTGGTTTTGGTAGGCAACAATTATAATATTATTTCCTAAAGGGTTGGTACCAGCTACTACCATAACGTTCGTCAAGAATATTGATGCTCAAGCAATTATACTAAATATTAAACACAAGAAGACGGAATATAATATATGAATTTTAAGTTATAACAAAGTTATATAGGTTTGTCAGACCTGTTTTTTAAAAGTGGAAATAAGAAAAAATTGTTTATTTCCTATGGCTAGCATAATGTTATGAGTTTATGGCATTTATCCATTACACCTCGTGTCAATTATTTTCACCCATAAAATATTCAATGGCCTATGCAATAATAATATTTTCATATTCCATATTTGCATATAAAACCTGAAGATCCAGCTGTCAGTGAACATCACATTCTTCAGTCAAATAGTCAAATAAAATGATCATAATAATATCAAATATTATAACTTATGATTTTATGATCTCTAATTGTAGTATTTATTACACTTGGTACTTGATACTTGATAATAATAAGAACATATTAATATATAATGTAAATAAGCGTTTTATATTATGATTATGAACAGATCCATGAAATCCCAAAAATAATTTAATATAAATAAGACTCACATTTTTTCTAGTTGTATAAAATATAATATATACCTAATAGAATTAAATCAAATCTCTTTTGTGAGTTTTAATACCTATTATACCTACGTGTATAAAGTAATATTTAAAAGTGAAAACGTTTTTTAATGTATGCCAAATTGTATTGCAAATTAGTAAATACAACTCAGATAATTATAACCAAACAAAAAACATATTATTTTACGAGGTTTTATTTTTGTTTTAAAATACATTTTGTTTATAAATGTATATGCGGGAGTAACCGTTTACGAATTAATTTACATTACGTTTTCACGCTTTGAAGTTCGTGCACCAAATATAGGTAGGTACTTAATCTAATAAAGTACATAATAATGCAAACGACGTTCTATAGGGGGTGTAACGTCATTATTATAATTTATAAGTCATAATTTCCTAACGCTCACTTAGGCCACGACAATTGAGAGTAGGAAAACCCACTACACCGCAGTTAATCGCTGTATCACCCCGGGGGAAGGACATGTCCTTAGACTCACCTCACCCACCTCGTTCTCACCCCATTCGACCCGAAAAAACGCTTTTATCTCGCGTGTCCGGCGCGCTCTCGTCAAGTTATCGCATTCAATCAATTACCGGCGTGCGTTCAATTAATAATTAACACCGCCACATGTAGGGTCAGTATAGTATTTATATAATATATGCAAGTATAAGTTAATTTTGCGGTTGTCTGCAGCAGCAGCAGCGGGTTATGTACACTCCTGTGATGTATAATAATTTATATTAAATTATAATATATGCGTATTTCTGCCGTGCGGGGTTAATCGTAAATGAGCTGTTAATACCGACCGAGGAACTTATATATTATTATTATATTAATACGTAATGATAATAATAAATCTATCAAAAACAAGTCCTAGCTGTAGAGAAAAAAACGCATTAACGTACATAATTATAGCGGGCGAACTACATTATAGTGTCAGTAGGTCACGAGTAGATTCGATATATAAAATACATAAAGGCTAAACCTTTCCAAAATATACCTACACTCATACACATGTATACAATATCGTACAATATAATATAATATTAACACTGCGTGTAAACAATGTTTGGATTTCGATTTTGAAAATACTCAATTCATTCAACACCTTGTCGTATTATTAATTTTATTATATACGCAAAGGTTAAAGACCGAATAGACCCGTCATCGGTTCAAGGAGCGTTTGGAAAAAATAAATAAAAGTGTTGGTACCTAGTGGGTATAATTCTATTGTTCTAGCGTCTAGATGCGGGGAAGGCGGCGGCGATTGTCATCCCGTACAAATCTTTACGTCCATAAATTTAATAATAAAAATAATATTAATCCAATTCGACATGTACATAATATAATGTCATATTGTTGCACAACACGAGTACCTATAATAATGTATTAATAATTTAGATTTTCGTGACCGCTCTTGACGGACGTCTGGACCTATACGTACTGCAGGGATAGGCTCATACTTGTATAATGATCTTGAACGTATTTAGTAAGTCACGGTCATCGAATAATATTCTTGTAATATCGTGTGTAGTCC
Source organism: Myzus persicae (assembly GCF_001856785.1). Lineage (NCBI taxonomy): Eukaryota > Metazoa > Arthropoda > Insecta > Hemiptera > Aphididae > Myzus > Myzus persicae. The sequence continues at coordinate 216,518 of NW_019104333.1, forward strand.
AAGTGCACATGTTACAATAATAACATATCGTTAGAGTCCGTGATCGACAATAGACAATATTTATAACGCTATATCATAACTGTTATTTATGAGTAAAGTGAATACACATTTTTTTTTATATATGCATTAACGAGCTATAATAGTACATACCGAAAGCTCTAATAATAATAATAACAAAAAAAAAAAACAAAAAATATGCATTAATAAACGGATAAACTATGTAAGAACACGTGGTTAAAAAAAAATTCTAAAATAGTAGAGTGGTACCCCTAGGTATATTTTAACGAAATATTTTAATCTGTGAGATTCTGATTTACCCAAGAGTCAAAATATCTATATAATATATAATTAAAGGTAGAACAGCAGCAGTTTTGACAACATTTTCAAGAAGGAGGGCCAGGCGATAATAGCAGGTGCTATGGCACAAACAAATATGCAACAAGTTTTATAATATTAATAATTGCCAACAATTTATTTTTTTCAATATTCTTGCATATTAAAATAAATTAACCAACTCCAGAGACATCACTTCATCGCTTCTCTTCAAAATCGCCACTGAAGTAGTGTGCTATTGTGCTGTATGAATTTAAATTATCATCTATTTACATTCGAAAAGCATATCGATATAATATTAATATATGATACGTCAGATAGACGATTTGTTCAAGTTTAATCCTATATGGCTTTATTCTATTATAATAATGTGTAAGAAACGTAAAATGTTATAAAACAATATGGAGCATGAAAAATTAAAACAATGTCAAATTATTCACTAGTTGCTATTACGTTATAATTTGATTACAGAGTTAAAACATTTCATTAAACTCGCATCGTCTAAAAGAAAAAAACAAGCTTCCGTAAATTGCAGCTTACGGCTAAACCTAATATAATATTGTATGTCATGTCAATACGTAATACCAACGGGCAACTATTAACAATATTAGAGTGTCGATCGCACTTTTAATTCTATGTAATTTGCGGATTTGCATAAATTACTTCTGACTAAAATTGAATTTTTTTAATTAATTTTTTATACATACTCTCTTATGAAAAATGAAAATAAATACTAAGTCCTTTGTATCTATGTGAACATTATCTAAAATTAACTTACAACAATACTTTACCACCTCTGCCCAATGGGAGAAAACAGGTCGATTCTATACATCTCCACGTGACACCATCGAGACCGGTTCCACTATATGGTTGGGTGTCACGTGGGAATTAAGAGAAGAACCGAATTTCGTCCTCGCACTCCTCTTGCTGGACATCTAAGTGTAAGTATTATATTATTATATCAAAGACATAATGTTCAGTCTTAAGTTTAATATTTTGCACGATTGAGAAGGGCCTTAAGAAATTAGATCAATATAAATCAATTCAATTAACCGACCATTATTTGTTTACATTCTTTTCCCCAATAATTCATAGAATTATACATTTTGGATCTGCTACTATACATAAGATAGATGGGGCGCGTGTTGCTATAGCCGCTATAGGTAAGTTGGCATACACAATATTATATTCTCACGCAATACTTTGAGCTGATCTGCAATAGTGTAGCCAAATATAATATAATTTTATTATATAGTTACTGTACAATATATACAATGATATATCTATAATTGTTTTAATATGATTGAATGATTTATTTATAAATATTGTGAAGTGTGAACGCTCAATGTTAATGAAATAATTAAGTACGATATAACGAATTAAAAATTCACCGATACCACATACCCACATATATATATATATATATATAATATTACTTGTTATGTTATTGTAATAGTTATTAGCGCGACATTATGTCCCTGAGTCAGACAAGTTTTCTTATGAGAACTATTTTGACATCGCATTCTAATAATATTATGCATAAAACATACTAGCCTACTTGGGTAGGTATACGCGTTACTTTTATAATGCGACATTTTTTTTCGAAGTGTTTTGTATTGACATTTACTCGGAATGTCCTTCAATCGAATAGTATTGGTTCACGATTTTACGACCTGACCAGTGTAGCCGCTGCAAAAATCTCCGTGGACCCGTGAACAAACGTAAATGAGCACCGACCAGTCCAACCACATGCACTTTGATCGTCAAAAAATATAAAATAAAAGAGAAGTGTTCAGAGTTTGACAAATTAATCGCAATTATACACTAAGTGACTTTAAAATTCTTCAATTAGTATTTCTATATGCTAAGTTAGGTAGCTAATAAATTGGTCCACATGATGACAGATGTCTAGTTTGCATAGAAGTCGATTTCAAAGTTGAAAAAAACTAGGCATAGACAATAGTATAAATATATATTTATATCCAGTGCACTCTAGTTGCAGTTGCTATTCCAGCATTTAAAAATTTTTTGCAATAATCTCTGAAAATGAAAATAACAGGAGTTTTTATTTTTAAGTTTTATGTGAACTACACTACTAACATCTGAATATATTCTTGAAAAAATATTTATTCAATTCTTATTATTATTTATTTACTAAAAAAAACAAGTACTAATATACTATAGATAATGATATACGATAATGTAGAGAAAAACTAGATACGAAAAAAAAACATAATATATTACATAAATAGCTTTTTCGTTTTAAATCTGAAATCGAAATTATTTTTAAAAATAAATAATTATATGTTATATGTAGATGTTGCCTGTTGTTTATTACATAAATACAGTTTACAAGTGCATGTATAATTTGTAATGATTATAGGATGGTAAAAATAACATAATATATATAACTGTATAGTGTATAGTACAACCTAAGTAAATATTATAATATTAATTATATATCATCTCATTACGTTCGTAAAATATAAATATGTCACTTTCAAAAAAAAATAAAAATGTTTGTTACCATTTATTAGTAATTTTAGTAAGTAACTACAATTTAAATAATCTAATATTATTGCTAGATACTAGTAGTACAATTTTAATTGAGTTTATAGATTTATTAATGATTTAATTCCATGTAAAAAAAAGCAATAACGGAAAGTAGAATTTTCAATATTTAGTTTCGATATTTTTGAAACAATTTTTTAACCTGTTTTAAGTATACCAATATTATGTTAATCTTATTTATAACTAGTAAAAATATTCAAAAAGTAACCTATATAATAAATGATTATAAATGGTTTTATGCATTTCAAGGAATCGTAAAAATGTATTATTTATTCAAATTTAAATGGTTCTCATTCAGTAAATTTTGGTTTTAGAGCCATGGTTAAGAGGTCGTTTTGACTTAAAAAAATTCAGTCTATCCGAATTTGGTATCAAAAATACCAGTAGCCATTTAAAAAAATGCAAGTTGTATTGCGCATGCGCGTATCACCAAGAGGGTTAAAAATTTGAAATTTATTTGAAAAAGTATATTTATAGACCACTAGCTCGTTCAAAAAAATTGATTTATTCCAATATAATCCGGCCGAGAAATTCAGTATTCCCTAAATTTATGAGCACTATATATTGTATACACGCCATGTATAGTACAGTAAAATACTAAAATCGCATGAATACGAAATAACAAAATAAAACACAAAGTGTGTCATGCAGTGTGTTACAACATAATCAATTTATAAATCTCTATGTAAACACTCACAAAAATCAAAAATGTAATCTTACACATATTTTACATAAAAAAAATGATTTGTATTGACTCGGTTAATGTATATAGAGTCAGGCGCGTAACCAGGGTTTTTTAAGGGTTTTTTTTTCAATTTTGTATTTAAATATAACTTGAGGTTCCATTGTACTCATCAATCTTCATATCATTGATAGTATGAAATATAACCTATAAAATCATAATATGGCAACATATTTTGTAGAAATCTAAAGCATATATATATTATAAACTAATGCAGTAAGTCTATTTTTTTGCATAAATAAGGCCTAAGGGATTGTTTCAACACCCAAGACACCCCCCTGGCTACTCAACTGGTTAGAATGTTCGACAGTTTTCTTAATACTTCTGGTCCGTGGCCACTATCAGTCTACTGTTTACCCCATTTTTAGTTACGTTAATTAAAAAAAATATATATTAACTATAATGTTTTAACAATTAACATAATATAGCTCACAACCACTATCAAATATGTTTAATTTTCAGTAGATTATTCATATTGCTGACATAGGGTACGCAGCTGTACGGGTTATTATATCGGAATTTCCTATCTTTAGACAGTTTACCAGTAACATATAATTATAGATAATAATAAAAATGTAATTGTTTAAACGAACAATTTTTAGTTATTATCAACTCATAAGGTAGATATTATTATATAATATATAAAATAATAATCATCTCATAAATTATTACTACAAGATATTATAATATGCAAGTATTGTAAAATACTATAAATAAAAACACAGTATACGTTGTGACTATGTGAGTACTAATAAGTATTCAGTACATAAACCGCAAATAAAACTACGGAATATGTTGAAAATTAATTTGAAATGTAGGAAAAGAATTTGTTTCCGATACGAGATCGATACAATTAATAATTTATCGAAGTATACACAGATGATACCGGATTTTATAGTTTTTTTTAGGCTGATAACTATCTTAAACTGTTTTGTTGTAAAATGTTCAAAGACGTAACATTTTTAATAGAACAATAATTGTACGAAATGCGCATAATAATACGTCGTATAATCCAAATAGGGAAATCCTCGGTTTATTCACCGTGAAATGTATACTCGGCGCTTTATCGTTCCGCAGTGTGCTTTTCTCTTCTTCGCGAGTATTGTGTTTATTTTGCATGACAGTTAAATTTTGATCTAGATAACGCATAGACGTCGTAATGATATACATTATTATCATTGAATAACTATACAGTTTATAATATGTTATTAAAATGTATATTAAAATGTACTAATAATTAATCAAACGGTGTATGAAAAATGGAAAATGTGTAAAAACTTTTGTAGGTAATTGAAAAAAAATTCTCATTTCGGTATTTGTATGTATATTAACTATATATTATTCACTTGACATAATATTAATGACAGGTGATTTATAACATTAAAATATTCACAACAAAACATGATCGATATATATATATATATATATATATATATTACATCGCAGCTGCGTAGCCAGGATTTTTTCGGAGGGGAGGGGGGGGAGGTGATCAATTTTTTACGCAGCGGTGGTTTAGTTTTTGATCGAATACCATAACCATTAAAATAATTTTTAAATTTTATTAACATTTCGGGGGGTGCTGCAGCCCCCTCAGCCTCCCCCTTGGCTACGCCACTGTTACATCGATATTATACCATCGTTATTGTTTGTTTTATAACAAACTTTTTAATTTTAATTTTTAATACACGTCATGATTTACTATAAACTATGGAGTTGTATATTAATGCTGTGAACCGATTAATTATTGTCATTAGGTATATGTTATTTTAATTAAAACATTTAACTACTGGTTACTAGACATGACGATGACCTTAATTTTATCTTTTTTTCCAATTTAAAATAATACGTTAAATCATAATTTTAATAGTTTTTCATTATAATAAAATTCGCCAGAAAATAGTGCTATCGTACAGGTATATTATTAATTATTATCCTGACAAAATAAAAAATAGGAAAGTATTTACATATTATGATATGTAATGGATGTTTGAATAAAAAAAAGTATTTTGCATAGCAGGTGATTATAAAATAAACAAATTTATAATTATTTACAACCGTTTAAATTAAAATAAGATAATAATGATTGAATAAATTAAAACCAAATTCATGACTTCATTAATATGTTTAAAACATAATTATAAAGTAATAACAGTTATGTACAAATTATTTAATTATATAGCTATATAATTTAGATTGTTTAGATATAATAAATCATATTATGTACCTGTACCTATAAAAACATATTGTAAAAAATAGTTTTTTATTAATATAATTTAGCATTATTTTATTAATTCATATTTTATTTCCAATGGACTATATTATATTATTATTATGTGATATATCCATATTAAACGACTAATTTTTTTTTTTATGAAATAATATCAAAATAGTACATTTACCAACCTGTCGTAGAGTAAGAGTAAGAGGGAAATCCACTTTCATAATCATAAGTGAAATGTATGCTTACAATTTGAACTGGGTAAATTCATTTTTAATGTGTTATTATTTATTATTTAATACACACATTAATTTTATAATACTTCTTACTGTCTTTGGATGTATTTAATATATATATTTATTGTTTTCTAATTTTATTCTATCAACACTTAGAAATAAGAATACAATCAATGGTTATTAACAAAATTAAACTTAAAGCTAAAAAGACTATTTGTTTTTTTGTTTTTGTTTTCCCGTTTAAATATTTTTAAAATATAAACTGTATACATTGAATCATTGAATGGTACTACACGGCGTATAAATAAAATATTCTCATAAATGTAAAGTTAAAAAAATATAACGATGGAACAAAATTAGAATGCATAATCTACAGTACCTACCCACAATCGTTAAATAGTATTCTCAAAGTCCAAAGACCCTTAAATTTTAATATAATGCTGCACCTTTTTATAACGTTAAGCTAGACATAAAATCAATAATACGTATTTAATTCACGTATTTATCAACTATTTTTTTTTAGATTATCAACTATAAAATGCCCTCGAGTAGGCTTTTACAAAAATGGTCACGTACCTACACTTTTATATTTTTTTCTAATTCACTTTGTTGTGTATGCTAAATTGAAAGAAAAATAATGTTAAATTGTTTTGAAAACAAAAATAATTCCCACATATTCTAATATATACAGAAATACCTACTCCTACACATTTATATTCTTCAGTTGTTCTATTGAAAATTATAAATATTTCTATTGCGTTGAATTATACTTGAATTTATTAAATTATTCATAATATTAATAAAAAATTATTGTGCATAAAAGTATATTGGGTATACTTTTATACAGCCAGATAATTTTTTTATTTCGTTTTCGATGTCACAGCCTTGCGGTTACTGCGCAGACTTTATTTGATAGAAATTAATTAAAGTAAACAACACTAACAATAACCAATCAATTAAAATCCCTACCTATATATATGTACTGTTTTTAGACTCTTATTACAACTTTTTAAAACCAAAAATAAAAAAATGTTTGTTTAGATTAAGCAAAGATTTGTTAAGACTTAAAATATCCGCATATCGTTGGAATCCAAAAAATACGAATTCATGTTTCAGACATTTTAAATTTAAAATAAAAATACCAGCACGCATCGAATATAATATAATATTATGTCCGCTCCAAAAAATAGAAGAAAATACTTGAAAATTTAATGTTCTTATTAAACTATTTGATAATAAAATAGATTATCCATCTAAACTTGAAAAACTCAATTTAAAAATAATAATATTAACCCATTAACGCCGTGCGTTGCCATATGGCATCATAGGTAGACCTATTTTTAGAAGTTTATTTCTCATTGGGAATTGTACCTACTGCTGCGGCAATAACATTATGTAATAGTATATTATTTCAAGATAAGATACGGGTAAAATCGATTCCGTTTATTATTATCATTTTGGTTATATCGTTGTTTGACTTTGTGCATTGCCGTCGTTCTACGAAAAATGGATCTTTCTTTCGAGTAAGTAAATTTTGGAATACTTTTATTGTATATAATTTTTTTTTTCTATGTAAAACGCATTTAGTACAATATTATCTATATAGTTACGTACAAAAAAATAAATAAATACTAACATTCACGTATTTATATAAGGTTGAAGTTCAATGTTGCCATTTGGCAACACTAGGCGTTTATAGGACTGTTTTTAATAGAATTTTCATTTTTTCGATTAGAAATGGGTTTTCACTCTCCGAGGCGTTAGATATTCTTTTAAATGAAGATATAGAGGGAGATATTTTTATTGAACCTCCTTATCCTCATGTTGAGTCAGATGGAGATTCCGCAGATGAGGATGGGAGTGGGTAAGTCCCTTATTTATTTTCATTTTATTCATAACCAAATTTATAAAAATACCATTTTTCCCAACTAGTTTCGTTGACAATCTCAGTTCTCGGCAATTGTTAGCAAATGCTGAAATTCGGTTTCAAAACAATGAACGTTTAGGCGTTAATTATGAAGTCAGTCAAAATAATATTTCTCAAGTTCATACTACACGTGAAACTTCAATCGTAGGACCTAATCAGTTATCGGATAAATATAAAAAGTGGATGAGCACTCGTATAAAATCGAAACGTAAACCGTGTTGGATAAAGGAGGCCGACTTTGATATTGAAACGACAACTGTATTTCCTAAACCCGACTACTCAAAATATCAAAATATGTCCATAACCGAAATTTTCGAAAAGTTTATTGACGATGAAATAATACAACATTTTGTAGTAGAAACCAAGAATTACGCATTATTTTTAAATTGTCCCGATCCCAATATTACTGTCAACGAAATTCGATGTTTTTTGGCAATTTTGTACGTAAGTGGCTATAATGATTTACCATCAAAACGTCATTATTGGGATAATGGTGATGACATGAAAAATATTGCTGTATCCCAATCAATGCGCAGAGACAGGTTTTTGCAAATTTGTCGTTTTTTTCACTGTTCTAATAATACAGAAATTAACCAGAATGACAAGGGTTGGAAAATTCGCCCTTTTATGGAAATGTTGAAAAAACGATGTGTTGATAATTTCGTACCAGAAGAGCATTTGGCATACGACGAAAGTATGGTGAAATACTTTGGACGGCATAGCTGTAAGCAATTCATCAGGGGAAAACCAATACGATTTGGGTATAAAATATGGTGTCTGAACACAAAGGATGGTTATCTAGTGAATTTTGATCTTTATCAGGGCAAAAACCTCAAATCGAATTCTGATTATGAAAAATTATTTGGTAAGGCTGCTAGCCCACTTTTGGTATTGTTAGATGAAATTCCGGATAATAAAAGAAAATTAAAATATAATATTTATATGGACAATTTATTTTCAAGTCCCGCTTTATTTTCATTCTTGAGATTTCGTGGATATAGTGCCATTGGTACAATTCGTGATAATAGGATTCCAAAAAATTGCCCATTGACAAACAAAACAGAATTTAAAAAAAAAAATCGTGGATATTTTGAGACTGCTATGGAGAGGAATGATGGACTATTGTATCTACGTTGGATGGACAATGCCGTCGTTACAATGATTTCATCGTCGTGTGGTTCTCAACATGTCGGACAAGTAAAACGATTTTCGCAAAAAGAAAAACGAAATGTATTAGTCCCAAGACCAAGACTTATTGCAAAATACAATACGTATATGGGCGGTACGGATCAAATGGACCAGAATATCGCATGCTACCGTATTGGTATTAGAGGGAAAAAATGGTACTGGCCTTTGATAACATGGATGTTCGATGTAGCTCTCCAAAATAGTTGGATTTTATACAACAAAGCAGGGGGAACAAAAATTAATCAACTTGATTTCAAAAGAGAAATCGTAAATGTTTATTTACGAAGTTATCAAACTAAGCCAAAAGCAATCGGAAGACCATCAAAATCAACATTTTCGACTGATTGTCGGGTTTCAGACTCAATCAGATTTGACAAAATAGATCATATGGTAAAACAAACTGAAGATAAAAAAAAGAAAAGGTGTGCTGGAAAGAATTGTAAGTCAATTATGAGAACAATGTGCTCAAAATGCAATGTAGGATTATGTATCGATTGTTTTATACCATTCCATACAAGCTAAATAAAAAAAGTGTATTGTGCAAGCTATAATAAAAATTTTTTTTTTACTTATATTCAATATTATATTTAAACTTATAAAGTATTTTCAAACATAGTTTAGTATATTATATGTATATATTTATGTTATAAATTGGAAACAAATATAAAAAAATATTACAAGATGAATTAATTGTATTTTCGTGATAAAAGTTATTATAAGCTCCTAGCGTTGCCATATGGCAACGTGTTTTATCTCAAAAACAAATGAAAATATTTCATTTTTTTTTTTTTTACAATTATTTTTAAGGTCAAATATATACGTTTTCAACAAAATTTTGGTTAAAATTATAAATAAAAAAACTCCGGCGCTAATGGGTTAATAACACAGTAATACGATTTTTCATCTGTTTATATCAGTTGATTTAAAATTAAACATCATATTGTGCTTTCGAGAAATTGTTATAAAAATCTTTTACTCTGTCTATTATATATGTAGGCGTTTGAATTGTGTTTTTAAGTTGAGCCTAACCAACACTTAACACAATAATGAAAATGAAATTTATTATGAAAGCATGTTTTTGAATACATATTTTGGGATTGCGCAATAATTAAATCGCACTGGCACGGGGTCACCTGTCAAAGTGTTGGACCGAGCATGACGATGAATTAATGTTCATTTAAAGTGGGGAAGACCATGTACAATATTAAAATACTATTATTTTAATATACCTTAAATATTTAATTAAAATATAATATGTTGTTAGAAAAATTTCATACCGGCTGTATTATTTCGAGAAAGTTTAATTTATGTAGATTATTATGTAAGTAATATGTATACTACTATATATTAATAATAATGGCCGCTTTAATATATAAATTATAATAATCGAAGTAGTTCAACATTCAGCTGCATTGAGCAGTGATTTCAACGAAAAGTTCGTCGACCGCAAACAATTATTACCAATCGCAACCACCTCTAACGGCTCTAACTGTAAGAGGAGCATTTTACGTAGTGCAAAAAGTTGTTTAAAACACTGAATAATCAAAGTGGGAACTATTAAGAACAAGCCCCTCCACTTTTTTCCATTCGCATAATATTTACTCCTACTTATAATTTTGTGAGAATTCTCTGTTTTAATCACAAATCAATAATATTATATTATTATGTATTCTAATCATATGCTCAGATTCACAAATACCATGTGTATAATAGTATTATTTTTAAATTTAAATTCATCACCTGAATAAAATCGTTGACGTAATACAATGGCGAATTGCATAATTGAGGAGCAGAGGCAAGAGGGCACTTGTACCCTGAAATTTCTGAGGGGGTAAAGTTATCATTTCCTCCTCCCACTGATATGCCAAGCGTATAAATCTTTAAATCTTCTAAAAAAAAAGAATGAATGCAATGTATAATAAACATATTTTATAAGTTTAAAATAATTTTTGCCCTCAAATTATTTCGTGTAAGTATAATGTACATTTATTTTATGTTTATCTTGTTGTATAATTTGCTGACGTATTATTGCAGTTATCGCAGTTACAAAAGTAACCCAATAATATTATTTCATGAATTATACGATCACAGGAACAGGATTATCAATACATTATTTTTTTCAAATAAGGTTATAGCATACCTACCTGTTTTTTAATAAACTTTTATGTACTTAATATCATTTAACGATATGGGTAACTACCTACGGGTTATTTCAAAGCCATAAAATGAGTTTTAAGGCTTGTGTAAAAATAAACAATTAATTTATGGTTTCGATTTTGGTGAATAAATTATTTTGTCCCCCATGGTTTTTTACCCAGTTACGCCACCTAGTCGTCCTATACAAAATGTTCCCATCACAATACTACGCTTCAGTTTTCAACACCAATTATTTAGCCACTTCGAACACTGAGACCCAATAGGTACCTACTTTGGAGTATCAACCGGACAAAACGGCTAGATTATCGACAAAAAGAAAATCCCTGTAGCCGCATAAAAATACGAGTCGATGAGTAACATTGTTATTATGGGGTTATTTACTCGTATTTTATATAGAAAAAAATATATAACAACTACGGCTAACGGCTGATGAGTTTAATCCATTTGGTAAGACGTCATAATATATTGAGAGTGAAATTACACCTTGGGCTGATATTAGAGGATAAAGTCGAATCGTCGCGATTGATCGGAGAAGTGCGTACGTTATGTAGAATGAAGAAACACACTCACACACACACACACACACTAGTCGTAACGCTTACCTATAGTTTTGACGTCGGTGGGCAGGAAACGTTTTCGTCATCACCGTGTACCTATATATTATACATGTACGCGTTTTCACATATAATAATAATAATAATAATATACTCGCAGACAGCCGGAAATATACTGAATTGATGGGCGAACGACGTCGAGACTAATTTTTAGCGACAAACGAAAAAATAATAAATTATTGTGTCGTTGCGACTTGACACACTATCGGCTTTTTACTATTCTTCAGCCTCGTCCTATCTCCGTATTTCAGTCTTTGCAATTCCTATAATACCCGTCTATATACTGTACGTAGGTACCTACCTATTATGTAACGACACTGGCCACTGCATATAGCAAAGCGTATTATCTATCTAGCAACTATTGTACGAAAAAAATAAAAATATGTCTTATTAGCTACAACAATATACGTACGGTGTCCGTTTTCGTTTTTTTCTGTTTGTGAAATCGCCGACTGCGATAATTAAAATATACATCTTGTTTTGTGCCTTCAATCGTCTCTCCGACTCCGAGTATAGGTAATAATGTATTACAAACAATATAAGTTACTATATATTAGTAAGTACACGATAGGTTTAAAAATGTGTTTAAACATAATATCTTTTACACGACGTTGCAGTTTTATGATGCAAGTCTTAACTGCATTCCTCCTATAAATTGCATGTTCAATGAGGGTATGATATTGTAATAATATAAATAATGTAATGTTTATTATATTCACTGACAACAATTTATGCGTTTTTCTTTTTCCTGTCCGCGAGCTGGCGATTCCACATTTGACCTTACGAACCCGATCCAAACCGTGTAAACTATACGGTTTTAAAAGAGTAAACAAAAATCTAATAAGTTTCAAATACTTTTATAAAGTGATTGCATAAGATATTAAAGGTGAACACATCCGCGCGCAATACGCAGGTACTTACTTAATAACACTCTAAACTGTTCAAAAAAAATAATTTTTCTAACTGATCGTCGACACTCGAGAGTCACCGGCGCGGCAGTGCGTTATGTATTTCTGTACCTGTATAAAAACAAATTATAAACAAATATTCCGCCATATATTATGTTAAATGCAACTACGTACATAATACTATGCACTGTAGGTACTTATATTATATTATCGTATATATTGATGCAGATTTCGTGATGCTATTCATGATAAATTATAATAAATGGAAAGATTTGCCAAAATTATTATTCGCGTTGATTACGAAGTATATATATAACCGTTTGCACATAAACTTTCTTCGAGTACACGCATATTTGTTTGTATACTATAACAAGTGAACACATATTTAAAGATTTTTTTATTAGAGAAAATTGGCTTAATCAATTTGTTTCTATCGTTCATCGGATCGTCCCGTCCACTCGTATATTCTCTCTCAACTCTCAAGTCTTAATTCTCATTATACATATTATTTATACGTGCATCATGCAGAATGCCATCTTATAAGCGCGATTAGTAATAATAATTACTTACAAGTTATAATAGAGGATACGATATTATGGAATGATTACATTTGGAATGCTTAGGAAACTAGTGTTACGAAATAACTGTAACTACTAATGACCAACGGGCATAAAAGACGTACGCGAGTATACGCAACCACGTAGGTATAGGAAACAGTTTCCTATCCTCTCTTTATCTTCTTCGTATAAATTATAGCCTATACAGGTAATCTATTACAACGTTTTATGATAATTCCAATATACTTTTAAAATCATTGGTCACATTACTATAATGACACTACCTACCATATTATTGTTTTTCAAATGGATAATATGTAGAATTATCTTTTTCAATGATTATAAATTACAATAATTATACGGGCAAATAGAATAATAGTGCCATAGTGGTACATTAACCTATTTGTTTTAGCTATTATAATATGCTGTAAGTACAGTAAGTACCTACACGTATAAAAAAAAGTAGTTACCTACTTTTAAGTAATTAGAAATCTGGTTGTATATTTATATTGTTGTTTAAATTACCCATAATAATATAACATATAACTTGGCTAATATAATAATATTAATATAATAAAATATTTTATTATTTATACAGCGTGTAGATTAATTACACACAATTTTATATTTACTTCATTGCTAAAACCCCAAAGGTGCCTATTAGTATTTAGTATCAATTATCGTTGACAGCAATATTATGTGTTATTTGTTTATTAATTATTTTAAATAATGTATTAGATTCGTTTTATTTAGGTACTACAGTTTTTTTTACTCATACACTGCACGTTCAAAACTTCAGAAGTGTAAATTAAAAGTGTTTGACACGGTCATTATTTAACGCCTGTCTTATTTTATTTAACGAAATACTTAAACATTTTCCAAATTAAATTTGTATTTTTAATTAAGAGAATAATTTTTCAAGTTTTCGACTACGGATTATGGTTATATAATGAAATATAGTGTGTGGGTATACTCTTTTTAATAATCCAATGATCATTTAAAACCTTTACATTCGAAATACTTTACACGTAAACCCGTATTTTTCAAAGTGTTCAAAAGCATTTTACTTTTGTGACATGTATATTTATACTTAAAATAAATTATCTTAATAACATTATAGCTAGGTACAGATGTATAATTATATTTATAATATGTTTGAGCGAAAAATGTGAAAAGAAGATCATCAGCATCAAAATAAAATGCATAATTTGTATAAATAATATCTAACGATAAATAAAACGTAGGAAAATGTATATAGGTATATATTAGATCAATTGCTTTGAAAAATAACCCCTTTTAATATTTTGTGTATGATGTAAAACATAGTAATTGATGTCATATTATATAGAACACAAAAAACCTTTATTCATAATCAAAATAAATAACCTTTTTTAAAAAACCTAATTGTTACTTATAATAATCGATATTATCCCGAATTATTGATGTGTTCCGTTTTCAATACCTTTTTAGTAGTAATACAAATGTGTTTTGTATTAGCGTATTGCAAGTTATACATATTTATAAACATGAATTCAAGAAACAACTAATAAAATAATAACTTACATTTTAAAATATCATGTAGGTACCCCTTAAATAATATGATGTCTTGAGCCAGGGAGATGTAGTATGATGCAACATCCAAATATTTGACTATCATATTTTGTATCCATTGCCAAAATTATACAATTATCAAACAATAATCCTCGACGCATTATTTTTGCATGAGTCGCACTGTCCACGCGTGTATTTTGGACTATTTCATAACATCCAACTGGTTTACCATCAATTTATTGTTTGTTACTCCGTAGCTTTGACATTATATTATCAGAAACCTTGACAAATGCTGCACTATAAAAGTATCAACACCCCAATCCCAATGCCGGTGACACTATACAGACACTGTCAATATACCTACCTAGTACCTACTATAGAATATTATAATACCTTTATTTATGTAAAACATTTAATAAAAGTCAAGATCATATTCTGTTAAACGAGTATTTTGTGTGTCATCATTCTTTGTTTTTTTTTCGCTTCAGATCGTGATAGTCTTCAAGATTATCATATTGTGACGACGCGTATTATATAATACCCGTGTACGCATATTACAATAGTTTAAGTCCTTACAAAACAATAAGATAAACACTTGTACCTACATACATATTGTTCGTCTAAACAGTTTACTGAAAAGCGTATATTTACTTGAATGATATTAGATTTCTATTATTTTTTTGATAATTCTGTGGGTGAACTATAGTATTATTTAAATAAAATGAAAAACGAGATGACTCGTAAATATGAAGAAAGATACTAAAACATTTAATCAAACGTTACACAGTAAATATTATATACATATGTATAATATATATATACATGTTTTAAATTCCGAGTGGAGTGATGAATGCATTGGTTTAAAAACGAAGTTGTTTTTTTTTGTACTCAAAAACATATTCATAGTAGAAAAAATAATTCGATGTTCAACTTCTAGAGCTGTATCTATTTTCTGGTAAAAAATTTAATGTAGTTGATCCTTTTTGGTGTTGAAAGTAAAAAAAAAATTCTTGTACTTTTCTAAAAAATCAGTTCATATTTTGACAAAATTCTTCAAAAAATAATTCAATTTTGAATTGTAACATACATAATACATATATCTAATAAATGAAGGTTGGAAAATATGTAATAAAAATATTTTCATAAGTTTTCCTTTCAGCAGCCAAAAAGTATCGAAAATGCATATTTACAAACATTTTTATAGACCTTAGAAATTTCAAGTTCAAACTCTATTATGAAATTAGATACCTATTTCAAATAAAAATAACGATTTTAGTTGTTTTGTTGTAATTCAAAAAAACATTATTCCCAGGGAATTGAAACTTTTCGCAATTACGTATATTATTAATTACTATAAACAATGCAATTTTTAAAATTATTTATATTAATTTTAAACTATTTACACCACTACTAACCTACTCACACCGTTCTAGATGCGGTTACGTCGTGGTATTGACTTAATCTAGTTATAACAACAGCTAGGTAGTAATTTTATATGCAATAATATACTGTAATTCTCATTATATAATATATGTAGTTTGCTTTTGGCAATAATCAGTTCAACGTACTGTATAACGTTATGTTTTATATATTTATTTTTTATTTGAAATGAACAGTCTATATACATAAGATGCACAATAAGCTAATACGCAAAGAGTGAGAGTTGATATGAAGTGGTTGATTCTCAGAAATTCCGAGTTCACCGGAATTTTGGAATAGACGAGTACCAAAAGTTCAGTATTAAGTATACCGAGAAGCAGTATTAATATAATATTATATTCGCATCGTAAACAGGATGTTAACAATTTAAAAGATGAAAGTGGATAGAAAATTCATATCATTGGATAACCAATATTATGGTTTCAAGACTTCCTCAAGACCTCAAAATTACGAATGTAGGTGGTGATTTATGATATTTGCAGTTTGTTTTTATTACCTACCTTTCTATATAGTAGTATAAGTAACCAACCGTCGACCATAATATTTCGTCTGCGAAAATGATCGATGCGACGTTATTATAGGCGCCATCAATATTATCGTATAATATTATATTAATACACGTTTTGACCGAGGTCGAGAAAATCGGATT
This sequence comes from Myzus persicae, assembly GCF_001856785.1. Lineage (NCBI taxonomy): Eukaryota > Metazoa > Arthropoda > Insecta > Hemiptera > Aphididae > Myzus > Myzus persicae. The sequence goes on from NW_019104333.1 coordinate 233,609, forward strand.
GGCATCGCCTCAGTACATCATCTGCATTATTGTCATGTAAAGTAAAAGTGTATAATAGTATATTATGTATATATATTACCTGCACAGATGATCCATCCTAATTCGGTTTGTTATGTATACGATCCCGTTATCGGATGGATGTGTTCCTCGGGACATAAGTAAAAGTGCATGTAAAATGCTCTTGTATAGCCGTTTGTAGTGGATTCTAACTGGACCAGCGCCAATAATAGTCATCTGCTGTGAACATGTCTAATAAATATGGATGTGGGAACCTATTTTCATTTTATCCTAACAAATACTTCAGCACACACGCGAGTGAATTTAACAATTTATGATTTAAAAAAATGTTAATGATAATATCCGCAACGATAATTCGCCCAGATCGTTCTCAAGTATAACAGCAGTGTTAAATCACACTCGTGTATCATGGGCCAGTACCTACATGGACGTTACGAAATAAAGTCACTCTAAAATAGTAAAAATCCATCAATTGTCCACACTATTCGGGTGTTGTGGGCGAGCCTATATTCGTATGCAGGTATGCAAGGGCAAATATTATTATATCGAGTGAAAGGAACAATAATGAGGCGCCACAACAAAAATAATCTGAATTCTGGGCTTTGTCCAAATTGTATATTAAAGAGAACCGTAACAGATTTGCATGAACCGAAGACTACAATGACTCAATTACGATATCACACGCCTTCGTATTAATAAATAGTATATATAATAATAATGTGTCGCGGTGTTTACAATTGATATATTATTATGACGACGAATTCGCCAAATATAATTATAAGGCGCCCAAAACGCATAGACTTTCTATGGTGTGCTCTGTCGACTGATGAATACATGATCGAATACGTTTTAATAATTCGATTATAATCATAATATTGTAAATCTCATAAACGATACCTTCGGTCAAGTATGATATGTTTAAAAATGAATTTTATTATTGAACTATAATTGATTGTATAATATATGACCTATTATTGTTAGGTAGTATAGAGTTCCACACGTTTAATAAAAGCAATAAGCTATAACGTAATAATATGTAATTTGATTATATTTTAAGACCCATTTGTATTTAACTGTCAGATAATATGATTGGTATGGAAAGCCATCGCCAATCGAATACAAATATAAACACCAGTAGCCGCGCTCGGCAATAGATCCGATACTGAGATAATATTGAAAATTTATATCCAATGAGTTTATTTAGTGTTGTAATCGATACGCGATAGCAATGACTAATTATTATTTATTAGTGTGACTACTTAACAGTAAAATATACTGATGAATTATTTTTCATGGCGAAACCCGAATGCATTCTTGACCGTTTAAATCGATATACGATCGAATCGTTATGACGACTTATAAATTACCTATATCAAAACACAGCGCTCTTTATTATTATTGCGATCACGAAACGATTCCATGGCCGACGTGCAGCACGCCGTTACTGGTTAAAAGTTCATTAACCAAAAGAAAGTGAAAATGGTACAAGCGTTGTCATTTGAATATAAGTATGAAAATATGAACGGCGTTGTTATTAGAATGCAATCGGTCTTCTCCGTTTCGATTCCATTGTGTCGGGCACCAAGGCGAGAACACAATGATTTATAAACCTTCCAGTAGGTATAGGCATAATATGCCGACACCGGTCACTGCAGTGCCCATAATAATATCAAATACCATATAATTTAGAAAGTTAAGATAAACTTACATCTTCTTCTTCGGTGATAATTTCAATAAAAAAAAAACGGGCTACGGTTATTAATCAAAATCCTTTATAGGTACGGATTTTTTACATATTTGTATACTTCATATACGTATACTATAGCTAGGTATGTCTAGCGTCGTTGGCGTATTAAATATACAGCCATCGTTTTTTTAAAGAGATTAACTATAGTTTTCGTCGTTTATCGTGTGATAAATATATTTGTGTGTAAAAATATCTATTATATTGGCGTTATGAATTATTATTTATTGATATATAGCAAGAAGCAAGATGTCCCGCTTAGATACGTACCTATATTGTAGTAGAAAGCGATTAGAAGTTTCGATCAGATAACCACTGCATCGATGAATATTATATACTTAGTATTTTTCTTTGATTGATTTACAATTCAAAATGCTGTGCTATTTATGTCGTATTATATATATGCTACGTATTATACCTAATTTATTCTCGAACGCGGTCGGTTGTTGCAGTGTAAACAATTCGAATCAACTTCTTATTGACTTTGGTGCAGGTACGAGAGCATATTTTGTTTTTTCGCAACACTATTATGACATCAAAATATACATTATATAAACATAATAAACATTTTTGTTTTACAATATTTAAATGCAGGCACATATTACAAATCGTACGTCTATATTTTGTTTGTATCGATAAAAAAATATTAGCTAAAGTTTTCAAGTTGTCCTTTATTCCCTTCTCAACTTTCAACTCTCCTAGTCGAGCCAAGTTATATATATTAGTTTTTGAAAAAGTTGTATTACATCAAAATTTAGTACAAGTACCTACTAAGAAATACAGTTTCCTTGTTATAAAAGTTAATTAGTTTCACGTATTGACATATTGTATAACATTTAATTAAGCTGTTTAAAATGTTTGAAAACATGAGTTTGATTTTGAGAAAATTAAAAATTTTAGTATTATTATATACATATATTGTGTAGCCTCTAAGCACCCTTAATTACATTTTCTTAACTAATACAATGTGTATGTTGTGATAAAATTAATTTAAACTACCATGATATTTATATTTTATCGTCTAGACTATAAATATTAATATACAATTTCAAAAGTACAATAATGACCGAGGTGCTTGCCGTTATCTTTAATATGTATTGTTAATTTTTTATGAGCAAAAAAAAACTACTTAAAATAAATGATCTGTTATTATTCGGTTACTTATTCCACACTTAAATATTTTTTTCATTGTGCTATACCGAATATATTAGTATGCTATTATTTATTCTACATCGTCTTGATATTCGCAATGGCCTCTGGCTCAGAAGTTAGAACGATAGTAAGTAAAAAATTCGTTTTGATCACTTAATTTAAATATAAATCTGATAAAACAGATAATACTTGCAAAAAATTCTGAATATTACTCGATTAAGAACTTATTATTAAATGAATTTATTCGAAGGAATGATTACACATCTAGTATTCTAGTAGTTAATTAATTTAAACTAAAAACCATTTTAATATGTAATTTCCATTTCCCAATGAAAGACATCATATGCGTGAGGGTAAACTCGTATCAAATTAATTTGATCTTGAAGTATGAAAATTAATAATATAAAACAATTTTTGCAATTACTATAGCTTAGATTATGGGCGCGAATAGGATTCGGAGTACACATGGACATAATACCCCAAATCAACGTACATTAAAGGATAAATAATATACAGAATACACAGGCGTGTACCTATATGGCTATATATATATACATCATGGTCGATTAAAAGTTTTAAATAAGTTTTAATAATTTGTCCAAACCCATAAAGTTATTTTTAATAAGACCACTTTTTGGGAGTGATAATAGCCTTTCCCCCCCCCCCCCCATCCTCTATATTTCACCGATGTTACATATTATACTACTTAACCATTATATAGGTACTATGTATAATCTATATCTTTTAAAGTTCTAACAGTTAAGATTATAGGTATTAAAACAAACGAATAGACCTGTTTACAACGCTGTGTACATGTAATTGACCATTGTTTAGTGCGATTTGACTTGCGTATTATGTACCTACTGACTATGTATAGTGACTACTGATATTTATGACCAATAGCTGTATAGATAGCCACTAATTTTTTACATGCCTATGCGTGTAATAAATTCATTTCTTGAGTGGGTATAGCTAGGTTCAACCATTACGTGAACTTATACGCTACCTATATATGTATTATATTATATAAACTATACGTTTAGGTACGCAAAGGACGACGATATTAATGCGGAGAAAGTTATGAAGTATACATTACTATGGTTTTTCGTGATATCAAATTCTTTAAATCTTTATTACACAAGGGTTTTGATTTCCCGATGTGTAATATTCATTTATAAGATCGATTATATAAATATATAACGATGTTGGAAACTCATATAGGAAGTCGCTTTGTATATATATATATATTTTTTTAAAAACAATTAATGTTATTCAATATGCCCATAAGGGGTCTAGATTTATATTCAAAAGTTCAAAACTAATCCCGAATTCATTATGCCACTATAAAGTGCTGTACAATTGGGTAGTGGACAGAAGTTCTACTAGTAGATATACGGCGAATAATTATCGTACAATGTATGTGAAGATGTATCATGCATGTATAACTATCAATTCAATAAACGTCAGAAATTGGGTGGATCTGGTCGTATTATGGGCCCATGAATCCTATTTTTTCTAGGAAAAAGGAAATACGACAAAGGACGTTCAAAAAAAAATTCTGTGTTATTGAAAAAAAGGGGTAATGTAAAACGAGATTATTCCTTTTTAAAAAGAGAGGTAAAGATATTGCCCTTATTCCAATCATCTGAAATGAAGTAGAAGTGGGATCTATTATACTGCACAGTGATCACTGATGTGCATATTATATTCATGCTTACGCAATTATGGCTATCGTAATGATACTGTCAGCCGCAGTGAATTGTTCATAGACCCTCAATCAGGCACCAACATCCAAAGGATCGAAGCTTCGTGAAATAATATTAAAAATAGACACAACATGAAAATAAATGGAACCCGAACACTTATTATTAAAAACCAGCTAATAAGAGTGTTGTCGTCCCATGAATGATAAAGAATCCAATAAATCAATTTTAAACATTATATCATGATATGAAGACCACTTACGTTGTGTAATTTAAATTTAATATTGTTTTTAGATTACTACACATATTATCAAGCATTTTTTTTTATTATTTTGTACCAAATTATAACTTTAAAAACTTTAAGTGGTAGATATTACCTTAATAACCATACACCATAACTGAACCAAAAATAAAGTGTTAGGTAGATAACATATTGAACCACTACCGGCAAGAGTGCTCGTATACGTCCATTAATAAGTAAGCAAGTACTTCGATAATGTTTCTATAAATTAGAAAACAAATGTGTTAACGGTAGACATAAAGCCCATTCTCTACAACTCATAATCACTGCAGAAAGTAAAAAGTAAATAAATACTATAAATTATAAAGGCACACGATATGGCTTACATTATTATACCTGCATAGTACATAAGTTATTACTCATAAGTCATAAGTAATAATACGCATCTAATTATAATTGCGTGGACATAATCAGATAGGTACTTGTTTCTTTACATTCGGTCGGGTACTTTATTATGAGTTTATGACTTGCAGTCTTTTTAAACGTATACATTAGAGATTAGACGCAACAAATATTAGAATATTTTTGGTTGCTACTAATGCATTTCGATTGTATCTTTTTTTATGAATCTTTTATGGTGAAAAAAAAGATTACTATTTTATTGTGTTAAAAAAATAATAACCAAATATCTGAGAATTAATTTACCGTTACAAATCAAACGCTGTGAATAAGTTATATATTAGGTTTTCTGAATCACCCGTTTACTATAAATGAACGGAATAACCTCAGATATTATAATATACGATGAATCAGAATTTTTTTTATTAAATCAAAATTTTTTAGCTACCATTTACGTGTCTTAAAGCCTGTAGGAACACTAGGAACTAATCTAAACTAATATACACGCTTATATTATGTGGAATATTACACATTTCGTTGAAGTCATCACGGAGTCTTGTTTTCAAATTATTTATGGTTTCGTATACGCAAATCACTTACGTAGTGGCTGCGCTCAGAGTTTCTTTGACTCGCCGAATTTTTATGCGACAATATTCGTATTTTGCAATGACATAATTTTATTATCATTGGGCATTGGCATAATCAATATTCATCTATTCAAGGGTGTGGTGGTTTTGATATTGCCGGCGTTCCGTTTACACTCACACTCGATTACACTGAGCTCATATAATATATGCACACATGTTCGCGAAGAGACATAGCAAGCAGATTGTGTATCATGTGTATCAAACCGTGTCAACTGGAATAGACTTGGGCACTATTAATGAATGATAATCGCGATTTATTGATGGTATGTGCAATGCATTGTCCGCAAAATGTGAATGAATAAATAATTCTAAAGTGATCAGATTATTATACAATTCAATTTAATCTGTACGACTTCACAACTATACACTATATACATAGTACATAACTATACCTACGTCAAAATACACATAATATAATATATATATATGTTTGTGTGTGACTAAACGCACATAAGAACAAACCTTGAACGAGCAAGTGTTGAGCATATTTTAAGAATTATATAGGTAGTATGCTATTCGAGATTAATACTTTCAAGATATTAATTCATTCAAGGTTTGTGTCCGTGTGGTTTATGGATTTATGTGGACAAAAAACGTGCACTGGAACGGTACTTAAAAATGTGCGGGACACTTGTTGAGGAAAGCTCGAAAATAAAATACAACCCTAAAATAAATATTTCGGGTTTTAAACGCAAAACACATTAATTGGCTTTAAGACGGCACACGAGAAGAAAGTGTATGGTCGTTTAAATGGCAAATTAAATCTGCTAAACTGTATCCATATGTTTGTTATTGTTGAATCATTGGGTTTTTACAGTATAGGTAGTATATACCGTTTTGTAATAGCTGTTATTTATGTCGTTCTCCTTTCAATGCAAGCTTTAACTTCCCACATTGATTTCTAACTTCTAAGATCATTATCATTATAATTTATAATAATAATATATGTTACCTATTAAGTATTATAACAACAACAATACTCACAACCTACACATCACGATTTCCAAAATGTTGTCGAATTCGGAGTTATAGGCATATACCTATACTTACAGTCTACAGAATATTATAAATTGACACATTTAATTAATAACCTCAGACTAAATCTATACATTTTTTAAATTCTAAATTTTTCATAACTTTTATCAACATATAAATTATCTAATTAAGTTATAATGAGATGAAATTAAGCAAATATTGGAACTTCTACCATTTACTCAGGCTCGCCAATAAAATAGCAACTTATTAAAATTAATGCTTTCTCTTACATTGGTATATTTTATGTAGGTAGGTATACTATCTAATTATTAATGTTTTTTTTGTACTATAACTCATTAGGTTTATTGAAACATTATAATTTATGACCTTCTCCTTTAAAATATAATAAAAAGTTTTATTTTACATATTTTTACTCGATGATGGACATGTGCCTATGTGAAATTTTTGATTTTATTATTCAACCTATAACTAGTATAACTAGTAAGGAGTAACACTTAATATGTACATAAGATAATAATATAATTTTACAATACACAATAAAAGCTAAAATAAATACGGTTTAATACTTAAATTATTGATTTAGAAATTCTCAATGTTTAAATACTATCTACCTACCTAGAAATGTGTTGTATGTCCACGAATAAAATAAATGCGAATCGCCTGGTTATCATTTCGGTCAATACTTGCACCGTTGAGAATAGTATTATTATTTATTGTTATTGTTATACAAAACTGCAGTGAACTGTTCGTAGCATTCAAATCCAGACAGTCTTAATTCAATTTTATTTAAATATATACAAAGTATTATGTTATAACATTATATATATGTATAGACGTTAGTATATAGTCAATATTTCGCTTCACTTACTCATAAGCATAACCGTTTTATAATAAGCAAACATATGGGTACCTATACATATATTATATACACGACAAACCAACGTTATATCATACTCGTTCTTGTTTTCTATTCCCAAAAACAATTTATTTACAGACCGGTAGTGTCGATCCGCGTAGTCGAAACTATACGTTAATAAATAAGCAAACACATTATTTTACTTACCTACCTATATAATATATTAATATACACGATAAATCTATATGTTTATATTAGTGTTCGAATTATACAGAGTAGGGGAACACTCGGGAAACCGGTTTTCCATTGGAAACTTTTAGTTCAACTCGGCACTGTGACGTGTGTGAAAAGAAATGCAACGAAAGTGAAAACTATTACAACTTGATCCTCAAACCGACGACGCTGCACATTATGTGGCGATTGGCAAAAAATTTAAAAAAGTTTCCCGTACCTGCCGACTGTTGTAGTTGTCCGCTTAAGATATATATAATATTTAAACGAAGGATAATATATTTTATCATCTCAACCATAATAATAATAATAATATCAGAATTCGATTTATTTTGTATTTTTATTGTTTAAATGATTAAAAGCATACAAAATGTCAGTGCTCCGCGCCAGGACTTATTTTACAGTCATACTATAACATTAAATTTTTTACTTTTCCGCTGTTTTTCTCTTTATTGAATTTATTTTTGATTTCTCCGCCTTGATGGATTCGTTTACACTTAACTTTTTGTGAATAACACACGGAACAATTCTACCTACCCATGTGTGTTATGTAATAATATTGAAACATCTAGTTTTACAACAGGAATAATAGAGTTAAGAGAAACGCGATGAGAATAATAAAGAGCTGCAGCCCGCAGGTACCAATATCGCTTTATGTTTTTAAGTAATTTGTAAATATGGCAAATGAAATAGTTATTTTTCGGTAAACCTATACACATGCATTGTACGGGACTGACCTTCATGAATAATGAAAAATGGAATTTCAAATTGTGTAATGACTAACGGGTAATGAGTAATATTAATAATTGGCAATAAAAATTACTATAAAAAAATAAAAATTTATTATAGAAGTATAGTACGTTAAACTTTTATTTAAGTTAGTTGATTTCTTTAATTACCTATATTGTAATTATTTTATTCCGCTTTAGCATTTATATTATGTTTGCCCATTTAAGGTTGTATCTATAAGTGCATTTCTACATTTATTGATTAATATATAATTTTACATTACCTTGAAGGATTCTGTTGACGCATTTTGTATAATATAATATTACTGGACAAATCAGCCACGATCACATCGGAAAGGACCTTATTAGATGAGTAATGCGAAGTCCGTTCCCCAAATAAATTATATTAACACATTACACATTTATAATACATAACATGCAATATAAATTATATCATACCAAAAAAAAAACAACGCCTATATCATGCAATATCGTAGGAAAATATTTAAATACCTATGAAATAATTATTGTTGATCTACGATTAGGATTTTTAGACCTGTATTGATTTCATAACATTTTCTACGTCTCACACCGCCCATTAAAAAGTCCCTATTCAATTTTTTAGTATTATAATTGGGGAAAAAAATAGAGTAGAAACGTTGCCCTGCGTCTTACTACCTACACCAACTCCCACCCCCTACATCCGATACAATTCAAGCACTGGAGTACACTTGAAAGTTGAAACCAACATAATATTATAACAGTACGAATTCCCTTAGGTTTTTATAAATAATTCTTGATACATAGTTAACTAGATACTAGGAGTACGAATTTTGTTATTTATACATTAAGTACATTTTTCAATGACGCTGTTGGCAATGAATACAATATAATATATTTAAGTGTAGAAGTATATAGTCTTAATAGACATTTAAGTAATACCGAGTGGTGTTGATTCAAAACAATTTTTCAAAATTATTGCAAACAATCATAAATGATTAGTAAATAATTGAAAATCCTAACAGTTAAGAGATCTAACAGTCACAGCCCCGGCGTTCAGGACTGTTGGTAGAAAATGTTTTTATTTCGTCACTCGCCTGAAACGAAACTGACAACTTCAAAAGCCCGGATGTTTGTGCAGCGATCACCTGAAAAACGGGCAATTCAAATACTGAAATGTGTTAAATTAAATTGTTGTGGTACTTACTTACTTCAAATTATATTTTAGTTATTATTTATTTCATAAAATAATATTTTGTATAAAATGACCTATAGCTGGTGCCTATACTATTGTATGTAACGGTCAATTATGATATTTTAGTCATTGATAGAACATCCTAATATATGATTTATTTATTGTATGAATCATATCAAATTTGTTTTAATAAATTTAAGCATTTTATTTAAATTTAGTGCCATGAAACTATCCATGTTTTTAGTTTTTTACTCATTGCCTACCATCAACCAGTCTTATATAATATTATGGTGTCACCTCTTCGTTATATTTATTTTTTTATTACATAGAATATTCGTATTATATTTCTAAGTTAACGATAATGATAAAGTAATACACTTGTCTCTTATGCTGAGTTGCACAACGAAAATTGATTCATTTAATGATTCACTACAATTTAATGGCTCGATCATGCGGCTACTTGCTACTAAGTACTAAGTCGTGAATAAGGGACCGTGAATATTACCGCTCACTATTGATTCATTAAATGTTTAATGATTGTTTCTGCAACCCAAAATTATATTGAACAAATTACAATTAAATGTAATAGGCACATGCACCTAATAGTAGGTACAATAAGGTGCATTTTGATGAAATACAGTTTAAATGTTTAAAACATCACAATATTTTATTGAAATTATGTTCCATCAATGTAAGGCAACTTTACATGAGCCCCCTGTCTGAAATTATAATTGAATTAATTTATGTTTATTTGATTATTTCTAATATTTTTTATAAGCCCACAACATCACATGTGTTTATTATAAAAATAATACTTTGCAGATTGTAGGTACAATTACTAGATAAAAATTAAATAATATTTTAATGCAAAACCCCATGAAACGTGAAATGTTGTGAAAAATAAAATGTTGCATTTTTTGAATTAATCTATTTTGCTCGGATTTTTACACACAAGAATAATTTGTAGCTACAAATCCTTACTAATAACTGATGGACATAAGCGTTATCAAAATGACATACGGTTGTTGTGTTGTCTACACGTACAATATTAAGGGATAGGTTTTCACTATTTATTTTTAATATTAATATACTTATGTAGCATTACCAGAATATTATTTTACCTATAATGATTCAGTGGGTAACGGAAGTATTTCAGTATTTAAATAAATTAACTACACTCATCTAATGATTAAAACTACATAAGTGCATAACTATTAACTAATACAATAATATTATTTCCTTAACCATTTACTGCGTATTAATGTTATTAATATATTGAATTTTGAACAATAATTTTGAAAAGTTTTACTCGAACTTATTGAATGCTGACATAGTATAGTTATTTTTTTGCTGGTTGTAAGAAAAAAGTAAGTGAAATAAAATATGTAGGCATATAAAAATGTACAATTTTAATACTCCATTGTTTCCATTAGTAAATAACAGTTACCAATTAAAATTTGCAGTGACCGTAGTCGTAGTGACATTCACTAATTGATGATTAACGATCCTGAATTTTCCAAAAAAAAAAAATAGCATAATGAGTGATATCTGCGAAAGCCTATAAACCTATTCGTACTCATATATTTAATCTCAAGAGTATTTTATTGTGAAATTTTGGTGAGTATCAATAAATAAAATTGAAATTAATATTAAATGCCAAACATTAAAATTAAATTCAAAATATTTTGTACAGGAAGGTTTACTGTTTCAGACACATTTTAAATGACTTAAACGTGGTTAAAACACAACTTCGTAGAATCGACTATACAGTATGAAGTATATGCTACATATTACAGCTGCAGTCTCTTGAGATCATAGGTTTTTACATAGTACTCGAGAGTCGGGTTTGCAAATCTTATCTAAATACCCCAGCAATGATACCCATCATGACTTTGATGATACCTAACCTGTATAAACTGTCTCTGATTACCTATGTAACTAAGATAATGTAACCAGTATTTAATACCTAACTATTTAAGTTCTAAATTGTACAATTTAAATTTTAAATAATTTAGAGACTAGTTTCAGACTACTGGTACAATGGAATCTACTGTCTAGTATAGACGTACCTATAGCTATATTGGTAGCTATTATAAATTCTCAATATAATTTTAAATAGTATATCCTTAGTGAATTTTAGAGAAATCAATGAAGAATATTCTTCAAAATTTTATTTTATCTGATAACGTACTTATCTATCTATTACCTATACCTATATTATCAATATCATTTATAAATACTTAAATAGAAATTAAACAAATATCAATTGGTTTGAAAACAGAAACCTATTAGAGACCATATACATACATAGACCAATTAGTGACAATTGTGTAACATCATCATAAAATATAGGGACACAGCTTCATCTCTTTTTAAATCTTCGATGGAGATATTCCGGAAGTTTTAAGATTTGTGGATCGTTTATGAATGAATATGGATTACATTTGTTTTCAAGTTTAGTATTATAGCCGTGTAGGAACACATCGAACACTTAAAAAAAAATTATGGTTCCTTTTTCGATAATACCTATTCCCGCATATAAGTCGTTTTGAAATAAGGACAATTGTCAATTAAGTGTGATGAACATGAAACATGTGTAATTTTGTAAAGAATTATGTTTTGAAAACTTTGAGTATGAACTAAACATTTTGGCATTTGGCCTCATTGGAGTTGAAAATTATGTAATAATATGATCCGAAATTCCAATAGGTTTGATGCATATCTTTATGGACTTTAGAGTAATGTAACATAAAAATGTCGAGGGATATAAATCTACAACCTATCCACCACCTCATATTTCTTAAATATACTCATACATATACGTATAGAGAAGAATAAAAATATTTTAATAACTACTTGAAAATGTATGTTGAATGATAATTAATAGTATTATCGCAAAACAGGAATAAGTAATACCTACTACATTAATTTGTATTATACATAATATATTAATATATATATTTTTTATGGAACTTCTCAATTTAAATGCTTATGAATAAAAAAAAAGTGGGCGAAGTTCTGAGAGTAGTAACTATATACAGTGCTGTACAATAGGTCACGTCGAGTGTACCTCGTCATTGAATAGGTCCTATTGACCTACTGTATCCCAATATACCATCCTTTAATGGATGTGTTAAATATGAATTCAATGATAAATAGGTACGAAAAACGATTTTGAGCGGATATGTTCTGTCATCATCATATAAATATATTGCTTTTAATTATTATAGATTATAGTAATTTACTAGCTAATATGATATAAAATATAAGCAGGCAATAGCATAAAATTAATCTAAATGTTTAGACATTGCGCATGTGTATATAAAACATAATAATACAAGTAAAAACTAAAAAGTTACCTGTTTTCTCACGAAAAATAATTTTGAATAGCGTAAAACAAAATAATTAAATAAAAATATAATTTCTTTGTTTTAATACCGGATTTTGTTTAGTTTATATGGAGAATGTTAATAAAAATATTTGGTGAAATTTTCAAATGTCTATAGTTATTAATTGTTGAGTTAAACTTAAAAGATAAAATCGATTTTTTCAAAAATTGGTTTTGCATACAAATTACTATTTTTAAATTTTGTTTTTCAAAACGCTTTTAATTATTGTTCTATGTCTCTATGATTATATCAAGAGTCTTTAATAAAAGCACAAAATTGCTAAACCATTTGAAAACATAATTAATTATTTAGCGCCAACCACAAACTACATTTTTCGTTTTATGTGATAACATCATTCATCGGTGAACAACGGACGTTGGCCAGCCTGTGTCTGTAATTTATTATTTGATAAGCGACGTCGTATACTCGTGTACTTTTCTTCACAAATCTGAAATCACATTTCTTGCGAGCGGGTTCTATTCGCGTTTCGTATACTCCGAAATTTACTTGCGGAAAACTTTTGGTCTGCGCACAACTGAAAGGTAAGTTTTGTACAGATTATTTTATTTTCAAAGCACCTCATTGAATAAGTTGATGAATACTCAGCCAACAATGTCGCAATGGTTGACTAATGTTCGGAATAAATTGTACGCTTACGCGTCGACAACGTTAAAATTTGTTGTGTCTATGACCATATTTTAATCGGAGCTGTCTTTGTGTTTTTGATACTTATTGGATAGCTATTACGATTAATGATTATTCTTATTTATAAACGCTAAGTGTTCGAGCTTGTCATGAAAAGCTCTTAGGCACGTTTTAAAAAATGTTTTGAGGTTATGTTAACATGTTAATTATTTTTGTTGCACATTTGATTTTTCAGAACACATCAACATGCAAATTTTCGTGAAAACCCTTACAGGGAAGACCATCACCCTTGAGGTCGAGTCTTCTGACACTATCGAAAATGTCAAAGCTAAAATTCAAGATAAAGAAGGTATCCCACCCGATCAACAACGTTTGATCTTCGCCGGCAAGCAGCTTGAAGATGGACGTACTTTGTCGGATTATAACATCCAAAAGGGTATGCTTTCATAATTGTGCATGTCATTATATAATAATTTATCTATTTATATGTATTTCATAAGCACTTAAGTATATGATTAATACTATAATATACCTTTCATTTTATGCTGAAGTATAGAGATGTTCCGGGTACTCACCAATTACTAGATATCATATTTAACACTCGATCCTTACTCGTTAACAGTCTTAATACCTACATATTTACCGGGTCCTAACTCGGTACTTGGCTAAATTTTATATTATAAAATCATATCCGGTAACTGGCAAATGCTTATAATCTATGCGTAAATGTAATATGCATGCCTATAATTAATATTACTAGAAAAATCTAAAATTCTAGGGTAATAAATTATAATTTATTTTGATACATATTGGAATAACTGTACCGATTTGTCAGTTTATTGTATTTTTATATTAGTGTTCGACTAAGTATATGCTCAGACTTACCTTTTGTTATTAATTTATTATAATTGCAGGACTACCCAGTACTGAATGTTAAAAGACTTATTAATATTATTTATAGTTTCTCAATCAGTAATGGGTAGTTGATAGTGCTGTAGTATTGTAGTACCTTGCTGTAGTATTGTAGTACCCATTTTGTATTTACATTTCTACTCGGCCAGTACTTGATACCCGATTAATAACAAATTTTCTACCCGGAACATCACTACAAAAGTTAAATATTAATGATCTAGTTCCTAATTTTTTTTTTATTAAATATGAAGTACATTTATATTTTATTTTAAATTTATTTTATGTAAATACCTATTTGGGAAGATTAAGATTAACAAGATTATTTTCTGAATTGACCATTCTTGTAATTTTTTTTATTCTATTTTGAACACCAATAACGCTTCACTTTTGTTAAATATTAGTTCATTTTTTAATTGAAAGATAGGTACCCATATATATATATATATTAATATATTTCAATTATTGAGTATTTTTCTAAATGGACCTACCTAATTCTTATTAAAATAATTTTAACTTTAGGCAATTATATTTTGTTATAGGTTGATTAATAGGTATAAATATTAAATTGTTTTTTTTATTTTGTTGGAAAAAATCTAAAGCATTTTTATCAATCTATTGGGTACTTTTAAAAATTAATTTCATTGATCTTGCTTTTTAAATCTAGGAAAATTAATAATATTTTTTTTATTTAGAATCTACATTGCATTTGGTATTACGTCTGCGTGGTGGTGTTATTGAGCCCACTCTTCGTTTGTTGGCCCAGAAATACAACTGTGATAAAATGATATGCCGCAAATGTTACGCTCGTCTTCACCCAAGAGCAACTAACTGCCGTAAGAAGAAGTGTGGACACACTAACAACTTGCGCCCAAAGAAGAAGTTGAAGTAAACGCATTTTGCTTGTACTCCGAGGAACACTACGAACATTTTCTTGGTTTTAAATTTTATCATTCAATTGTAAAATTACAAATTTATAATACACAAATAAACTAAAAAAAATATAAGTATGTCTTGGTAATTTATTTTTGACAAATTATTATTCTTGTATACTTAAATTTTAATTAATTAACATTTTCTATTTATGGTTTATCTTATCTAATTGGGTACCTACTAAAGAAAGATTTGTTCTATTATTATTTACATAATTCACATATAATAACTTATTTAAAATCAAGTTCAGAATAGCATTGTGTTATTTAGAGTTTAAATGCTGGGAATTATTAATATAATTGTTTGAAATGTTCTCTATTTACTATTATTATTTTTAACTGGCACTGATTTGTTGAAATTTATTTATTGTGATAAGTTCTTAAGTGTTATCCAGGGTTGGTTAGGGTGTACAACCCCCCTTTTTTCTGTTCAAAAAACCGGAAATGGGTGGGAACTGTTAATCACAACACTGCAGGTACAACCCCCCTGAAAATTGTCAAAATACATTTTTGGATAAAAAATCTGGATATGTCATGGGTAAGCACAATATTATGAGTCTTGAAGAAGAATCCAAAACATAATTGGTTTTTGTATTGTAAGACAATGGATGTACCCAATGTGTAAATAAATAAATCTAAGGATGTTCAGTATAATTTAAATGAAAATATAACAAAGGTAGAATATTGTTTGATGTTAATTTATAATTCTTAAATATGGACATGATTTATGAGAATGACATGTGTTGTCGCAATACAATATTATGAACTAATATAGTCTTATCTTAGTCCATCCTCTTATTAATATAAACTCCTTAACATGATCTAACTAATAGGCGGGTGTATGTAAATCACAGAATTTTGCTAACATCAATAATTAAAAGAAATTGGAGAGTATACAACTTAACCTTACCTATGTAGGGTTTTAATTAAACTCTAAACTTAAATTATGTTTTTTTTTTTTTTTTATCATCTTCAGCGATGAACTACTTTAAGAGGCTGTGTTGATATTAAATTTATAGAAAAATATAATTATTAATGAAACTGACATAAACTTTGAAATAAGATGGAATAAATTAAGTGTAATAATGTATGACGAAATATTCATTGTTGGTAAATATAATGAAAACAGCAATAACCTTTGCATAATCAACTTATGTAGTTGGGGATGAAAAATTAAAACTAATTCCGTACTCAGGAACCTTACTGCCACAAATAAAAACCTCATGAGGCAGGTTATAACCAATATTAATAATATTATTACCGAGTGATGATATAAAACGATATACTATAATATGATATTGTTAATAAGTGAACGTAAAATACCTTTGTTTATTGTATGTAATACAATGTATTTTTTAATCGCTTTGCCATAATTATTTTAGAATAAAATGCAAATTATAATTAAAAAAAAAAATAATACTATGTATATGTCTGTATTAGTATAGTTTTACAAAAACATCACTACGACACTACCATTCTATTTGAAAAGGTAAAAAAGATAAATTCAAAGTCAACCTAACTACTGTCAAATATCTACTGTAGAAACTAGAAATATTTCTGTGGGAGGGGCAACAACAAATATTTTATCACCAACATAAATTCTGAATTTGTGATTTTAATAATATAGAAAGTTCATACAACTGTACCTATAGGCTATAACACCATAACATTATAATTTAACTAATTTAGGTATATGTACCTATCATCTCTAGAACATCATCTTAAGCAGGAGCTTGCAAAGTATGGAGGAACCTATGTAAATAATAATTTTTTTACTATACTTTTTTGGGTTTTTACTAAAATTGTACACTATTTTTTTTTTTTTGAAATCATAATTACCTAAATGTAATAATAAATAAATAAATAAAAATTAACTTTGGAGACACTTATTTTACATAAATTAAAATTTTAAAAGCAAATTTATAATATTATATGTAGGTACCTCCTATTGTTCTTATTGTGGTTTTTACTATTTACTGTTAATTTAGTGCATTAACTAATATAAAAGGAACAGGTAATAATTAACTTAATTTATTTTATTGAAATAATAGAAATAAAATAAAATCGTATGTAATGTACCTATTTATATATTAAAACAATAGGTTAATAAATAATAAGTATAACAAAATTTAAACACTATAAACATTAAATAAGTATTAACCAATTTTGCAAACTTTTTTTTGCATTAATTTTGGGTTTCTTTTGTTGTTAATGAGGGAATACTGTCTCATCCTCATAATTTATTATAAAATTTGAAACAATATGTGACAGGACTTCTTTCTTGTGTATTTTACAAGGAAAATCAATAGACTTATTATTATTGAAAAAGTCATCAATTATTAATAAAAAAACATTATTATTTTCGTAAAGTCTTGCAAATGTATTTTCGACGGCCGTCAATAATCTAAAAATGAAATCATTTGGATAAGTCAAACCTTCTCATGATTTTAAATTAAGAAATATAGCTTCAGGTTTATCATAGTTTGGTTTTTTACCTGAAAATCAATTGTTTTTGTCAAAATGATATTTTAATTTAGTTTTTTATAATACATTTTCATAGGAAAGGTGTATTTTTGTATACTTACCAGTTATTAAAGTAAGGCAATCTTTACATTTTATTTGCTTGGTGGGATTTTTGATGATATAGCCACAAATATAATACAACACACAATCTTCAACATTTGCATTGTAATAATTATGTATATTATTATCAAATATATCATCTACCTCTACAACATTTATTATTAATTAGTCAAGTTTTTTTTTTAAAGTTTCTATCTTTTCAATTCACTGTGAAACATTTTCAATATTTACAGTAGACTTAAAATCATCAATTGTAATTGCTTGTGTACTTTGCTCTACATTTTTACAATTTCCAGTTTTTGGTGGTTTTAATAAAGAATATATTGATAAGGATAGCATTTTATACACTTGAAGAAATGTAGGTGTACACTGTGTTCATTAGGGACCAGAAACCTGCTTAGTCATACTGAAAAATTGCTATAAACAAATAAAATTAAATATTTTCATTATAATTGTTACAGTATGTACAGTAGGTATCCTAAACTTTTTGATTTTTAAAAATAATTACCTCTATACTTGACTCTATGCTCACCCCTAAACGATCTTGATTCATCTTGTAAGTTAGAACATATTTGAATCTACTTTTATCTAAAAGATATTTTGTCAGTTTCAATGTAGACTTAAAGGTAACACGTAATTCATCAGCAGTGTTTAGAGTCAAGTATTCATCTTTGCCCTTTGGTTATTTTTTTAGTTTTTACTTGTTCTTCCCAGCGGTTCAACCAAATTAGGTTATCTTTTAACACCTGGTGAAATAAATAAAAAATTACAGTGAAATAATAATATATTTAAATATAGCCAAATGCCCAAATGTACTTGAAAATCAGGACTATTTCTTTTTATTCCTTCTCCAGAGTGCTTTGTAGAATTCTATGCCCTTAGCCATAGAATCACTAAAAATTTAGAAACAAGTAATAGCATTGATTATAGATATCTATACTCAATGGTAATAGTTAATGACAACAAATATATATTTTTTACTTTTTTAGTATTTACCTGAGTAGCTAACGTAACACTCATTTTACTAAACCAATCAACTTCTATGTGTCTTAATGTAATTTTAGAACAGATTCTTGTTGGAAAATTTAAATTTCTATTTACATCATTATTGTTAACATCTTGATAATGAGACCATCTTATAAATGCATTTTCTGGAGATTCCTAGAAATAGCTATTATTTAATGTTGGTATTACTTAAGTAAATAATTTAAAACTTTAAAATTGTATTTAGGTACCCTTAAATTTTTTTTACTATAGAGCCTGTTTCTAACATTTTTTATGAGATGCGGAGCATCAGCAAACATAGAAATTTTTTGTTTAGGATCTAAGGGGTTTTGAAATGAATTGGACATTTTATCTTTTGGACCACTAATGCCAAGCTCAACCCATAATTTTCGGTTGGTTGATGCCCCATCTGAAACCACAACTTCAACTCTAACTCCAATATTTTCCAACAAGCATATTGCTTTAATGACCAATTGGGCTAAAACTAAACCTATAATAATTAATAAATAATAAATATTGTTTCATAATTGACATTTGATAGATGACATTTGAACCATGGAACACAAAGTAGTAATATCTGTAACATAAAATAAAGCATCTAAAATTAAAGCACATAATTAAATATTAATATATTACACTGATGTTTTTTTAGTTATTTATTATATTATTACTAGTTTGCTGAAACAATATTATTAGTGATCTGAAAAACAAATAACATGATTACAGTACCTATTTCAATTTTAAGTACCTTTAACAGGACCATGAGAAGCAAAGACTGCTATAGGTTGAGTAAAATTTAAAGATGAACTTTGGAACGTAAAAATCAATGCATCATTAGCTTTCAATTCAGAAGAATCTATTCTCCGCCAAAATCTTCCAATCCACAATTAGTGAGAGTCTGAAAGTTCTCAAATAAACATTTCATCAAAAACTAACATACCATGTTTTTGTTCAGATTTAAGTATCTATACCAACTTTTTTTTTCAAATTTTTTGTCAAAGGCACATTGAATATTTATCATTGTTAATATTTTCTATTTGTTCTACGGTTGCCTACATATTATATACATTTTTTCAATATTATAAATTTTATTAAAAATTATGTATAACAATATGTAATACGTATTTAGCCCCAGCTAACCTAAGAAATGTACAATAATTATAACTACTTATAAGAAAATAAGTGGTATCAAATAAAATATATTTTTTAAAAATTTTAAACTAAACAAATCTCTCAATCTTAAATAAATTAATTGTAGTACCTAGTCAATATTTTTATTCAAACTCGTTTTCATTACGAACAATTGATACAATAAACTATAGTACCTATAGTTTTATATTGATTATTGAATATTATATCAAATACGGTCATGTTATTTATGCATATTTAATGTTTAATAAAAAATATTAAATTGTTACCTCTTTAAATTATTGATGGATTAAATAAAGTACAAAGTCGTGTACCTATATTCGAAACACCTATAATATAAAATATTAAAGAAGGGGTCAACATAATTAACTTAAATATATTTAAATAAATGGCATAAATCTGCACCACTGCATCAGGTTATTGAGGAGGCTTATACCTACTATACCTCTGATATAAAATAAAGTATAGTATAAAACTATAAACGATGAAAAACAATTTTGAATTACGCAATATTCTGTAACTCGTCCAAATACGGATAAGTGTATGAAAATGTCCACATGAGTTTTCACATGATTCCAAAAAACCATATTTTAAAAAAACGTTTCTGCACTTGTTATTCTATCCATTTTCCAGACACAATCAATACATATTGATTACTCCGATAGTTCGATCAGTATCTACTATCTAACAAAATAAAAAAGTCAGAAACAAAAAATGTAAGACTTGTTTATATTGCACATGAATGTTGGGCCTTCATCGTTTATTACTTTTATTATAATTATCAAAAAAAAATTATGTTTAGCAGAGCGTGGTTTCGATCCACGGACCTCTGGGTTATGGGCCCAGCACGCTTCCACTGCGCCACTCTGCTAATGACGGTCACTCTCTTCAGTTATAAACATATATAACATCGAAAAACGATAAAAAAAAACACATGTCTATACCCATATTAAACCATATGCCATTACATTGTTACGCATTACATAATATAATATATATATTTATTTATCCGTTATAAAATATGATAGTATTTATTTATTTCACCTGTTAGTGGTAGGTTACGTGGTAGCGGTACCGCCTATATTTTTTTTTTTTTTATAGCTATGTCGAATAGTACTTTTATAGTCAATATCAGATATGGCGAACCTATGACATGCGTGTCACAGAGTGACACTCTCACACTATTTTATTGACACACATGTGTAAAAGTTTGATAATATTAAAGTTTTTGGAAAAAAAATTGAAGGGTTATCGAATTAGTTGACACGCAGTCACGCAGAGAAAACAAAATCCAACCAAAATTTTTATTTGAAACGATGGTACAAGAAGGTTCGCCATCCCTGGTCTACATAGTACCAATATATATATATATAATATACTATATTATCAACCGATGTACATACATCTGTAAATTGTGATACTATGCAAGAATGAGGCATACGTACATCACCACATAGATTCTTCTGACATCTGCATATATAATAATTACTTATAGGTACCTGTAGTTATATACTTGATAGTATAATACATTTTATATACAAATATAATAAATAACGTAATATTTTTTGTCTGAAATACTTTTTGCTCAACCGTAAATTGGTATCAGAAAACATATATTTCGGTAAACAATGCTATTGAATTGAAAAATAATTACGTTCTACATAATCAATTTAACTCTGTTATGATTAATATTGGAGCCAATTGACCTATTATAAAATTTAGAAACAAAAATACTATCTAGTGAACCTCGTTGGGCTTTTTTTTAAATTTAAATTTGTAAAACAAGTTATGAGTATCTTAAAATTGTAAATAGTTTATGCATTTTAAAATGTTCATAACTTGTTTTAAAATTAAAATATAAAAAAAAAGGTTCTACTAGGTTCACTAGATAATATTCTTATTTCTAAATTTGATTATAGGTCAATTGGCTCCAATATTAATCATAATAGAGTTAAATTGATTATTCAGAACGTACAATTTGCTATGTTACGCGTCTGTATAAGACGAAGACAACACATGAAAGTGTAGCGTCCTCTTAAGTTAAATTATTATTCAATTATTTTTGTTGTAATTTGATTTATTTCATACAATCGTTCAATAATAGTTATGTATATTCTATTATTAAAACTAAATTGGTTGTTTCATCAAACAAATGTTATAAAATAGTTATTTTGAATTTAAATAAAATGTTTGTTCAGATGTTTTACATTTATTTAATTTCTCTAAAAATACTTTAGTATGAATAGTATGATACGTTGTTGGCTTAGGTAATGAACATTTTTTGACGGAACATTGTCATAATCCGTTGACTATTATTACCTATTATCCCACTCACCGTTGATTTTAATGTTAAGTAAATTATTAATATAAAAAAAATTTTACCGTGTTACATTTAAGTTGACGTTATGGATGACAAATAGGGTAAATGTACCGAACCATATACGTATAGGTATAGTATATGTCGTTCATTTGATTAGACATGAACAAAAAATATGCGTGCAACAGTGACGTAATAGAATGTTATTTTCCGTCACTAAAATACCATTCACAACGCCCATACTACATGGCTATTGCCAAAATGTACCGAAACTAAAATGAAAGATGAATGTAACACTTCGTAGTCGAACAGTACATTTTACCTTGATTTGTTAGTATGAATTTTGTTATCTTGCAAACTGCAAAGAAATTTTTTTAGTGAATTTTGTTCCCCTCGTCCGTGTTTGTAATAATTAATGAGGCAAAAAAAATCTCCGGCAATAATTTATTCATTTGTTTCACGGTGCTGGCTGAAAATTACCCAGCGGTGCTACATATACTTCGAACTACTTATCCAAAATGTATATAAATTTGTTTAAATTAAAAATACCCTTTGTGCACTTATTTCTTTGTCATTTGTTATACGTATCTTGATGTCACATGCACTTAATCTACTTATTTTCAAGCTAACGAAATACTATCAACTGTCATCAATCGTTTTATTTTCTATAACTTAATAAAAAACTGTAGAAAAAACTCTACTATGATACACGTAAATCACGATTTACTGTATATATAAATATAATGACCATATAGGGTAGTTATATTATTCCTTTTAAATGCTTGCAAACATGTGTAATAATGTTACTGTAATATGTTATACAATTTATACTAATGTATTATAGGCATTTATAGCTTGTAATTATAATCCAGTTAGAATACGTTTATTCTTCAATAATCAAGAAAATTACAAAAAGTAGCAAAATATTTATCTATTCAATTTATGTACTTCTCTAATAGGAATTCATTTTTTTTATTCAACTAAACATATTGTGATTTATGGCTACCTACATTATTATCACTAAGCTATTCGCTATAGTAAATTTAATCAATTATTAGTAAGTATTTGATTATTTCTAATTAGCAGTCATTAAAGGCTGTGCCCAACACTAGTTTATGTATATAAGTATGTAGGAGTATGTAATGCCCTCAATATGCCTATTGCCTTGGTCTATGGACATTTATATAGAAGAACTGCAGTGGAAACAGTATACCAGCATACCATATATGTATCTTCGTCAGTTGTAAAAGGGAAAAGAAAACAGGCGTTTAATGTTTAAATATAATTTATTTATACTAAAAAATGAAAAAAATGTATATTATCCACCTCAATTATCGAGAAGGTATTTAATATATTTGTAAAGTAAGTATAAAATATAAATACCTACTAAATTGGTATAATATTTAGATATAATATATTTTTTCACTTTAATAAAATAATGAGTTTATAATTCATTGGGTATATACATTCAATACATACCATAGGCGCAATTTCAATTTTTAACTTTGAGGGGCTTAACATATTTATACATATGTATTTATATCAGGCCAGTGAGGGGATCTGCCCCCACACCACCCATTCAAGTACCAATATGACGATATCATATTTTCTCACCACTTTCCTACATTTAATATATTAAAATGCATCTATTAATAAAACTAAAAATATTTGTATGAAAAAAATAACAACATTTAAGTAAATAAATGTAATATATATTTATTTATTAAGTATTTTATTATAATTGTAACCTTCGGTTAAAAATTGCAAATTTATCTAATATTTTTTCGTTGGACAATTCATTTGATAAATTTCGTTTTATATAAATGAATTACAAATTTGTAAATCTATCTTGATTCATAGATGTTCGAAGCCAATTTTTAATCTTTCTCATTGCTGAGAATGATCTTTCACATGTTGCAGAGCTAATTGGAATCGTTAAAGATAATTATAACAGTTTATATAAATTAGGATGAAGCTCTGCATCTTGCACCTTGCACAGGCTTTTTTCATGCTTCCAGATTTAAATTTTAGAAACAATTTTTTTCAAACAACATTTACTGACTACTGTATTATGTAGATTAGATAATTAATGAAGGATTTAATATTTCAATTAAAATATACATTTTTGGAAAGGCTAATTTAATATTGTAGGGGCTAAGCCCCCCCCCCCAAATTGCGCCTATGATACATACTATATTTATAAATAGGTACATGTTATTCCGTGAGGATTCACACATAGCGATAAACTTCCTGAAAAAAAAAAATTGAAGATAGCCATTTTATGCAGAATTAATTTTTCTGAAAATGTTGACGTCTCAATATTTAATTTTCATTAACCTCGTGATTTTTTTTTAATTTTGAGAAGAGTTTTGTAATAAAATGTTGTAGAACAACAACTGATTTGATAAGGGGTATTCGAAAACTAGACAAGATAATATCAAAATATTTAAATTAATGACTATGATGGTATTAATTAATAACTCGCAATAATTTTCCTCGAAACTAAAAAAAAGATTTATAACCATGAGATGTATGATGTATGAATATACTATTTTGAAACGTCATAATGTTCAATTTTTTACCAAAACTTTAAAATATGAAATACGTTGTCCCTACTAGTCTTATAAATAAAACAGAATTATGATATCTCCATTATTTCAGAAGATATCGCTATGGGTAAATCCTCACGGGAGTACGGGACACTCTGTACCTATACATAATTCGCGCTAAAGTGAGTGGACTAGTGGAGCAAAACGATAATATGCAATATAGGTATGATTTAGGATTTCTTAAATCAGTTAAATGGATAGTATTTATTAATAGTGTTTTAGTGTTGTTTTAATGTTTCGTTTATGTGCAATAGAAACGAACTGCAGGGTATGAACTATGAAGGTATGATAAAAAATATAAGTCGTATAGGTATATAGATATATAGGATGTAGGTATAATAGGTATATAGGTACATATGGACATTGAAATTGTTTTCTAGATTGTTTAAATTTTGTATATTTACATTATTATTTATTATAAATAATAGGTACTTAAAGGATAAAATATATTATATAGGTATTAGGTATATCCTATAATTTAAATAATAGTAGACATATAACATTTACCATTTTAAAATTTTAAACGAAAATTATAATTCTGTAGGAATTATTAAGACATTTAAAAAGCTTACAATACTAGCTATACAATACAATTATAATTTATGTTTGGAATGATTTTTGTGTATTATAAACATTATTTTATTCACAGCTATTCCTCTCTACATTTTCCTTCGAATTCTATTAGCTGACTGATAAATCCTGTATTTGGATTTATGCAAGGTCTGCATTTGGCTACGTGACGATATGCATTACTCATGGTCATACAACGATACTTGATCAAGTATGCTATGCAAAAAGCAGCTGATCTACTAACTCCAGCTGCACAATGTATTATTGTCGTACCTCCAGAAATATATTCCTACAACAAAATAAAAAATATCGAATGTGTTATTAATCATAGCTATTAACATACTCAATATTATGTTAATTTGGTTCAATAATGTTTTTTTTTTATATAATTTCGGAATTAAAAATATTATTTAATGTTGTAACATTGTAATATATGTAACCATTGGAATGATGGCATATATAATTTTAAAATAATGTTGTAACAATTTATAATTTTGTTTTTGGACATCCTTAGGTTCCGATAGATAGTAAAAATACTTAAAACGGAATTAGAACCTTCCGTTTCTTACGGTTACAGCTATAACACCCATAATATGATGCACATGTCTGTTGTTTACTTCTAAATTAAGCTGGCGGACAAGTATTACCTGCTCATTCTTCCTACGAATTTATAAATACACCCAATGTTTGTTTTTTACTAGTCGCAATCCTATAAATATCTACCTCTTGATTTCCATTTTTTTTAAGTTTCTGGCAGAAACTTTTCAAAATACCGTTGACAGCCATTTTTGTTTTTAACTGACAACAGCTTATTTTCCGGTTTTCAGTGCGTTTTCTTTCATGCTTGTTTGACGGGCCAACGGCCCATAGGAATTGCATACCGGGATGGGCGCCAAGCGATAAATCCTACGTGTTCCCTGGCCTATATTCGATACTAGTAAATGTATCACGTATGTGCACATTTTTTTGTTTATATATGTATCAATTTAGATAACTTTAATAATTTATAAAACATTTTAATTCGACACCGGTTTCAATGATTAAATAAATATTTATATAAAATAAATGGGATGGTTAACATTTAAACTTATAACTATTTGATAGAGTTCTAAAGTATGAACATATACAATTTAATATAAATAGTTTTAGTAAATAGTTGTTTTTGTTTGTTTATTTGTCCAATATTTTTTTACATGACAAATAATTAAGTAGGTATATATTTGATAATTCCTTACTAAGGTAGAATCACTGAATACTTAAATAATAATAAATGTTATGTACTTGTAGTGTTCTTTTAGGTACATTTATTATTCATAAAAGGTACAATAAGACAATATAGACGGCATTATTATCAAATTAAAATAATATTTATTCATTGGAAGATTAAATAAACTTTATTTTTCTAATAACATTATTGGAATGAATAAATTTACCTAATCAAATGAATTGGTAAAACTATCGCAGTATATATTATACCTATTTTATGCTATTGCATGGGTAATTAACAACGCTGTTGTAATATAGACAATTAATTTTAATATTATTGCAGAATTCTATTCTTGTTATTATTATTAATTAAATTGAAAGTTAACAAATTCATAATATTAATGATGTCAATTGTATGGCACACGACTTAGTCACTTGGGTATTGTATAGCACTAAAGAACATGTATACTCATGAGTTTTTTAATTTAAACTTATTAATTTGGTGTCGGGCTGGAATCCCATTCGGCATTCATATTTCCAAATGGTTACAACTCTATTTTTAGATATGTAGTATATTATACACGATCACATATTTTTTTCATTAGATTTCTTATTCCCATTAAATTACAAAATCAAAATGACGTTAAAAACGTTAAAATATTATTTAAAATCGTACACAATAAATATTGACGCAGAATCCTCCCTATGATAAATTCAAGCTTGTTTGATATGTATTATAAATATAATCCATTACCATTTATCAGTATCTATAATGTATAAATTATAATATGTATTCAACATATATCAATACTCTCACTCGAGTGATGGACAGAGGATAGTGCAGTGCACTTTGAATACATACATAAATATAACACACTAGGTGTAACTATATGCGCTTTACGTGGGTTGTTTGAATCACGGAGAGTGTTATGGTCTGAATCGTTGAAAATAATTGGTGTGTCAGTGCATCATCAATTTGAATAATAATGGTAGGTAGGTATTGTGTATTATGTAGGTTGTCGGTATATTGTACCTGGTGTATGAGATCGGTAACCGTGTCCATGTGTGGTCCGAGGTCGGTATCCACGGTGTCCGCCACCGGTACCTTGTGGTACCTGTGCACGGTGTCCGGTAGTGGCGTGTCTGGAAGTTCGCCGGCGCAATTGACCAGGCACGTAGGCCGGAGCGCGGCCACCGTCTCTTTGTCCGTGTAAATGGACAGAGCGCCGCAGAGAGCCAGTCCTGGACAAACGGGAGACACGCTAAACCTGTATAGGTAACAACAACAACATTGTGTTAATAATATAACGTCATTCGATTGCAATCAAAATCTTAAAACACAAAAAAATCGCTGGTGCAATTTAATTCGATTTTTTTTCAAACAAATATTTTTTTAGCGGGAAACACTCCTCGTGGTATATTATAATATAGTAATATATGAGGTACTCACAAGTCCGATCTGTCGAGAACGATTGAGGACCCTCCGTTGACGGGAACCCTGTTATTGCGACGGTCGTGCAGCGGTTCCGCGGACCGCGATGAATACCTGCTCAGTAGTACCGCGGTGCTGGCCATGATGTCCGCAGTCGGCTGTTTCGAGAATGCGGATGGACACGAGCTTTTATAACACTCACTCCTCCGGTACGTCGCACGACGCCGCGCCGTGTTCGACGATCGCCGCGCGCTCAAACGGACCAATGCACCGTCGCGGTTGTTGATGTTTTTCTTCTTGTAATAATAATAATTATTATTATTATTGTTATTTTAAAGTTTTGTTTTTGTTATTTGACCGACTCTCACCAGTCATCACTGTTCACTCAATGTAAAATTCATCATCGCCATAACTCATAATCATAATAACAAAAATAATAATAATAATAATAATTATTATTATTATTATATACTGTACCGATCACTTAAACCCTACTATGTTGCGGTCACAGAAGAACTAGGAAGTTTAATAATTATTATTAGTATTGTAACATTTCAACTGCATTTGATCTTTATGCTTAATAAGCATTGGCGCATTGCTTATGTTATGCGTGTTGAGGAGGGCTAAATATTTTTATTTCAAAAACTTGAATATAGTTTTTATTTATTCCTACTTCCGACAAATTTCTTACCACACAATAAATTAATTATAAAATGTTTTTAATTTAAAGTTATTCTGTGATAATACAATCTGTAATTTATAACATATAACTTTACGGTTCCTGATATAGAATTCATTCCAAATTCCAAATTTTAGTTTTTAAATATTCAACGGTGGAATACTGGAATCATAAAAACGATATAGCTAGTGTTCGACTTATATTGACATATTGTTATAATATTTAATCTCTTCTTAGAATTTCCATAAATGATAAGAGGTACAATATACAAATGTATAATAGTATTCATATACATTCAACAGCTTGTCGGTATAAATTTAGGATTCAGTCATTCTGATTTTGAAAGTCAAGAACAAATTGAATTCAATGAATTGTGCATGTTAAGTGTACTATGTTACAAGATAAGTAATAAAACCACCAAAATGTACAATGTTATATGTATATAATATCACATATTATATTATTATATGTACAATGTACATAGAACATAACTTAAAAATTTCATGTTTTCAACAACAACTTATATTACATCCAGTTTCATTGTTGTATAGCCGTATGCCCGTATACGTAATTTTATTTTGGTTTAAATCCATCAAATACATTTATAAGGCCGAGTATGTCAAATTTCTTTTTAATTTTAAATTCGAACTAAAAATTTCGTTATCGGTTCAGTTGTCTTTTCGAATATTTCTGTTTTTATCGTTTATAATTTGTAAATTCACGGTGTTATTCATATTTTTCATTTCACAATTCAGATTATAATATTATAGGCTGGTACATACTATAATGCTTTTCATTGTTTCCTCGTGTTTTTCTTGGTCACCATTTCGTGTAACTCTTAAACCTGAGGAATGGGGTTTATAATCTACCAACCAAATATCGAAAACTATTTTTGGCTAAAACAATACAATGTATAAATAAAATCAATATGATCATTATTGACCATCGTGATCTGTGAGATCAATGTACCCCGTAATAATTGTGTTTACTATGTATAGACCATATATAATGTAGTTATTGCTTTGCACAGGCGTAGTTAATGCAGTTTTTTCTTCCACATATAAAGTTGGAGTCACGTTAAATTCCAAACGTCTCAACATAACGAAGATCATATTAAGTATATTAACGCACTAACGCGGTTATAGTGTCTCATATATATTTAAATAAAGATTATAATATTATTTAGGTTACTGGATTTTGGGAAGGAATGTTTCTTGACGATTGCCGTGAATGGAATTCGTCGCGCGGGGGAGAGCCGCACGAGCAGAGGTCTCGGGAGCTTTTATTGCGTGGCGGCAGCGGCGGCGGCGGTCAACACTATAATAATATGTAATGTACAGTATATCTGTATATACGTGAAATCCACGAACGGTGCGGCGGGTGCAATAGGTGTTTCGTATTTTTGGCGCGATTCGTATGGCCGCCACCTCTGCCGCCGCCGTGAGGCCGCAAAGAATGCGTCGACGAAAATAGAGCGCCGCGTTCTCCCCCGCTTGTCCTCGCGGCCTCGTCCGACCCCGAATTGTTTGCATATTTTCCGCATGACATGTTCTTGTTTACCAAAGTTGACCCCGTAAGCGCCATTCCGACCGTTTACATGCTTCGTTCGCCGAGTATGTGAGTAAATCGGCGTTTCCCACGGATTACTTCAAACAAATGCATATTTCTTTTCAAGGCCCACTAACGTCTTGTTTTTTGAAATTACGCAGCGGTGTACGCTTAACTGGGTAGGTCTATCTTTAATAATTCGTATGTTTGAGTGTTTGACTGCATAACTTCATCGGTTATTCGTGGCTTTTAAGTCACGACGTGCACCACGCGTCTCTGCAGTATAGTAAATTAGGCAGGCACCTACTACATTTATGATGTATATTGTACGTCGATACATGAATAATAGTAACATCTTATTCATAAAAATGTTTATTAATATTATACATTTTAATAAATAAATGTTTTTGCAAATCAAAAAAATCTGAATTTAAGAATAAACTTAAAAATAATAATATATGCTCGTTCTGTAATATATATAGGTGCTTAGTGCTTACACATATGAATGAAAACGTTGAAAATCTATATACGGGCTTAGTTCCATCATTTTTTAACGTATTTTATGTTACTCATGATATTAATTTTCAGGATTAAGGAATTTCAGGGATTTCACACAATAACAATAAAAAAATAAATATCGAATAAGCAATTAATCAAAATTAATTTTTTTTTTCTTGTCTGCGGGCTGGATAAATTCTTCTGCAGGACGCATGAGGCTCACTGTTCGCAACTTGATCACACATGGATCTAAGTATTGACAAAAAAATAAACACCCGTCTAGTGGCGTCAACAAACATAACTATTCATTGAAGAGAACGTTTCATCCATATCCCAGAACTGGAGACTGAGAATAATATAGTACTAGGTATACATGCAAACAGTCCTAAATTGAAAACAGTAAACATTTTAGATTATAAAACGTTAAATTGCTTAAATTATTAATTTATTTTATGACAATTAATAATTTTGAATTTCAAATTCATAAAATATATTATTACTTATCAAGTTTTTAATATGTTTTGTCAACATTTTTTAAAAATATTAATTTTTTTTTACTTTTGTTTATGCATAGTACAAAATACTTTAATTGCCTAATTAATATTTGGTGCAGTACAGCCGCGTCTTATAAATTTAACTAAACTGTGTAGCAAAATCTATATTTATTGTGTATTTATTTACAAAAATAACCACCTGCCGCAATAATTTAAGTTTGACATACATCAATTTACAAGACAAAGTTGATTATTATCTATATCGTATTATCGTGTACGATTATTAAATAAATGTGTGGATGTACACATCTAAGGGATCTTTCGGGGGCTCAAGTCAATATTTATAAGTTTAGTTTTGGCCCTGTCAGAGAAAGTCAGGAGAAATATACCTATCTCTAAATATATGATATATTACTCGTGTATTGCTTGAGAAAGCATGTTAACAATTTCGGAAGGTTTTTAACTAAAATCATTATATTTGCGCCACAAGTACCTAATTTACAACATAATATTTCAAATATGTTTATTTTCGCTAACCTTGGGAGTTGCGATTATACAAATGAAACTGCAGGGTGGGACTATTTTAGATATTTATGTATTGCTAAAATAAATCATGATGTCTGTACGCAATTATCGCGTAGGTGATGACCTTGGTAAAATTTTTATAATAAAGTGAAAAAGAAAATGTTATTACTTCAATTGAAATAACTATTTTCTCTTGGTCAATGAGTAACTAACTACATGTAGGCTGCAACGGATGCGTGTTCAACACGAACATAATAATTAATGATAAATCATTGTGCACGATGAAGAACGATCCTGAGTGGAGACGGTCTGATGTTTTCTTACATGCTTATTTACCTACTCTGTCAGCAAAAGGATATGTATATATCTACACAATTTTGATGATTAATTAAATTCAAACACTCATAACAAATGAAAGGGCTTTTACACTACAACTTTTTTTGTTGTTTTAAAGAAAATTATGAGAAACTCTGTGTTACATCTTACATTAATTTCATACCTCTGAGGGATACAATTTATCAATTTTGATGATTTTTGTTAAAATTTAAACACTAATAAAATAATAAATAATTGTGAGCATATGTCTTTTTGATATTTTTAGTTGTGGTAAGAAAAACTTGCGAGGACCTTTATATTACATGTTCGTGATAATTCACCCACAAACAAAAATTATATCATACATTAGTCGCATGAAAACTAAAAAAGACAAAAAAATTGTTAAAATTATAACAACGTCTTAAAAATTCATATATAAATATTTTTTAACAATTTCTTGTTCTTTAGGTTATGTGTTTTTGAATTATAACAAAAAACAAAATAAATTTTGTTGAAAACTGGTATTGAGTAAAAATTCCTGATTTTCTCTAATTTTTTTTTGTTTTCCACATCTATTTTAAAAAGTACTAGAAAGTGCAGGTTCTTAAAAACCATAAAGTACAAAAAAAATTCAATTTTTTACCAGAAACGATTTAAATGTTAAAGATAGGAACGTTTTTTTAAACTATAATTAGATGTCTTCAGACAAAAAAAAACTACATCATCATTGTAAAATGTCACTAACCAATATATTTATCTTTCTGCTCAGAATCTAAAATTAGTAAAAATAAGTATAGCGTTCATTTTGAATATACATTATACATAGGTAGCTAACAACTTTTAAATTACACACATGGTACACATTTAAATTCAGTTAAAACAAATTATATTCTTCAGTTGTGTAGTTTATTAAACAAACACTGCGAGGTCTTTGAATTAAATTGTTAAAATAATACAGTTTTGTTTTACTGTATGTTTGTAACTAAAATCACATTTATTAAATTTTGTTTATTTAGTTTTAATTTAGGTATAAAAAAAACCACTTTATTCTATGACAATTTGATTTATTAAAAATATCACTTATCTTTTGAAATTTGAAATATAAAAAACTATATGGAATATTGTGATCTGAGAGTACATTTTATTTTTAAATGTGTATACTATTCAAGTCTTACTTAAAAATAAAGCACTAAGATGCATAGAATAAACCATTATGAAATTCATTACAAATGTCATATTTAAAATGGTAAATGAATACAAAAAATGACATGATATAATAATATAATCTATATTTGTAAGTCGTTAAAATACAATATTCTATAACTGCCCCTAATAATAGAATTTTAGATTAAAAATATTTTTTCTTCAATTACCTGAACGAGAGCAGTAATTATATGAATTATTGGAATGTACTGTAAATAAATCTGAGATTATCATGCTTGTTTCAAATTTTGCGATGCACTGACAATATCTTAATAATCGTTTATTGTTTTATCTATTATAAAATAAGAGTTATTATAATATAATATTATAGTATATATCATAATAATTATAATATTAAAACATTTATAAATGTATATACCATATAGGGTAATCGGAATAAAACCCGCCCCACACTACAATATTACTTACGAGTTACGACCACATGAAAATGATTGATTGATTAATTTTTAAACTTTAATTATTGTAATTATGTAAATGTCTATGATTTAATCTGGGTACTCAAATGTGTTTGTTTATCGGCTATTTATCAGTTTTGTACATATTTATACATGGCCGAAGTACATTCCTCACAAGCAGAGTGGCGCAGTGGAAGCGTGCTGGGCCCATAACCCAGAGGTCCGTGGATCGAAACCACGCTCTGCTAACAATAATTATGCATTTTTCATCCTTAATTAGTAAAATATTCCTTTTTTTAGCCTTTTATATTGGTTTATATCATTGGATTATTATCAATAACAATAATTAATTTGTGATTGTCGATTGCTCCACATAATTAATATTTCAGAAACTGAACTATGAACGCGTTTATACAACATGAAATGTCATGAATACTCATGATCATTGAATCACCAGATAAAATAATTTTCAGTTTCTACATTGTTGAACGTATACAATTTTAAACACTTTTATAGGTATTGTAGAGATAACAAATATATTATCGATCGACAATCAGTACCTATTTTTTAAATAGTATACAAATAGGTGGGTACTTTATTTTAAAATAAAAAGTACAATACAAAAATAAATGTAAGCCGGTAGCCGTCCGAGAGTCTCGCGCCGCCGTACCCTGAAACTCATAATCGAATTTCCGCGGTTCCGGCGATGCCGCGACTTCCAATTCCTAGCTTAGCTCTATCACTCGCACTTGTCGTGCTTTAAAGTCTCCACCGCCGACGGCACAACTCGCCTTCGTGCACGCTCTGCCATCGTCGAAGTACCGCCGGGGCGGAATCGGTGCTCACGCCGGTACAACTAGCCGCCGAGCCGTGTCGTCGTGCGTCACTGCAGGCGACGCCAACAACCGCTAACTCGTCGCGTCGCGAGTGGCCGGGGGACGTATTCGGGCGACATACCGCCTTTTACCGTGTGCTCTTTCCCGTGTCAATCCCTTACGTGTGCCGCCGTCTTGGGCCGTGATGCTCCTCGGCCAAGGAGGAGGGAGTCGTGAACTCCGGGTTACTCCCCTCGGAGGCAACCGCACATCAGAAGACGGGTTACACGTCTCACTCCCCTACAGACGGTGGCGACGATCCTCCGTGATCGCCCACCTGGAGGAGGTTTGCAGCATTTCTTGTCTGATGGCGGATGCTCCAGTTCACCCGACTCCTCCACTTTTGCTTCGGCCTCGGCCGGCACGTCTTCCACTAACATTATTAACTCGTCTACTGGTTCATCTGCAGCCTGCTCCTCCGGGCCGACGTTCAACATCGCATCTTGCCCGGACGACCCGGGCGCTTCGGAGAGATGCGATACTTCGTCTCCGCAGGCCAGTTCCGAAACTACATCTTTGCACAACGTCTCGATGACATCGTTTAGAAGAAGAGACGACACGACCTCGTCTAGTGATTCCACTTCGGGCTGCATGACGTCATCGGTAATATCTTCTAATTCTACTACGCCGACTGGATCGCATAATACGGTATCTTCTGATGGAATGGTTGGGCCGGTTTCTCCTGGTTGGTTCGTTGTATCGATTTCGTTGTTCGTGTTTAATCGGGTGATTTTTGGCAGTGAACTTGTATTATTGCTATGAGTGGTCGGAGACAAAATTTGCAAGTGAATTAAAATAACAATCTCGTCTTAAACAGTCGACGAAAAATTAAAATACCCCCCTGGCGACGCTTTCGATGCCGTTTATAACTAGCCAGCGAGACCCTCGTCGCTCTTAACGGCCGGTGTTCGTATTTCGGGCACTCTTATTTTTCCAAACATACAGTCGTTTTTATACACTAAAACGCGTAGGTATCTATACCGTATATGTACACAACGTATTATGTTATTGTTACCTTTATTTAATATAGAAATTGGGTTTGCACACAAAAGTACTCAATAATTGTTAAGTGTTCTGCAGATGGTGGAGTACTGGAGTTGCTATATGGAAATTTAGTATCGTACGTTATAAATACACAGTTATAGATACGTTGAGGTACCTATACTACCTAATTATACTGTATCAATATATTATGTAATAACTATTTGAGATAGACAAGTGAACAACAATTGTAACCGTATATGCTTTAAACTGGGTATTCAAATGTGTTTATTTATCGGCTATTTATCAGTTTTGTACATATTTATACATGGCCGAAGTACATTCCTCACAAGCAGAGTGGCGCAGTGGAAGCGTGCTGGGCCCATAACCCAGAGGTCCGTGGATCGAAACCACGCTCTGCTAAACATTATTTTTATAAATAATTCTCATAATTTTTAATTATTATACATCATTTATATTGTCAATAAGGCGTGATAGATGATATCGATTATATGCCATAATAATATAATACACCCGGGTAAGTTAATTATACTTTTATTATTAGGGTAGACAACAGTGGAGTAAGTGGAGTAAATCATTTTATTTTTGAATATATTTACTAGAAATTTACCGTCCGGTACTCACCAACCATCATTAATCATTGTGAGTTCCAAAAGTTAATCAGTACAATATTAAATTTACAACATAATTATTAATTCAATGACATTTACCATCTACTAGGTCTAGACTCTAGAATCCACCATATAGATTATAGGTACACATAAACCTCCCACAAAATTATATTTTTTGGAGGGGGCAAGTGCCCTCCTGCACCTAGGCATTTTCGCCACTGGTTGAACATTTGGCTGAGACACGATTGAGCATTAAACACTTTTTTTGCTACACGATTAAACATAGAAACTGTAACGTTGTCATTTTCAATCTTGAACTGTATCATACAAAAATATTTAATTATATAATCATTCTTCATAATAATTCAAAATATAACATGTCAAACAATAAATAACATCAATAATATAGTCACATTATAATATTGTATAGATCTGTTTGATAGTAATAATTCATAATAATAATAATATAGGGACATAATAATTATGCCTATGAAAATAATAAAATCAAAATATTTATAAATCAATATTAGTCAATAATAATATAGTCACGTTTTAATAGTATATAGATCTGTTTGATAATAACAATGATAAAATATTCATATTTTCTGGTTACTGCCAATCGTAAGTTGAAATTTATAATAATACATTTAATTGATATGCCTTGGTATCTGTTTCCAAGTTGGTTTAATTACATTAGTAGAGATTCCGTATTCTTACGATTTAAATATTGGTTGAAAGATGAATTTTAGGTCCGGAACTAATTTATCAATCGTTAACATTGTCGATAAAGATGGGCTCGGCTCATGGCTCGCGTCGGGTATCATAACAATTGGTGTAATACGTGAAAATAACAAATTACAAAATGTCGGCAACGTGAATGCGGCATCATCACATAAAATATTCTATGCTCAACAGTTTTATGCTCAATAGTGCTTTACCGGAAAATTTGGGCTGCATACTAGAAGCGTCTCAAAGTTAAGTACGAAAATAGATATAATCCAAACATCGGCACAGTTTTTTTGCGTTGTATCGAAGTTACGTTCCGATTATTATTTGCCATGTAATATACACCTGTTCTAATCTACCTTACCCTCCCCCATAGTTAAAAACCTTCTTAATAACCCTCAGACTAATGACCCTAGAAGTTGAAGCCTTAACTCGATAAAAAAATAAAATTATTAGTAATGTTTGAAAATGATCTATTACATATACATTTTTTTAATGAAAAGTTTACCCATACTATTAGTGTATACTATATATTTGTAATTAAATATTGAAAATGTAGTAATTTCACTTATTAACGTTTAAAATATTTTTGTTCAATTATTTTCATGTGGTTGTGAGTAATATTATTGTAGTCTGGGGATATTTATTGTACAAATCACAGATCTATAAGAAAGATGTAAATAAGTTTGGGTTATGAAATGCAGTAAATATTTTAAATAAATTGAATTGTGTGGACACACAAAAAACACACTGTAAAGCCAATATATCCCTCCACTCGTAATCTAAAAGATTATATATGACTGTATAATGTATATAATAAGTAATATAGGTATATATATTCTGCTAAATGTATTATTTAGGAAGTGTCTATTAGTTGCCTAGTGGTATTATAGTTTAGTTATACTCACCGACAATGCGTTTATGGTGTTTTTTTAAACTTGAATTTCTTGAATTACTTTTTTATACAATTGTATGCTTCTGTTTATTTGTCATAGTCAACGATGATTATAATACGAGACTAGGATATCTACTACTCATGTGGCGCCTTAATTCTGCGATGTTCTTGCCAACAGTTTTATTAATGTGATTCAAGTTTTCAAAAAAATGGTGGTATTTACATATTAATCACTCGGCAGCAACTTAAATTTTTCATATACTTCAAAATTTGTTA
Source organism: Myzus persicae (assembly GCF_001856785.1). Lineage (NCBI taxonomy): Eukaryota > Metazoa > Arthropoda > Insecta > Hemiptera > Aphididae > Myzus > Myzus persicae. The sequence goes on from NW_019104333.1 coordinate 272,328, forward strand.
TGACCATAATTTTAAATTTTATTCTAATAATAATTGAATAAAATAAAGGTATAGTGAGCACACATTTTCTACGTTGGATTTTAGACACTGTTGAATTTTGTAAAATTAATCTTATTCAACAACAATATTTCAACTAAAAACTGTCATAAACAAGGTGATTCACTAACCGTGCTCATCCCATGTTTTATACAATTATATAGATAGGTATTTGAAATTTGATTTTTGGAATTTTTAAATATATTAAAACTCTAACAGTTCATAGTTTAAAATTCATTAGATTTATTTTACTATTTAAAAAAAGGCTTGTGGTAATAAATGCTTGTATTTTTGAATGAAATGTCCTTATCTACTTTACTTAATATAGTGAATAATTTTTCTGAGTATATGGAAGTATCAAAATCGAAATTCAAATGAGTAGTTTTTGAGTTATTTGATATTGTGTACTAAGGAATAATAAGGGCAGGTTCTTAATGGGTTTGGGAAATATGATGGTTATGGGGACTTTATCATTTTAGTAGATTATTAATATTAATCTATCAACATTTACAATTTGTTAAAATGTTCCAGGTGTATTGTGAATTCTAGATCCAATATTAGGATATATTTTATATTTTTTTTTAAATCCATTTTTAATAAGTATAATTATCTTTATAGTTTATACTCTTTATATAAACATCTTAGTAAATACAATCTACTAATTTGAATTAATAAAGTAATTACATCAAGCATTAAAAAAAATATATTTACTCTAAAAAAGGGGGTTCTCATTTTAAAAAAAGAAGTTAGTATAACCACAGGACACTCCCTAAGTAGTATAAAAAATCTCAAGAATTCAAATAAATTCATTATTAAATGAAAAATTATGGGCGAGTATCCTCGGTGAATCACCCTGTATATTCGTCTTAATAAAATAACTAATTTATAGTTTTGGGTATGGTATATTATTATATAGTTTCAATTTAAATTATAAATGTTACATCGATTAGACTTTACATCTATTCATATATTTATATTTGATATTATAATAATATTTTAATTATACTTTTTTTCCGAGATTAATTATAAATTATAAATTACTAATTTAAATTCGGTATGAGGTTCTTAATAAGACTTGCTTATAAAATGTCATACTGTGCCTTTGTGATCTAAATAATAATTTACAAAAGTTTTTTGTGATAATCTATAAAATAAAAATAAAAAGTACCTAATTCATGCATGATTTTTATTTTTTACTGAAAAAAATGCACTTCTTCTGAAAAAAGTTTTATTTTAGGAAAAATATTTGTGTAAAAATACTTGTGTGCAACTTTTCCGGAATGCTAAAAAAAGTTGAATTTGTGAATAGTTCCATAGCACAACACATACCAAATGTAAGTTTGTTCCACTTTCAGCCATTGCACATAAATTAATAAAATTATTATGTATACTATTTCGGGATCAACATTTACTTAATTATGATTTAGTCACGTAGGTGCTCGTGGAAAGTTTCATAACATAGTGATCCATTTTTTTGTATAAACAGTGACATTTATTTTTGATATTAATTTATATATTATAATTAATTAATTAATATCTAGTCTGTTCTGCTACAGTAAAGGTTTTCATCGTGTTTCGTCATTGAGTAGGTATAGTTGTATGAAGTAAATGTCTCTATCCTCGAACAAAATGTACAGCTTTTTCAAGCAATAATTAGTACGTAATTAATTAAAAATTTCATAATTTGGACGTCTTTGTAGGTTTAAGTGCAAAATTATAGTTACCAAGGGTGGGATTGTCGGCATCATGTGTCTTCAACCAGTTTAAAACTAACCGTATCACTAAGCTCAGGGAATTTCGTCAACATTTGAACTGTAAACGGTTTTAATAAAACATTTTCAACAAAAAAATATTCAATCTTCAAATGCGTACAAAATATAAACTAATTAATATTAGTCTAAATATTTTGAAAATTTCACTGCTGTGTAGATAAGTATAGATAGTATAAGTAATACCTAAAGTTAAATGACTTAAGTTTCTACAATATTTCTAAGAAATTGTCTTTTGAACTAAAACAAAATAAAAATAAATCGTTTGAAGAATAAATCGTTCGACAAAATGTGTACGTCAACACTCGTTGAAAATAAGCCACATGCTTACTCTAACTTTTTGTTTTTATTTCCAATAATAATATTTTACGAGTGATTCCGTATCAAATTTTCAAGCCTATATAGTATTAAAATTAAAAATGTATTTAACAAAATGAACTATTATTATTATAATATCTTTTAATCACAGCATTTTGAATGCTGATTTATTTAGTGCTACAGTTTTTGACATTATAATTACTAATTGGGTACTCATAAGTTTTGAATGTTTTTTAAATCAGTATAAATTACACGAGACTGACAGATTTAATTAGTTTTTATTTAGTGGTTTATGTTTTTTTGAGTGTGGTAATAAAAGATTATAATAAAGTGTGTGTTAATAAACGTTTGAACTTGTAAATAATTGCATTTGGCTGCTTTGGTGTATCTAGTACTTTTCAAAAATTGACAAAACTAAATAAACGTATTTTTTAAATTTTATCTAGAATAAACGTAAAAGCAGTAAAATTTTAATGTCACCTACTAAATGTTAAAAATAATTTTAATGTGTAGGTGTCTTAATGCGCATCTAAAGTACTTCAGCAATGACAAAAATGCATTACGCTTTATTTCATTGTGCATTTACATTTTGCTAAATATTTTTTTGTATAGTTACCAGAAAAAAATAAGACTAGGTCATTATAAAATAACACTTTAAAATTTAAATACTCCTTATACACGCGTATTGACTCGTATATAAGAACTCATAAGGAAATCAAACTTTTTGGTTTTTGAAAAACGAAATGTATTTTTTTTTTTTTTAATTTGAATTAAGCCTCGGCAACTATGGCCATTGGCAACAAAGAGTTTAACTCAAAATGTATTTTTTATCATTATCTATAAATTATTACTAAAAATATTTTTACTGACTAGAAATGATAAAGACATTTTCATAGATTACAGAAATTAAAAATTAATTTTTGTAATGTAGTAGATTTAAACACTTTATTATACTAAAATAAAATATAAGTTCTTACAAAATACTAAATACAAATTTAATGTTATCGTTTGTATACGTTTGTTACAAGCAACTTGCCGTTTTAAAATTGTTAGGTATATAGTCAAGTTAAGGGTTATAGAAGCCAATATATTTTAACTCGACTCTTAACTCCTAAAACTTATTTTCTTATACAGTTATACCACTTATCATCAACATTGTCCTTGAATATTAAAAATGGTTGGACATATTATTTTGCTTTGAACGGTGCAAGAGCATTTCCGGACATTGCATTGGAATGTGATGCTGCCGTTGGCGTTGGTGTAAGCACGTGCCGACTAAAAAAACTAGAAAAAGGTATATAATTGTATCATGCTTTTGGACTATATCCAAAGCGGTGTGACTTGTCAGTGGCGGCGGTAGTAGCAAACAGACAGAAAAAATGTATTCCCGTGAAATAATAAATCGACATAAATTGGTGGCCAACAAGGGGATGGTTTATTTGGCTCTAGTCGACCGTATCGGTAATTTTACGCTACAGGTGCAGTGTAGTATTTGCATGCAGATTGTCGGTACATAATATGATGTGATTCAATGTAGGTTGATTAATGATTACTATATTATTTGAACGAGTACTATGTCTTCCCGTGTTATAATAATAACATTTTATATAATTTTATATATATCTTGACGATAATGATTTTTATTTTTTGTCACTAAGTCGATATGGTTTTAGTTATATTTATTTCAGTCTCCTGCAGCATAATATACATTAATAATCCTGAATCGAGTTCGTTACGCACAAGCTTAAACCATATATCATCATACTACATTAAAATGCGTTATTGTTTGTGCAATATTACAACGATAAATAGTTTATGAATAATAATTAATGTCGTAACTTGCAAGAAAGTAGTTTAATTATTAAAACAAATGGGTACCTATAACTTATAAACTTATATTAACGTATTATGAAATATACAAATCACACATTCGCACATGTTGTCATGTTGTTATATGAACATATATATACTTATATACAGAACCCTGGATTTTTCAATTATTTTGAAACACGTACATTATATTTTTAATGTTTCTGAGTTATTCTTAACTTTACCTTTATAATTCAAAACAACGGAATAATCGTATGGTGGTAATGTGGTATATTAAGTGAGTTAGTTGATTATTTTTGGAATGTAGACGATTATATTCGAAAAATAATACTAAATAATAAATGAAATAAAAAAGTTCAACTATCCTTCAGCAGTGTAGTCTATTGGTTGATTTAAGAAGGTAACCTAAAATACCAAAAGTGGGCAACTAGGATTATGTGACTCACTTACACGACTCATGAGTTATAATGAAATCTATCTATTCTGTCATTGTATATTAAATATTTACTAGTATTTGAACAGTTAATTTTTAAAAGTTACATGGAACAAAAAAGTGATTTATTCAAGAAATTTAATAAAGCCGTCTAAAAACAAAAAAAAACTATAGCATAACATTTTCATCTTCGATCGTATTCATATAATTATATATTGTATTTCTATACAATATTGAATATACCATCATCTACATTTTTATACATGTATTTAAATTTAAATTTTTAATTCTATAACCAAAGGTGAATTAGTATACATTAGAATATTAGATTATACACTATTCAGTACCATATGTTTTCAAACTATAAAAACTTTCATTAGGCTAAAAACTAAATTGTAGGTATTTGTTTTGTAATTGAAATGATTAAAATATCTAGGTTCGTATTGTTGTTTTGTTTAGTTAAGTGTAAATATCATCAAGGTATTGCGGATGTTATAGTAGTCAAAGATAATTCAAATTAATTTTTTCACATTTTGGCAAACATTCTTTCAAAACGTAAATTATAATAAATTTAAATACTCAAAATTAGAAGTAAAATAGGTTCATCATTATGTTTTGATGTATGTAGTCACTTGTCTGGTGCCTCTGTTAGACGACATATAATTATGTCACTGTAGTTTTGTTAGCAGATTTTTATTTTGTAATTTATTAATGAATAATCCATTATGAAGGTCTTGAGGCATGTATACACGTGTTATAGTGTATAAAAACCATTTACTAATGTTTTATTGTTTCGCTTGCTCGTTACTAAAAAATGTCAAAGCACTTGTGGGTTGATAAAACTTATTTCTTTCATAAGATATCTTCACATATTCTGGTCAAGGTTTGTTTTTAAAAAATATTTTTTAGGTGCTCGATAAATGATAAGACTATTTTTATTCGTCCTTTTGACTCGATTTTACTGTTAAAATATACTATCGAATTGGCATGAGAATTCACTTTTTTAGATATATATTATGTTAAAAAAAACATTCGTTAAAATTATAAAAACTGGGATCTTTTGTCCATATTGCTGACAATATGTTCTAATTCGATCACTATATTCACTAGATATTTGTTGTTGTGCCAAATCCTAAATAAAAACATTAGAAAACAATACGTTTATTCATGGTTATCCCATCGAATAATTATGAAGAATTGTATTATTCTAAATGTACTTGTTGACCTTTGAGTAGAAACTTGTATAATAAAATAACAACTATAATATTGTTCATACATCCAATATCCATGTAAATATGTAATTGCATTGTAACTCACAGATCATAATTTATATGATATTCATCATTCGCATATTATTAAATAAATACCTTAATCTCTGTATTGAACAGTTGTCAGTTTCTCTTACATGTCAAGAGAACTTACATTTTTTAAAACGTTCTATAAATAATAAACAGATTTCCAATTTCTAATTTTTTAAGAAGAATTATATATTTTTCACTTTAAATAGAATAGTCCATAGCAGTGTTGTAACTGAGAAAAAGCTAGGGGGAAATAATTTACTAACTGAAATCAAAACTCAAAGCCCCTCTGATTTATATATATTTTTGTTCTATTATAGTTATAGTACCTACTATGTATACTTTTTTCTTGTGGCGTCACTGCGTAGGGACTGAACTGTCTGTAAGAATGGCTTAACCCCCGTTTTCTACGTATACCTAATGGCTAATATTATTTTTTTTACACAAGTCTTAGAACTCATTTTATAGTTTAGAAACAAATTTTAGTCTGTAGGTTAGGTAAGGGTAAAGGGTAAACTGTATGGTTGTAGATACCTACCAAAATTTATAAAAATATAAGGTACATACGATTTCATTAGTATAAAGGTACGTACACTGTTGACATATCTGAGCGCAAAATGATACCTTTGTCCCTCCCCCAATCCACAAAAAAAAATTACTCCCTTGGACTATAGGTTGGTAATGTAGCCTAGCTAATGATGTGATGTAGATAATGGCTATTATTACCTAGATATTAAATTACTTATTTTAGATAAGCGATAATGTTTTTAAAATTATTTGTTTGCTTTGCAACTAATATACCTAGATACTTTATTAATTTTAAGTTGTTTTTTGTGTTTTGAATGTGATAGAAAGTTATCAGAAAAAATGGAAACCAGATTTATCGTATTTTGATTTTTGTAAAAGTGTATTTTAAACATACCATTATAGTTGCCCATTTAATGGTATATTTGGATCGTAAAAATTGGAATGTTTTTTTTTTAAATATTCAATCTTGTTTTCTAATTAATTTTTTAAAAATCTAAGATTTATATTTTTTTAAATCTTTTATTTAAATTATTTGTGACTATAATATTAAAGTTACAATAATAAGCTATATATAAGTAGGTATTATACATATATTCATTATTAGTGACATTTTAATTTTTGCCGTAGTAGAATATTATTTTTGGTATTGTTACGTACATTTCAATTTTCAATATTAGTCAAGATGATAATATTATGTATATTTATGAATATTATAATTAAAATGAAGTACCAAATTTTCGTCAGTAATGGAATCGTTAAAATTACGTGACGCAAATAGAATATAGTCCTTATATGGATTGAACTGACCAACTCACACATGCAACTAATTAAATGTGTTGTCACAGTAGTAGTTGGCATACAAATAAAGTGTTCTCCGATTAATTTATTCTTTGACATCTTGACAGATTAGCCGCACGAAGAATTCAAAATGGAGCTTTGCCAATGACATTCTGTTTTTTTTTTTTTGATTTCGTCTTGCAGATGACATTCGATGTCTATTGTCCATAGTCCATCCATACCTTAAGCGGACTTTTTACCGCTACCGCCACCGCAACCGCTGCTGTGTGTGGGCACCTTTACTGTTTGCGATTGATACAAATACAAGATATTATGTATTATCGGTTGATTCCCACTGATTTCTAGATTCAATAGATTTAATTACGTATTTTCTGTATCGCCTTATCATATTAGTACCCTTAGAAAGCCTTTTATAATTATGTGTTTTTGTGTACAATGAACAATTGATTTTTATTAATATTATAAATATTATTACCTACTTATTTGTAAGAAATAAGTACTTATTTGTTTGCTCATTTAAATTGGGCCACATGAAAATTAGATCTAATAAATCTAAACGTAATTTCTTATAATTGTATGATGATAATAAGACAATATATTATTATCTTATCGATTGTAGAGTTCAAAGTTCCAGTTTTGTTGATTAATTTTACAAAAGTTTATAAATACCACAAATAAGTACAATTTTTGTTTAAAAAAAAAGTTTAGGGTCTATTTTTTTTATACTTTCTGTAATGGTATACATCATGATATTGGGTTTTGAGCGGACCGATGAATGTATTGATTTTACAATGATAAGTAAGTCCCCTGTCTGATAATATATTTTTTTAGAAGAAATAATGTTTCCATATTTAACTTCAGCATATTTTCTGATCGGAGAGCTGTGAATATTGTTTATAATTTTGAGTGGTCATACTAGAAATAAGAATAAACAAGTTTTTGACAAAACCAATTAAATTTTTTTGGTGTAACTAAAAAACTAATAACTGTACCTTTTTATCACCAACTGTTTACATTGCTAGTTATGGCATATACCATGCAATTTTCAAAATATTTTGAGTCGTTATGAACTATTCATAGACATATGTGGTTTTGTGGGTATATGATTAACCTTGTGAGTTGTGATCGATTCAACTCAGAAATAAAAATTCAACATTTAACAAAAAATTTTCGAAAAAACATCATATTTTTATGCAGCTATAATAGTGCTGCTATTATTATGCAAGTACCTACTAAGTTCCAAAAATTGTCGAATTTTTTTTTTTAATTTCAAGCCTATATTTCCAATTGATAGATCATATAAAATGTTAACAATTAAATGTAAAACTCATATATCCTACTTAAAATAATAAAATCTAACAATATTTTTTAAGTTATAACTTATAAGTTTATAATGTATTTTTATATTTTGCTTAAATAATCATCAAATGCACAAATTTGTATATCGTCAGGATGGCCGAGCGGTCTAAGGCGCCAGACTCAAGGTGTACCTTGGCCTACCATGTAGGCTTGATTTGAGCGTTCTGGTCCTCATCTGAGGGCGTGGGTTCGAATCCCACTTCTGACAAATTTTTTGTATTTTTTTTCAAAAAAATTTAGTTATTTATTCACCGACACAGGGCATGCTCTGCCAATACGATCATAAATAATGCGATTTATTATTATGTTGAATAATATATATATGCCAACGAGTTACAATAATACGAATATAATATAATGATTAATGAGTAACGATACACTGGGTACTGCAGTATACGTTATGTTTGCAGAATTTGTCGAAAAAAGTTAAAAAAATTCAAACTTTTTCGATAGGTTTAAGAGTGATTTTTGTTTTGATGAATGATAGCAGCAGCAATATTGAATCGTATCTAGGTACTTGTGAGAAATCAATAGTGTTGCCACCAGTTCTGTACCTATATTTGTGATAAATAGATACCTACTTATGTAAAACTATTTATAATAGTCTGGAACTTTAAACAAGTTATGAATATTAAATTTTAAATTACAAAACTTATAGTTAGGTATTAATATGCTGATTAGCTATAAGATATTTAGATATACCTACCGGATCATGATTCGTAAATCTTAGTATCAGTGCCGTATTTCCCAGTAAACACTATAAGCTAGTGCTTAGGGCGGCAATTTCTCAAAGGCGGCAAATAATTTTTAATATTACATTTTTACTATTTGTTACTAGAACTAAAATTAAATTAAACTAATTATAAAATGTTATTAGACCAACGGGATTGCGGTAATATTTATATTTTATGTTTTCCAATTTCATAATCGTGGAGTTGTATGTTTTTAATTTTCATCATTAAAATTTTAAGTAAAAAATAAAAACTATAATTGTATGCTTTAGTAACATTTTTTAGACTAGAAAAATATTTATATTAAAAGGTGGCAAATTATTTAGTGCTTAAAGCAGCACAATGGTTAAATCCGGCACTGCTTAGTATTAACCTATAGTTACTAGTCTGCTTCTACTTACAAGTTTAAGGACTAATAACAGATAGGTAGCACATAAATAATTCAGAAGTTCCTACCTAAAATACATATTTATTCATTCCTATTATAACTATGTAACACGTAAGAACTTTATTAGTTATCTATGACTACCTATAATAGCTGAGAATGTAATGTCATAAAAAAACCTAAAAAAATGAGATTAAAAATATTAGATTATATAAAAACCCATTTATGGTTAGCTCTTAACGGTTACCTACTTTTGTCAGTAAAAGTTATAAAATCATTTTTAAAACGACTTTAAAATTGAAAATTTGGTAAAACATAACAACTTCTTATTCTGATTCAAAAATACATGCAACGTTTATAATTTATATTATAATATTATATATATATTTGTATACAGTGTCACTTTCATAGAACGAAGTCGTATAGGGAACAAAAAAAAATTCGTTAAATAGAATTTACACATGATTAACAGTGAAGGTTAATGGCTCTCAAAAATAATTCGTTTATCAGAAAATGTCTTTAAATAGAAGTTAGTTATATGGATGTTTCACTAAATTTGTATTATGTTTGATGTATATACATTGTGTTATACAACGTGCATCGAGTACATAGGCGTGTTTACGGGAGCGGGGGGTGGGCACTGTCCCGCACCCGGCAGACTGTACCACCAACAAAATCATGCCAGAATAAATGTTTCTTTATTATGTTATACTTTTTGATCATAATTAAAAAATATTCCTACCCTTGTGAATTTTCTAACATAAAAAAATGAATATTTCTTCATGTCTAAAAAAAAATAGGTCTCACAATTTAAAAAATTGATGTGCCCTCTCGGTAACTGAAGTCTGAACACGCCTATGATCGCGTAGCTAACTTTGAAAAACAATGGAAAGTGCACCAATATCCTAGTTGCTCACAAATTATTTTATTATTTTAGTAGGTTAACAACAAAATTGTCTATATTATACGCATTACATTATATATATATATATGACGCATACAACCTACTTATAAATATTATGTACCAATCTACTTGTTGAGTGATGTTGGTATTCTTGTCAAAATGCATTTTACATATTATATTTAATAATTTTAAAAGAACTCAGTACCATCATACACAATTTAATTGCATGCAATTTGTCTTAGGAAAATCAAAGTAAAATATTTCGTAATAAATACATGCCTAAATATAATAGTTTTCATCCCCTGGAGACATGTAGCAGAGTGGCGCAGTGGAAGCGTGCTGGGCCCATAACCCAGAGGTCCGTGGATCGAAACCACGCTCTGCTAACAATTATGAATTTTTTCATCCTAAATTGGTTAAATGTTCCTTTTTTTAGCCTTTTATATTGGTTTATATCATTGGATTATCATCAATAACAATATTTAACCTGTGATTGTCGATTGCTCCACATAATTAATATTTCAGAAACTGAACTATGGACGCGTTTATCCAATATAAAATGTCATAATCATTGAATCGTCAGATAAAATAATTTTCTAGTTTCTACATTGTTGAACGTATACAATTATATGTATTTTTATAGGTACTGTAGAGATAACAAATATAATATCAATCGACAATCAGTACCTATTTTTTTAATATTATACAAATAGGTGCGTTCTTTATTTTAAAATAAAAAGTATGATACAAAAAGAAATATATAAATAGTTTTGACTAGGTAAAATGAAATAATTATGTAAGGTATATTAACTGGAAAGTAAGTTATTAAGAATAATACCGAGTTATTTAGAAATTATTAGCAAAATTATAGTTTAAATTTTTATAAACGGTCTAATTATAAGGTTAATTATTCTTCACCAAATTTCATCATGTTCATGGTTCTTATAATGTCATATTAAATCATCCCTGTTTCATAAGGTAGCCGGTAGGTAATAGGTATTATCAAGGTTACATAATATTCTTTGATTTTATTTATGTACAATATATTATAATATTATGAATGAACTAGACAGTGTAGTAAAAGTTAAAACTTAAGAATGTAATACTAATTTTTGTATAATTTTTTAAAAATGTTATATTGTCCAAAATGAATTGATTTTACAATAGTGTGTTTTTTTTGTCTGTGTACACGATAAGTAGTTGAAATAGTGCTTCGATTTTCCACTTCAGTAACTTTTCTGGTGGGAAAATGCATTTAGTTTCTGCACTCCAGAGGTTAAATTAAAAATTAGCAGTAGTTTTCAAAAGCATCGGGAATAACAGAGAACGGGTTTTTATGCTATAAATGTTAGTTAAATTATTTCCGTTAGATCAAAAAGTTTGAAAATGTAATTTAAGGTTCCTCGTAAGTGGTTAAAATATCTGTAAAAAAATATTATAGATTATATCTTGCATTATCATTAATATTATTACACAGGCACATTTTTTTAATGAACATTTAAGTTCAAATTTTGACAAAATTCATTAAAAACGCGAACATTTTCAAAATATTTTGTGGTTAAAAATGTATAAAATATTCAATTTTTATAACTAAGAATTTAAAACTGTAATCACGGTTTCTCATAAGTCATAAGTAATTCATACAGTAACCAATTAACCTAAAAAATATACTGTATTATTAAAGTTGTAAAATGAATATTACTCCTAGAAATAATGTCATACAAATATAAAATATGCTTAAAGTAATATAGGCTAAGCGCTGACAGACCGTCTTCGATCAGAATATTTTTTATATTTTAAAATAGTTTATTCATCATTGATTTCAAATTAAACACATCCATTACAGTGACTCACACAACATCTAGAGTATCTACAGTACAGCAGAGTGGTTCTAACTAGTGCCCACATTTTTTGATATTGAATACAATTTTGAATTCATCATCTTAATATAATAATATATATTTTTTAATATAACATTATATGGTACAACATATGTTATTGTTACCTTTATGTTCATTAACATAGGTATTATGTATGCATACAAAAGTACTCAATAATTGTTATGTGTTCTGCAGATGGCGGAGTTGCTGTATGGAAATGGAAGGGCGCCCAGGAATTGGGCCACATTTAAACTACCTGTTTCGTATAAAATATTTGTTTATATTTTACTACCCGGAGATTGGGCCACCAATTAAATCTGTATTTTTAAAGTGTACCCGGAGATTGGACCATACAAGTATAGCACACAAATATACTAATAATACTATTAAGTTTGCTAATCAACTAAACGATCACAATTTACAATGTTTCATAATCTTTGCACACTACGCGTATGACTATTTTTATCCATTTCATTTGACAATTGATAATTCTATATCATAAGATATTGGATAATTTATTACCTTTTGATAAATCATACGCAGTCGCTTCGAGTAATGTTTCGTGTGCGTTGCAGTGTATTATATTAAATAATATTTTATTACAGTTTAAAATGTAATAGTGGCCCAATTACCGGGTCTGCCTGTTATAAATATAAAATTTTAGTGGCCCAATTACCGTATACCTTTGGAAAAAAAGGTGAATTGTGGCCCGATTCCCGGGCGCCCGAAATGTAGTATCGTATGTTACATATATTATACAGTTATACGTTGAGGTACCTACTACCTACTTATACCTACCTACTTTCAAATATGTTTATTTATCGGCTATTTATCAGTTTTGCACATATCTATACATGGCCGAAGCACATTTTTCACTAGCAGAGTGGCGCAGTGGAAGCGTGCTGGGCCCATAACCCAGAGGTCCGTGGATCGAAACCACGCTCTGCTAAACATTATTTTTATAAATAATTCTCATCATTTTTAATTATTATAAATCATTTAAATTGCCAGTAAGACCATATACATGATTTCGATTATATGCCATAATAATATAATAAACCTAGGTATATTAATACTTGATTATTCTTACATTACATTATTAGGGTATAGCAAATAATTTTATTTTCGAATACATTTACCAGAAATGTACCGGCTGCCACTCACCAATCATCATTAATAATTGTGAGTTCTAAGAGTTAATCATTATAATATTACATTTACAATATAATTATTAATTGTATTATAATCTTTACCAGACTCTAGTATCCACACACAAACCTATCACAATTTTTTTTTTTGGGTGAGGGACATGTGTTCCCTTGCTTCTGCGCATTTGTGCCACCGGTAGAAAATTTGAGCTACGTAATAGTCGGGTATTAACGATAATTGCCAAATTGCTGCAAGGGTTTTTTTGCGTTAAATCGGTTATATACCGATTAATATTTGCCATGTATCGATCTATCATACCTACACAATATTATAGTTCCGAGTTTGATAATAGCAGTCACCAGGGCTGTATTTACGATTTTTGCGTCCTGCGTCAACCATAATTTTACGCCCCCCACAACTAAAAAATAGATCCACTTTTTGATTTTTCTTAACACATTTTTAGTTATAATTCCTTATGATTAAGTCATGGTTGTCTATCTACAACCGTGGTTATGTTAAAATAATATTAATTATATTTTATGCTAGCACTTATTCTTTATTGTTGCACTGCTAAGTTTAGAAGGGTCGTGTAATATTCAATAACTCAACTAGATGGGTGCAAAAGAGTCTTTAGCACCCCTTGTTTTTATAGGTCTAATTATCATTATTATATAGTGACATACCATCAGTGTTATGTTTTTAAAATATGAAATATTATAGCACCACACGTTTTAAAGGTCTAGTTGCACTTAGTCATATTACAAATTCTTTCCACAAAAAAAATATTTATTGATACAATACTACCGCGGGTTACAGCGGTACCCGGCCGCCCCCTATAAATAGATCAATATTTATACCTTCCCATTTCCATTATTGCATATTTTATTTTTATTATTTTTTTTTTTTGTGGCAATGCCACATGAGGACTGAATCGTTTGCACGCGCCTTAGCCACCGTACGCATCGTGTATTTAACAAAAATCAAGAAATTTATATCATTGAAAGTCTAGACCCACTTTCATTAGCAAAGCTAGTTATAAAATTTCACAAGTCATATTACTTTCAATGATAGGCATTTTAAGTATACTCGCTTATTATAAAATTCCTAAGAATAACGTAGTGTATAGCATAGTGTAGAGAAACAAATTTTAAAGAATTCCATTTTCATTCAATTTATAAATTTGTTGACGTTATATTTTTTTATGAATTTAAGAATGTAACTAAAAAAAATAAGTCCCTAAAAGGGGCCTTTTAGAATAAATGTGATTATTCTGCCCTACTAATTTCATAGCAGAGTGGCGCAGTGGAAGCGTGCTGGGCCCATAACCCAGAGGTCCGTGGATCGAAACCACGCTCTGCTAAGGATAATTTTTTTAGATAAGTAAAAAACATACGAAAACAAATTGTTTGTCTAAAATACACAAATGTAATGTGTTTTCTAATTTTTGAAGCTGAAATTCTCATAATTTTTCATTATTATTTACGTTTTCAGTAAGACTTATAATTATTATTATTATATGATAATATGATATAGATCAGTGCCGTAGCCATGATGGCAGTAATATGGCAGTGCCGTAACCATTTTATGTCGATGTAGATAATTTATTTGAGGGTGAACTTAATGGTTTGCCTCTAGTTTTTGTTGAACTAAAATACTGATCATATGTTACTTTATGATACCATTATTAATAAAAAAAAATTGGTGGGGGGAACACTTGCCGCTTTCCCACTCACCCCGGCTGCGGCACTGAATTATAGATTATGTGCTATATTGCCATACATTGATGTACTGATATACCCTGCCACCTAGGAATGCCATTAATAGTTATATAATATGACGGTGTACAATTAAAGTTCCAATTGCATTGCGTACTTGGAATTCGATATTTTTTTCTCCTACTTCGATTACTGCGCCTTTTTTAAAATACCTACATATTATTGTAATGTCAGAGACCTGCCTAATATAAAATGTATAATTACATAACATGGTACAATGAACAAATTAAAGAATTTCATTTTTATTCAATGTTTTGAGATTTTATAACATTTCTAATTTTATTACGAATTTATCATTGACTTTAAAAAAATACATCCCCAAATAAGGGCTTTTAAAAATAAATATGGTCATTTCTATCATTTTAGAGCCATAGCAGAGTGGCGCAGTGGAAGCGTGCTGGGCCCATAACCCAGAGGTCCGTGGATCGAAACCACGCTCTGCTAAGGAAATTTTTTGCTTTTTTTAACCAATTTTCTTCCTACTTCCTACTTGTTTTTATTTATTGTTCATAATTCATAAATCATAAGCGTTTGGAAGAATAATCGGTAAACTACATTTTGCTTGAATTATACTGTCCATAGCAAAAGCCAACGCGAATTACAACCTATTAATAGAATTGAAATATAAAATATATCTATTATTACAAAAAAAAAATTGCAAATAGAAATATGATATATTTATCATCAAGGACAAATATTCGTAAATTGCCCATATTAGTTATCATGAAAATAATTTTTTTTTTTTTTTTTTATTATTATAAAAGCCGCTAGTACAACTATGATAGCTTGACAATTACATAATAAGAATAAAACAATATAAAATTAAGATTAACAGACAATTAAGTGTGAAAATAATTTAAAAATATAAATATTTGTGAATTATAAAAAAAAAAATTATTATTATAGTCCAAGATAAATTGTCAATCAATAATCGGTGTTAAAAGGCTTATATAGCTTAAGCTCAGTATATTATACATAGTATGTATACACATTGCATAATCGTATGTCCCCGATTTAGTGCTTATTCGGCTTATTTCCCTTATTGCATATTATCATATGTATACACGCCGATTCCCTTAACAATACCTAAGAGTATAACCAACGATTTTTGAAAATATTTTTTTTTCCTATAATTTGAATTCACTACAAAAAATATTTTTAAAACAAATGATACATTATTTTATTTGAATGATATAAATTTTTTATTTCATATTTCAAAGCAGTATATTTTTTTGAGAATTTTGATATGTAGGTATATATTAAATTTTAATTTTAACCTAGCAGTTAATTGGTTACTCGTAAAGTTGTAATTTATAATTACCTATATTAAATACTTATTTAATGTTTAGGACTTTAGGTAATCAGAGTAATGGCCAATAGATTGAAACCTTAGAACTTAGCAAATAATAACACCAAAGAATATAATTTAATTTCAAAAATGTTTTTTTGTAATGAATTGTGTAAAAAAATTACTTTCAAAAACATTAATACTTTTCGAAATAATGCGTGTGTTCATTTAAGAACCCTGTATAGTGTAGGTTCTCGATAAGTGCAACATTTGACTTTCACGCGTGGGCTATAAAAAAAAATTTATAACGTACATGATTTCTGTTAATATTGTGTTAATGTTATCTGCAGCAGCTAAACAGTCATTTCGATGATAATATTTACGATGCATTTATTATTTGAACTCGATTAGTGACAAGCGATGGAATTTGCTTTTTAAATTATTATAATAATATATTATTACTAACTATACCTATCGTATATTATTGTAGGTAAATTCGTAAGATAGGTTTGCTTTTTCCCCACCCACCTGATGGATCACTGTATTCTGAAATTGTAATGTTATTGGCCATTTGGCCAAATACATACATTAATATTGTACGTAAAATGTTGGCTATTAAAACAGTGTTACGCGACCAATATAACGGGCTGCATTAGCCGCGATGGTGAAATGTTATCAATAATCATCACTTGCCACTCGGTCTTATACTATGGTCGGCGCAACAACAGTTTTCGATATTATCACAGGACACAGGGCGTTTCTACTCGAACTAAGCACAGTGGGCACCCACATTAGATACAGCCGCGAGTCGTCTCCGTAAATAGTGAATACGAGTATTTCAGAGTAGTATGATTAAATTATAAACAATATCGTGATTGCTGGCCAATGATCCTAAATCAATATAATAGTATAACATTGAACTCGATATAACCGGCCTGTTTTTACAATAATTGTTTAACGATACATGCGATTAATCGGCCGATTGTTTGGTATTGTGATTTGCCATTTACATTGTAATCGCATTAGTTGTGCAACGATTGGCGGAAGGCGAGTCTATCATCGTTGGGGCTTAAAGGTACCTTAAACAGTTATTTGATTAAGTATAACAATGATTTAATATTATAATTTACTAACTAATAATTATTATTAATATTACCCAACACCCTTCATTCGATTTCAGCAACTATCGTAATTAATAATATTGTTAAATTGTAAGTCCATCGTGTTTTATATTATCTGTAGACTGTAATACATATATTATTATCTAATATCTATCTTATCATATTATGCTCTATACAGTATTCACACAAACTTAGATCATATTATACTTTATGATCTAAGCACACAAATCACAATATCACACAACATAATTTTATATCATAATTCATAACAGTATAATACTGAAAAAATAATAACATGACAACAATTTAAATAAAATAATAATATTTTAATATTTTTTTCTTAATATTATACCGTGATACAAGGTCCAGTTTTCAGTGTGCCCAGACAAAGAAACGAAAAATTGTAAAACTATATGTTGGTCTTACTTAACTGGAACACGGAACATTTGAACTTTTTCATTATAAACTATAAACATACAGACCCCCACAAAGTTTAAAATGTATTAATATCTTATGTTATATTTAACAATTGTGTTTTAAATAATATTAAATAGGTACTTACCTAGGAAATATATTTTTCTTTACCATTATTATTTTATTTAAAATAATAAAAAAAAGTATGTGAATGGTAAAAAAATTAAAAATCAGAATTTAATATTTTAGGAGCCTATCTTGTTTTTAATTTTAACTTATAACAGTATATGAGGAAATCAGAGAATACCGTCTAAAATATAAATGTTGTGTGCATTGTGTATATATAATTTTTGATACCAGAAGAATAAGGGGTTGCTTACTTAGCACTTGTAGTGGTGTTTTGAGTTTTCGTAAACAAAACTGTAGGCTCATTGATTAATTTTGGCAAACATAAGCAATGAATATTGTGATTTTTTGAGCTCGGAACTATTCAGATTTAACTCTTCGATAGCTTTACTAGCGAAAAACTATTTTATAAAGCTATTACCTAATAATTTCAAACATTCACAAATTTACAAATTTATACATTTTTTGTTACCCAGTTCTGTACATTTTTATTTATGTATACCTAAGTATTAAAGACTATTTCGCTGGTCAGATTTAAAATTGTATGACATTTAATTTATATTTTTTTATAATTATCTTGGCAATCCTTATCACTCTTATAAAGATATAACTCGAATATTTCATCAAAAAAAAAAATTACAATACTCACGGTCACGAATATGATTAATTATACCAATATGTTATGTTATACACTTATAAGTGCCAATTACAAATTTTAATTATTTGTTAAACGGTTCTAACTTATAAATTATAGATAATTTATAAATATCATATGATACATTGACATTTGATACCTAATAAATAATACAGAATACAGAATGCTTAATTAAAAAAAAAATTAAGTTAGATTCAAGCGTATACGTGCATAATATATGCTCATACTATTTGCACAGGGTATATTATATAGTACATGCACTAAGTCACCAAATGATAAATGGGTAGGTATATCCAACAATGGGTTGGTATATAATCTGCAGTGTGCCCTCTAAAACATCACTTTTTATTTGTAATGGCTATATACCGGTTTATATAGCATCAGTAAAATGGACTGCTAATATATAAATATATGATACCAATAAGTAAAAATAGAAATTTAAAAAAACATTTTTATTTGAAAATATACTGTTCACAAAGAATTTGACTTAATTAAATTTTTATTTTTATCTTAAACAATTGTACGTACTTACGGGGAACGTGTACGCCGTATCTATAATATATTCAGTGGCGGCGCCAGGAATTTTATCCTGGGGAGGCCCATTGGTGGCCTTTGAAAATTTGGTAGGGCCAAAAAGAAGTCCCAATCCACGGTCTTTTTCCCATTCAAGGCTCAGTATAGGGTAGGGTCTTACACTCTATTGTAGAGATTGTGTTGCATATGGTAAGTTTTCACATAATTATTGATTTTCATTTTAATTGATAATAAATATCATAGGTCTAGGTATAGGTATAGGTATATTATTTAATATTTACACACTTAAACATTAGATATCATTTTCAACAAACTTACATTAAAAATGTGTACTTTATTATAAATTTAAAGAATTTTTTCTCCTGTGGTTAGGCGTCCAAGGGGGGGCCAAGACAAATTTAGGGGGGCGTGACCCGTCCAGCTCCCCCCCTGGAGCCGCCACTGAATATATTAGTATACAAAATATGTAGGTGTGAGTTAAATGTTGCTAACATAACCTATTGGCTATTGTATATTAGTGTATAATAAGTAATAGTAGCTATAGTAGGTACATGGTACGTAGTACCTACCCTAATAACAATCTGTCCATTGCCATCATCTATATAATCACAATTATTATTTTATTAGGTACGCGTATTATTAGATAAAAATTAAATAAATATAAATTACTATGTAATACGTATACAGGGTGATACTTTTATCCTCAAGCCCTAATTATTCAAAAACTATTAAAAATTTTTTTTTCATACCATTATAAGATTTTCGTAATAACTATTAGTCTTCTTTTATAATAGAATTATCCAGTAAACTGTATACCATATTATGTAAATATACATATGGAATTATTCTTTTAATATAAAGATATAATTTTTACAAATTTCAGAGATAAAATTGATGTTCAGTTATAATATTGTCGTAATAAATTAACATTTAACAGTATGAGAGTGGCTATAATCGGAGCAGGGGTTGCTGGTTTGGCTTCAGCTAGAAGATGTTTGGAAAATGATTTTGAACCCGTAGTTTATGAAAGGTCGAAAGGAGTGGGTGGAACTTGGGTGTACGATGAACGAACCGGACTCGATGAATTTGGGTTGCCAATTCACACAAGCATGTATAAAAATCTAATGTATGTATTTTTTTTTTTTTTTTATGTATATTGTTTAGGTACATAAATTAAATGTAAAGACTTTGTTATACCTATACAATTTTCAGGACAAATTTACCAAAAGAATTAATGGATTTTCCAAACTTTCCTTATAAGGGTTTAGACAATGTGTCATTTTTGAAATCTTGGCAAGTGCAAGAATATATTGAACAATTTACTGAACATTTCGGACTTTATAAGCATATTCGAGTAAGGATGTACACTATTCAGTAAACCTATTACAATAAATGTATATTTAAGTCGATGTTTCATAATGATATGCTTATCCCTACAGTTCTCTACATACCTAGCATAAGTATTATAAGTTAATATTTATAACGCATAAGTATACAAAAACAAACTAGACCTATTTGTTATTTTGTATTAAGACATTAGAATTTATGTTCGTTATTTGTGTACTTGTGTCCAATTGACAATAAACTTAGGTGTGAGGATATGCAAGTAGGATAACAAACTACAATTTATAGGTACATATTAAAAGTACTTGCCTAGAGGCTATAAAAGTGTCCAAATAATATTATATTATCTTAAAATTATCTATAGAGGGTTTTAACTATGCTTTAAATTTTAAATACATTTATTTTATAGCGTAATATTTCTTTGATATGGCTTACACGGTGATCTTAATTATTTATCGTAGTTTTGTAGTTTGGTGACTTCAGTTGAAAAATTAACGAACAACTGGCAGGTGACAGTAGAAGACTTGAAAACAAAAACATCGCAGACTGAATACTATGATTCAGTAATGGTGTGTAATGGACATAACGCATTGCCTTTAACCCCAGATATTCCTGGGAATAATGATTTTGACGGCATTCAGATACACAGTCATGATTATAGGATACCTGAACATTTTATAAACTTGAATGTTCTCATAATTGGCAGTGGTGCTTCTGGCGTTGATATTTGCTCGGATGTATCGAAAGTTGCAAATCAGGTAAACTCAAACAACCTTGTATAAAATAAATTAGTATAAATTATTTAATATAAGTTATTTAGTTACATTAAATATAAAAATAAATCAAACTTCCAAGTACAATGCAAAAATAATTGCAAAAGTAAGTAGGTACATTATAAGATTAAATGTTATTATAATAATTTATTCTATAAATGTACGCATCTGTAGCGTTCATATTTCATTTTATTCATATTCATAGCTATAGGTACCTATAGAATCAATCTGATTTCCTGAGTTTAGTGAAATATTTACAAATGGTTGTAAACTTGTAACTGGATATTTTTCATGGGTAAGCCTAATCTTTAATTATATACTTAGATGTAGCCAAGGTTTATTTTTCGTTAGAATTTAAAAATAAAAAATTGTTTGGAAAAGTTATTTTTAAACAATAGATTTGTAGGTAGGCCCGGGGTTATACAAGGCCTACCCACTAGCCACGCGCAAAATTCCGATAAAGTAGCATTATTTCAGAAATATATTTTTATTGCATTGCATTTTGGCATTGGTTAATGAAATAAAAAGTCTTTAGCATTATTAGGTAAGTACTAGGTTAGTACCATTAAACAATGTCTACATAATTATAATTTATTATGATAATATTGTACCTGTATAAGATAATATTATTCTGTAATATACTATTATTATAAACCCTACATAAATGTATTATAGACATATCAGTGATGTCAATGGACGTCCCTATGATTCAGAACTTCGTATTTTTGGAAAAAATGCATTTCATCATTCTTTTTATCGTTATATATTATGTATGGAAAAAAACAAACTATAAGAATAAATATAATTTGGATGCTTGTAATAGTTATAATTAGCAAATATACTATAAAAATGTACAAACCCAAAACATTCTATAAAAACTGGTTTTATACCCAAAAAAATTAAAATATTGCAGCTATAAAATGTACTTAAAATTTTTATTTAAAGCAAGTTTTGAATCGAAAAATATTTTTTAATTATATTCAATAAAAGGTTTGCAGGACAATCTTATGTACGTGGACTTTAAATCTGAAAAAATTAATTATTCCCATTTAATTTTCCGTCACCGCTTGGGTTGGAATCTGGATTTTAGTGTTAAATGCCCTAAAAACACTATAACGAAAAAATTACCTTAAAATTGAAAATTGTAAAAAAATTAATTCAAAGTATAAGCCTCTTATTCTGATCAAAAACTACCTAGATGCAACGAATATACGGTTATAAACGAACATCTCGTATAACATAAATGTGTACATCAGATGAAACATTGTTTTAATAAATATATTTATAACTATAGTTGATAAATACTAGAGATTGAATACAATTTTAAGTAATCTGGCTATACATTTACTTAAGAACTTTTAGGTACTTAAATACAATTAACTAGTAACTACAGCTAACTTTATAATATTTTATAAAATAATAGACTGTGTTGATTTTATGATGATGTGTGGATGACGGATGTATCTATGATTCCGTTTTTAAAATTATTTTTCTTTTACAGGTTTATTTTAGTCATCATAAGCCTCAATTAATCGAGAAAGAATTTCCAAAAAATGTTATACATAAACCAGACGTTGAGCTATTTTCTAAGAAATCTGTTTATTTTAAGGACAAAACTAAGCAGACTTTGGATGCTGTCATTTACTGCACAGGTAAATGCATTTAAAATATTATTTTAAAAGAAATTCTGCCTATTATGATACAAATATAAGTATGTACCTACGGTTAATGAATAATAATATAGAAACCGTACCAAAGCATAATTTATTAAAACTTACAAGTATTTAAGCTTTACGTAGGTATGTAAATTAATCAATTTTAGTTGTTCACAGAAATTGAAAAATATACAAAACTAGTTAAGTATTGTGTGAATTTTTTAGGATACAAAATTACATTACCATTTTTGAAACCTAGCTGTGGAATTAATGTTTTGAATAACAAATTGATCACTCCACTTCATAAAAATATTATCAATATGTATAATCCTACTATGGGTTTCATTGGATATTTGAATATGACTTTTATATTCCGGATATTTGACTTACAGGTACCTCTACAATATCATCTATATTTTAATTAATTATATATTAGGTATGTATTACTTATATGTTCTGGATACTATACTTCGGTGTCATAAATATAAAAATTCGGCCCTGATGAAAAATCTAATAGCACCTTTCCTATAAAACAAAATACTCAGTATTCTGGAATGGCCGTTGTTTTAAAAAAATTTTTTAAGCCAACAGAAATTTCCATTGGCCATTAGCGCTCCAGGATTCAGCCACATTGCCTGTAGTCCCCTATTTACTTAACTGGATTTTTTATAGTTGGGGGGTTTTCAGTCAACCTGGAGCCTATTTATAGATGTAATATTGTTATGTTATAGATTTATATTATATAATTCTTACATACTTTTCGGGTAAAGTAGGTTATTAGGTAGGTTTCAAAATACCTTACATTACATAACATGCTTATTATAATAATATCTTTACAGATTATATATTTTCAAATAAATGTTAAAAAAGGGAGTTGCCTGTAAATTTAAGTATAACCGAAAATTCAACCTTTATAATAGAAGACAGTCGTTCTCGTTGATGTTTGAAAAAAGTATCACATGTATCCTGAAATAGTTGTAGATGAATCAAGAATGCATTAAAATAACGAAAATTTCTGGATCGAATAACATAGAGATCGCGGTTGTTAGTCACTTGTTGCTTTGTTCACCTTGGTGTAGACCGTAGGGTAATGATATGATGCAAAAAATCAGTGTGGAAGGATTCAGAGACCATGCAGAGCTGAGATCTAAGCTAAAATCGACTTGGAAATATGTTTTTTATTAGGAGTAATTATCCATTAGGTAATAATGTACTATAAATTATAATGTACAATGAATAAATAATAATACAAATTAATTTTAAATTATAATCCTTAATAAATTTAAGCCATTATGTCAATATTGGTATAGTATATTTTTATAGAGTAACCAAGTTAACATGGGACAAAACATGTTTTAGACGGCAAAACTATAGTAATCGTTTTTTTTACTTGTCGCATTATATGTCGGATATTGTGGGAATGGTATACTATATATTATTAACTACAAGTTCAATGTACAATTATATTTATTCCGACTACAAACAAAATAATAGTCTTCAATAATTGTATTCAATTAATTGTTAATATTATAATTTAATTTCTTAAAATTATAGATATATAATTAAATCGAAAATAATACAAATATAATTAATAGTTACTAATTGTATTTTATTTTTTTCAGGTTCGATATTATTTAGAATTTCTTCGTAAAAATTGTTCATCGAGTTTGGATTGTATGATTAAGATGATGTCTCCGGTCAGTACACATTTCTTAGGCAACAATATGTTAAATTACTGCAATTCGTTAATATTAGATAAAATTAAAGTCGAACCAATTCCACCTGTCTATTTTGAGATATACGACAGATGTCATCAACTTAAAGACAAATATTACAGATCATATCGCTCAATGGTCGTAAGGATCGTCGACAATGATGATTATGTAATTGAATTGGATGAAGAAAATGCAAAAACTAAATAAATTACTAACGTAAATATTTATATTCAATACAATCATTCATATATTGAGAAAACTCAAAACAGTGATATTGATGAGCTTACTACTATGTATATATATTATACATATTGCCAAAATGTTGTTATTTACTAAAACATAAACATTTTTCAAGAAAAATAATGAATCTATACTTGAAAATGTTGTACAATAAGTTTGCTATATCATAATATTATTTTGACACAATCATTAAAATTTTTTTTTTGTATTCAAAAGGTTTTGATTGTCTACTCGGGCAAATGAGGTAAAAGCCTCGATTATGTATTAACTACACCTTAAAACCAAATGTATGTTTGTAGCTTATATACTCAAAAACTACTCTATTGATTTTTACGAAAATCTCAGAAATTGTTTTTAGAGATATCAGAAAAGCTTAAAAAATATACCAAGTACTATTATACTTTGAACCTAAAAATGTATTATTTATTTATCTATTTGAATATTTGATAACATGTGGACAATATTCACAAATCATAATATACAGCCATATAGGTACTATAATATGCAATATGTAAATGATATATGATATAAGTTTAAATCACTCTATTTTTGTTTTACGGATGATAATAGATAATTATATGATTGATGCATAGGCAATATTTCGTTTCGGCCAACATACATTTTATAAATTTTATTTGATGTGTGTCAACTCACTCTTGTAGTTAATTTTTCACCGTCTCCGCTATAATATGTACACTGAGCCATCGATCCATTACTTTATTTACAAACCAAGCTCTAATTCAAAGGCCAGTATGATTATCCTTTTGACATTGCTTACCAGAAATTATTATCATATTATTTTGTAACATAGGCGATTAAATCCCAATATTTATTAAATCAATAACGTGTATGCGTCTTACGATAACAAGCTATTTCGATGGTATTCCCGTTACGGCCTCATATTTTGTATACGTGCGCAGTTTTGCATAATAAAAACGACTATAATATGCACGCCTTCTTGTGTGTAGCGTTTTTCGCGTTGGCGCCTGCTGCCGGTGCCGCGCCCGCAGTGTTCGCAATCGATAGGTTGTCGTCGATCGCTGGCCCGATCTTTCGGACTCAGCCGGCGCCGTGGCCCGCACCCAGCCTCTCTGACGGCTACACCGCGGTCACAGAGACTGACTTGGTGCCACAGCCTGCTATTGGTCAGTCTGATGACCAGACCGCGGTCAGAGGGACTGACTTTGTGCCGCAGCCTACTCTCGGTCACTCTGATGACCAGACCGTGGTTACTGAGACTGGCAGCTATGCGACGAACCCGCCTCAGCAGCAGCTGCAGAGTACGCAGTCACTGGATGACGGGAACATCCCGCAGAAGATACAGCCACCCAATTCGAACAAAACCTCAGAGGACATGGACGCCTACGCCCAGTGAGTTTGTGACTTTGTAATAATTTTATACCAAGTCAATTTTTTTTAAATAATTCTTCGTCTACCTACTTTAAATTATTGAAGTCACTACCCGGGAAACCTCGGGTAGTGATAAATACAGTAAATATGAGTATTTATTATAAACGGTAACGATTTGTAATAATCATGCAGCTCAAGGCAGAATACTGAATACATTAAAATACTAATTTGATTGCTCTGCAGTGCTTTGGTAGGTAACAATTCAATGAACTGTAGATTTTATGATCGCCATATTTATATACACGATTCGATATCAATTTCTATACTATTTTACTTCCACCGCGTACGGTGGTAAACTGCTCAAACTACACATCAGTACACCACAATAGCACAGGTGGGGGGGGGGGGGGCTCACAAATTAGACCACTACTTATCGATATCCCACGAAACAAAACTCCGACCAAATATAGGTATCAGATTATACCTATTATACTATGACATTTTGAATCATAATAATATAATATACTCACATGTCAGCGAAGAATAATAATTATAGGAATATTGTAATCAATTTTTTTTTATAATTGCAGTTATTGTGACCAAGAAGATGAATATATCGACGACTACATTCCGTTTTTCTGTTGCATACTGATCATTTTGTCAACAATGTTAGTAATTTTAGCATTGTTGGGACATTTCGATTTTCAATATTCTTGTCCAGGAATGAAAAAAAACTCACTGGAGTCATTATGTTCGCTAACAAGGAATTCCTAATTCAATATTGACAATATTATTCAAGACTGAAAAATAAATAGGGGTACACTAAAATATACGAACATTTAGTCATGGTACTCCATCACTTTGGGTACTACTAAATTTTCGTATATTTTAGTGTACCCCTATTTATTTTTCAGTCTTGTATAATATTGAATTGGGAATTCCTTGTTAGCAAACATATTGACTCCAGTGAGTTTTTTTACATCCATGGACAAAAATATTTAAAATTGTGTGTCCAAACAATTAATTGTTAATAATGCTAGTATTGGTGGAAATTTTGAATCAAAATCAAAATCATATACCTACTGCTAAGAATATTTGTCCTCAGACATAACTAACAAGAAAACAATGTTATACATGAAAAAATATTCTGAATTATGTAGTTTATCAAAATATGAAGATAAATAAAAAATGTTTACTTACAATGTTAAATCCTTAATGTATTTTGTTCATATCGCTGAAAATATAGATGTCTGAATATTCTGAATATCTTCTGCGCGTCAGCTTATTTCTTTCTGTGATTCTAGTTATAATTATAATTTAGAACTTATTTTAGACAAAAAATAAATCTATGTATAATTATGTAGAGTAAATTTTTAAATAACAAACTTAAAACATTTAAGACTATACTTTGTTGTTGTCTATATTGGGGTACTAAAAAAAATATTAATAGTTATGACTTAAATTTACTGAAAAAATCTACCACTCACGGGCGCTTAAGATTTTTTTTTTTTTATAAAGTTTATTAAGGCTTCAATAACAAAGATTTTTAGCCTACATTTAAGAGAGAGCGATTTTACATATAATACATTTGGTACATTTTACATAAAAGGGTATTTACAATGGGTGGTTTGATTTTATGTTAGTGAAGAATAAACTGATTGCGGCCGTGTTCTCGTCATTGAAGGCTTGGTGAAGTGAAATAGGATTTTGAAATATCTTGCGAGCTTCGATGAATTTGGGACAGGTGATGACAATGTGCTCTATTGTAAAAGCTTCGTTGCAGGTATCACATATTGGTGCAGGTTCTTTTTTGATTAGATAAATGTGAGTTAGGCGAGAATGGCCTATTTTGGCTCGGGTGATTGTAACTTTTAAAAGAATTAGTTATAATAAGTTATAAAACGTATATTTGCTTGTGGTACCTATCTAATATGTTTTGAGGAATAATAAAAGTGGTGGTGCCGGGGGGAAGTATACCAACTATATGTTTATTAATTACAAGAGACGCACCACGCCCATATTCGTATGCCATTACTCATTAGTCATTACTAAATCTAAATGATATTATAAGTTCAATTCCACTGATCAGCTAGTTGTCAATGTTAAATGTGTGCGTGTTGTGAACAATATTTAAACACATCTTGAATCTTATACCGAAAAAAAATTTATCAAAACCCCTAATAAGAAATCCATAGACAACTAAATATGCAGTACTGAGGTTATCACTTTATCAAAAAGTGTCTCAGGTGATAAGTATCAAATCAACAGGAATTATTTTTCTAGTTTACACTTTTTACAATATTATTTTACTTTTTTTTACCCCTGCAGAAAATAATAACATACTTAACTAATTATTTGTTTATTTTGGCTCTTTTAAGTAATATATTATTTTATATATACACACAAGTATCCAACTTGTAAACACATCTTATTTGTTTCCGGTTTGTTGGCTTATTAAATGTTAATTTTATTTGGTTATAGCTTTTGTAAAAATAATACTGTTTAGTACTTACATTTTTATAAAACATTCACTGTGTTTAATATATTTGAATAACATGTCCACTACAACATCTGGAAAAATAACAGACGATCTTGGGTCAGTCGCTGCATTGCGTGTGGCTCTCCAAACGTTGGCAGAGCGTTGTGAAAGGCTACAGTCTCGATTAGACATAGTTGAAAAAGAAAATGTTTCTATAAAAAGCCACTGTACATGTCAAACAGTCAACAACAAATCTTCAGAAGTTAATGTACAAGAATTATCTTGTAAAAAACAACAGTTGGTCGAATATTTAAAAATTGTTACAAATGAAAATCGTACATTGTGGACAACATTGTCATCGTTAGATAATCCTGCAGTTCAATCAAATGATAAAATCAAGCCGAAGAACTCTTTAGCTATCATAGACAACTATTTAAAGTACAATGGTATGAGCAAAACATTTTTTTGATCATCAAAATAATATTAAATAGATACCTTTGAAATAAAATGTGGTAGATCTCATTAATTATATTCAAGGGTATATTAGGCAAAATGTACGATACTATGGATTTTTGATAACCACCTAAAATATTTGATGTACCTTTTAATCATTTTTAATTTGCATTTATTGATTGATTCTTTTAGTTTTCATTATAGTTAAGTAATTTAAATATTTTATAGAATGATCTGGTAAATATAACACATTTATAATTTCACTGTACAGAAAAATTGCAAAAATAATTAAAACTTGTTGGTTGAATTCCCTTTGTACTCCTGGAACTCTTTTTTCAGATGATAAAAATATTTTTAATGATAGCATCAGTATTGTCCTCACTATTCTCTTATTGCTTTTGCTTAGAACACAGTAATATGCTGAATGGCCATATATTAGATCTTTGGCAATTTACCAAAATCTCTGTCTTTTATAATTATTAATTTTTGATCCATTGAATCTTTGATTTCCAACTCAATATGGATGACAAATATTTATTTTAACTTTAATTGTATATCAATGATATGCATGTTTGAATGAAAAAAACAAATTTGAGATACCCATTAATGTTGTTGTTAGGTTTAGACAAATTAGAGAATCATCTCATTGGATGAACTTACGCTGTTAAATATAATTTTAAAATAGCTACAATCCTGAATTATCTTGTTAAATCATTTACAGCTAAATACTTAAATATTTTTTTTTTAGATGTTGATTTCAAGATGAATTCTAATTGCATTATGGTATGTTGTATATTTTTGTTCATTTTTAATAACTATTATAGTTTATATTACTGACAAGTTTATCTTATCAACTAGTTCATTTCTTAAATAGTATACACCAACTTACCCTTATAAGTTATAACCACAAAACAAAATTATATTACACCAAATAAGCATCAATAATTAAGTTATTTATCCCTACATTTTCCTAAGTTAAATTGAACCCCTGTGCATACTGTTCGACACCATTTGCATAGTACAATATCTACCAAGATTTTTGCAAACTGATTTTTTCTATGTTTATTTGATTTAATATTTACAATTGTTTAGCATCAAATCATTAAGTTCCTATTTAAAAGAATTGTTTTATGCATCACTCTAGAAATTCTTCAACACAAACCAGTGTACTTTGTTTTAAATTTGCTGAATTGGTTTAAGTTTTAGATTTAATACAAGTTATTATTTTATTGCTTTATGTCAAGGTATATTTATTACATTAGATAAAATGACAAATAAAGTTTAAATATTTATTAGGATACGGAAGATGATTTAATAAGTCTTCAGTATAGTTCCGATGATGAATCTTGGCCTATGTTATTGTCTGAACTCAATGCATACAAAGAAAAATTAACCTTAGCTAAACATCTACTTGCTGATCAAAATGATTTAATTTTTAATATCACTTCAAGATTTAATCTACTTGTCGAGGGTAAGTCATTATTTTATATTTATTTGAATCCAATACAAATTAATGAATTGATATTGTTTTTTGTTTTGTTTTATAGAAGTCAAAGTTATAAAGCCTTCCGCAGAGTATCGAGATGCAGAAACATTAACAAATTCTACTTTTGATTCCACCACAGCTTGTATTTGTGGGGTTCGTGCAAAACCAGATAACCATAGTATATGCCCTTTATGTAAATTATACATTGTGGGAGCTGAAGGCGATAAAATGTTTGATAAATTAGTTGAGCATGTAAGCAGTCATTTTCCCGATGAAGAACCAGAAACTATAATTGATAGTTTATCTGGGCACTATTGAAAACGTTTGTGGCAATTGATAATCATTGTTTATATATAAATACTTTTTATTTTGTTAATTTTTATAATTGTAACAAATTCTACTTGATTAAATTGAAATATTGATCAAGGTGAATGGAAATTAATAAAATTGCAACACATTTTATACTAAAAAGAAAAACTGGCTTAAGCTAATTCTGATGGTTGTACGTCTTTTGAATCAGAGTTGCCAATAGTGGTCCTTTGTAATAAGTTTCTACTGAACCAAGACGGTTTTTCTCTTTTTAATTCAATGATTCTTTTACCCTACAATAAAATAATATGTTAATAATTTAACAATATTTTATAGGCAAATAGTCTTACTACTCTTACTTTCCAAAGTTCTTCTACTGGTTGTTTGGTTCTCTCTCCTTTATAAAGAACCACTACTTCATGTTCAATGGGTTCTAATCCCAATTCTTTTTCAATGACTTCTTGAAACTCTGTAGTTTCATCCTTAACCCTCTTGTAACAATTTGCTAAAATAAAAAATGAACATGATATTATAAAGTTAAAAAAGTTGGACATATCATCACTCACGACACAAATGACGTTTCTGATAACTATGACCACATTGGTTACATGTAAGTAAATCTGTGCGAGGTAAGAGCATTTTGTAAAAATCATCAATACAGCCAAATTTGCGTTTTAGTCTTTTCTCAATTGTACGCCTATGTTTGGGTACAGCCCAAAGAATAGAATCACCAAATAGCCGTTGAACATTTGTCAGAGCTGGGGTGGACGGTTTGAGCGTTTCTGCTGGACTTGCAAAAGAAAGAGCTAAAAATTATAGAACAAAATAATATTAATAATATGCGTAAAGGACGAGCTTTCAACAAATAATAATTATTATGAGTGAGGTCTAGAAAAAAAAATATGCTAACCAGGTGGAGGTGTATGTCCGAGTATCATGTGGCAAAAGGTGTCGAACTCTGTGTACAGCCGATGTTGAATCTTCTTCAGTGCCAAAAGACCTTTCATTTTATATAATTGACTTCAAAACTAATATTTATGTAAATAGATTTGGTCAAAATTCAGGATTTTTGGACTGTAATTTTCACAAATTCACAATGCGGTCAAATACTCGAATGAGATTTTCGTTATCACTGATAACTCATCGGTGACTCTTATCGCTTATAGTGGTGTTTATCGCTTGCATCCAAGGTGTATTAATTGCATGAATTAAGAGATGGGAGCCTAGTAAATTTCCCTGGTAAATTTTACGGGTAAGGTAAATCTACGTAAATTTGCGTGATACACCTCACGGTCTTAGATTATTACACCTTAATATTTCTAGACTTCTATCTCAAACCGTGATCGATAACCATTTTTTGATGCATTATTGAAATGTTTAATACAATGTATGTAATCCATTATTTTGGAAGTTATAGCCTTCCAATGTTTACGATTTTACGATTTCCCCCCGGGTTGGCTATTTTAGCCCCAGGAGGTCTGGGGGCTGAGCCAGTAGACGAAGAGTGCCATGTTTTCCGAGTGCTATGGTTATGCTTATGTTACTTTTGTCTTTACATAGGTGTTGTGTATGATGGCAGTACAGCGTTGTGCGCAGTTGTATAAACGTATAAAACTTAAGAAGTAATTACTATTAGGCAAGTGTTGATCTTACCAATGACCAATCTATTGAGAATTAAAAACCACCCATTTTGAAAAAAAATTTTTTTAAATATTCAATATTCTAAGTATTTTTTAAAAAAATGCGAGTTACAAAAAAAGGTATTTTTTAAGTTTTTGTCAATAACTTCAAAACAACATTTGTCAGTCTTCTTAAAAAAATTCTTATTAAACACATTTTGAAAAAAAAAAATTAAAAAATCTATAGGTTGTTAAACTAGAATCGTTCCCATAATATTATAATATTATATTTACTTTGATCTAAAGATGAAGACTCACAATTATAGATACCTATACATATAGTCATGAAGTCTAGAGTGGTAATAAAGACTACACATTTTGGTTTGTGATTCAAAATTGACTGTAGTCCTATACACACAATAGAATCAAAAATCAAAAATTTTTTTATTTCCTTAATAAAGTTAAATAAAGTTCGTGGCTCTCTTCGAATTTAGTTTGAAGCAAATGTGGACCTTTGATCATATTTTTTTGAATTTATATTGATTGATATAATTTAATAAGATGTTATATTTACGTAATTTTTCTAAACTACTTCAAGCTACTCCAAGGAGACATCTGATTCGTTACCTAATAAACTAATATTGTGAATAGATTTTTCTGTTAGTTGTCATGCAATTGTCCTTTTTGCTTCTTTAAATACTTTTGCCTGCCGGCGCCCATGTTCTCCTTCCTAATTTTTTTTATTAACTTAAATATAAATATCTTAAGCTTTGATACACTGTCTCGAGAAGGCCTGCTCTGAATAATCGTTCTTTAATAAGCTACATTTATTATTATGTCAATTTAGTAATTTTTTGAGTGTATGAATCTGGATGTTATAGATTGCATGTAAATGTATTTCTATTGTCCCTAAATTTATTATATTCTTATATAGTTTATTAATATTTAAAAAAAAAAATAATTTGACTGTTGAAAGCTTATATTGTAGTATGTAGGTAATAGGTTAATAATATTTTAAAATTTTAAAATTCTATTAATATCAATTATACTGACATTTTATACTTATAATTAGGGCTGGGATTTCGATGCACTTTGCATTGTTTTTCAAAGCTTACTGTGCAATGCTCGTCTTGTCGCGAATTTGTTTTATGTACATTTGAATGAGAATAAGAAAGTTTATTTTGCATTTTTTGGCATTTTTTAGTTTTTAAGTCATTTTCTTAATTTTTTAGGGCATTTTAGAGTTTTTGGAGCATTTTTTGAGTTTTTGGAAACCAAGTGTATGAATTTGAAATTTTATTTTAAGATTTTAAGATTTTTACACCAACATGGTTTTTAAATAAAAATAACAGATTATAAGTACCTACTCGTAATTCGTATTATATTATCGGACAATCAACTTTTTTTTTAGATTTATACTAAAACTATGTATTTACAGTTTACACTTGTAATAGATTTTTATAAAGCATTTTTTAAAACTTTTTATTGTAATTTATACCTTTAAAAAAATTTGTAGATCATAAAAGCATTTTTTTAGGGCATTATTTAGAGTTTTTAGGTCATAAAAGCATTTTTTTTTAGGACATTTTTTCGGGTTTTTTTAGGGCGTTAAAATCCCAGCCCTACTTATAATGATTTAAATTGTATAGAAAAATACTGGGGGACCAATGTCCCATCTTAATGTAATATTGATGCGGCGAAACGTCCGTGGACTCAGCACTGCTTGTTTTTTTAACGGGACGAAATGACGGGAGCCGGACGAATCGTCTGATATTCAAATGAAATATGTATATTGTATGCATAGTAGATCTATAAACTAAGGCTTATGATTGTATGCTAGTAGGTATGCTACTTGGTACGAATAATATCTACTAATCAAAAAAATATTATAAGCGAAAAAGCGAATACATTAAATATTCAAATTTGATATAGCATAATATTTTTATCTACGAGTTAACTGACTACTAGCGCTCAGGATTTCCTTTGAACTTTGAAGAAGTCCCGTTTCTTATCTATTGGCCTCAGCGCCCAGCACTATATAATTGATATTGTTTTGTGCAAAACATTCTCTTGTTCATGGTTATTCTGTGGTTCTGTACTGCTATAATATTATTTATTTATGTTCATGGCCGCCGTGATAATCGTTTTTTGTTATGACTTGTGACTCACTGGGTTTTATCTCTGGCTATAACGCCCGCGGCCCGTACTCCGACTAAAGTTGTGATTGTTGTGACTTGTGAGTAATCTTGATTCTTGGCAAGTAGGAAAATGGTCAGAAATTAGGATTTCGAATTTTCCTGAACCACCTGTTTACTGTTCATTACTGTTTTGTACATTTTCATTGTAATTTATTAATTATTACCGTTTGACGCTTCACAATGTTTTCTTCGGACGCCAATTATTCGAAACTCAAGACCAACTTGAGACTGGCATTAAATCGCCTGAAGTTACTGGAAAAAAAGAAAACTGAACTAGCTCAAAAAGCGCGTAAAGAAATTGCAGATATGGTAGCAGCTGGGAAGAGTGAACGTGCCAAAATAAGAGTCGAACACATCATACGCGAAGATTACTTTGTTGAAGCACTGGAAATCGTTGAGATGTTTTGTGACGCCCTGTTATCCAGATTTGGTCTCCTACAACAATCAAAGTAAATTACTTAATCTATATTAGGTACATTTTTGTTTTTGGGAGCTTTTAGTTTACCTGCAATTAAATTATTATTACACATATACAAAATATATCAAAGTTTTGATAGAATAGCTTTTAAAGGGACCATTAATTTCTTTGCATTCATATTGTGCAACTAAAGGTACTTAGGTATTCATTTTAATATAGTTATAAATTATTATTGAATGTGAATAAAGTTGTTAGAATCATTAAGTTAATATTTTATGTAGACTACTCGAAACTAATAGTTATTTTTTAGGATACTTTGTATGATGGATTAATAATTTGAATTTTTTGTTTTTAGAATTTTGGATTCTTCCCTTCAAGAATCAGTTTCCAGTTTGTTGTGGGTGGCTCCTCATATTCAAGCTGATGTCAGTGAAATGAAAGTGATATCTGATCAATTAACTCAAAAATTCGGTAAAAAGTATACTGAGGTAAATATTGGTAGTACCTATATATTAATCATCAATTTTAATGAATTAGGTACTTTATTAAATGTTTAACTGTGTAGCTTTTATTTATAACATGAGTCCTTATTAGTTATTAGTATTTACTAGGTATGTGATGAATAGGGCCCAAGACTTCAACTATTTGCATCTTTTTTCTAATGCTTACATTCGAGGCTCTTCTTAATATAAATTTGACTTATGCGACACAGAATTTAATTTCGCATTTTTTTGGTAATTCTTGGTTGAAACTTAATTATTTTATCAATTTTGGTAAATTTTTATATTTTTTGTAGGTATTTTTGCATTTTTTTTTTGTTTTAAGTCTAAACTATAATAGTAATACATATGAAAACATGCACATACTTTAATGTCCAATGTAACACACAGTAAGAAAAAATGTATAGTTTAGTATTTATTTGCCAAGTACCTTATTTAACACTCTTTAATTTTTACAGTTAAATTAGTAAGAAAAATAACAAACAAGATTTGGTGATATAATGTTGTATAGATTATGTTAGGAACAAACTGGCTATTATTTTAACAGTACTGCCCATGAAACATTTTTAAATCAAACAAAAAACTGACAAGGAGAGCAGGATGGGGCTACTTCTACCAGAATCCATCCGGAATAATTATATTTCAATTTTATAATACATTTGCTATAAAATTAATTAATTAATTAATATAATTACAGTATTAAGTTGATTATTCTCTTAAATATTTTTCAATAATTTTAAACTATAAACTATGTTGACACGGTAAATAATAATATATTTTTTATCATATAAGCTCTTACTAAATTGCCTTTACAACAATCTTTTTCAATTTTTGCATGTTATTAATTTAGTCTACCTAAGTATCTATTAATTAGGGGAGTTTTAAACAATTTTATTTTTTAACAAATTAAAGAGACTTTAACAAGGACATTATGATAACAATTTTATATTAAACTATTGAAACCCATGTATCGGTGAAATTGATTGGAGAAATATTTATCAAAAAGGTTGTTTCTTGTATGTAACATGTAGAATATTATGTTTTTAGATTATGAGCAAACATTAATAATAACATATTTATAATAATGAATAACAATGAAATATTTATTATCATATTTATTTATTTTATTTAAATTAAATAATAATTTTCAATCGATCAAAAACTAATACATTAAGTGTTGTCTGAAAAATGTAATTAAGGATTAAGGCTGGTTCATACAATGTCTGGTTAAGTGTTGGTTAACACTAACTGGCTGATAACAGATTTTATTACTGACAGAGTTCCGCCAGTTAAGTGACTGTTAACTTTAACCAGACATTGTAAGAACGGCCCTAAGTTATACTTTTTATATTATTATATTTTACCTATAGCTATCTAATTAAATATCAGTGAGTTGACAATAACTATTATCTGTTATATTATACTATTTGTTTATAATAAAAATTAATGATCTTGTATACCTATTGTTTATATCATATTATCTTATTATAATGAAGGCATGCAGATCAGAAAACATGGACACTGTATCTGAAAAACTCAAGCATAAGTTGAGCTTAAGACCACCGCCAAAGATATTAGTGGAAAAATATTTAATTGAAATTTCCAAAAATTACAATGTGCCCTATGAACCTGACTTACAAGTAAGAACAACTACTGATACTCAATACTGTGATAATTTCTTAATGTTTATTGTAAATTTCAATTATTTCAATACTAAAAATAAAGTTATAATAAGTGTTTGGGATTTTAAATGGAATTTTTTTAATTAATTTGCAAATTTTATAGTATACCATACTCATAGTAGACATATAAAACAACTAGATAGCCGACTACAGGATAATATTGAAGTTGGCAGCCATATGACAACAGGGCAAAATTGCATGATTGATAATATATATATCATATAAATATGTTAACGACTTCATCGTTCCTGTAGGAATTTATTATCCAGTCCGCTATCTAATTCTCTTATAGGTCTAAGTCTATACTATATTAATTTTTGATTTTCATGAGAGTTAAAATTTTTTTTTAGGTAATGCAAGAATATGAACAAACTCATAGTATAGATTCTATACTTTTTGATGGTAAAAATTCAACTAATGAAAATGTCACACGGCCTACAGGGTTTATTGGTTTTCCATCACAGCCCATGGCTCCGATTCAGGCACCACCTATTAATTATCCGGTAAGTGGAATAATCTATAAATATAATTCACATTTGAACTTTTTTTTATAAATTTTAGAATATGCAAACTATGAGTTCAATGTTAGATTCAGTTCCCTTGGATTTTGAAATGCCGTCTTCATTATCTACACTACCCACACCTACTATGCCTGTACCCAAACAACAGCCGATTCCAAAACCACCAGCAGCTAATATAGTTAAACCTGTTCCAAAAAATTCTATTTTTTCCAATAAAAACATGGGTTTTTCTAACTTACCTGACCTCCCTAGTGTACCTACAGATATACCTACTGGTGATGTTAAAAGTAAAGACGATGACGAGGAAACTGATTTTGACGAATTATTAAATCGATTTGAGGATTTAAAAAAAAACAAAAAATAAGTATTGTATTCTATTATGTAATTTATTATTATTAAAATTGTATTATTGTTATTATTCAATTGACAAAATAAAAATCTAAATATATATTTTCACTAGTAATTGCTGTTATGTCTTAATTAAGTTTAGAATACAAAACATAATATCATTTGTTTAGTGTACTATCCAAGTAAACCATTTAATAAATAATTTGGCTTTTGTGTATTTGAATTAGGTGTTTTTGTAGTGGCGTCTGGTTTTTTTACTCCTAATGTACCTAATAATCCATTACCAT
Organism: Myzus persicae; assembly: GCF_001856785.1. Taxonomy (NCBI): domain Eukaryota; kingdom Metazoa; phylum Arthropoda; class Insecta; order Hemiptera; family Aphididae; genus Myzus; species Myzus persicae. Next base: position 311,036 of record NW_019104333.1, read on the forward strand.
TACCATTTTTTATTAGTCCATCAATAGTGTTTAAAGATAATAAATTAACTGTCCCTTCTGTTACATCGCCTAGCACTCCGTTTTGTAATAAATCTGGGACTGTTTTCAATATATCAGATATTCCTGGTAAATTGCAGTATGTTGATTGTAATATGTCTGGCACGCCACCCCACAATCCCATTTCACAAAAACGGAATTTATTTTCAATACGTGAATTCTCATCAAGTACAACATAATCTGATTGTTTTGAAGAAGTGAATGAAGGCCATTCGTCGCCTAATTTTTTTAATTTTGGTTTTCTGAAATTTTAATCAATTATTATTTTATGTAATATGTACCTAATTATAATGTTAAATTTAATATTTACCCATTCTTTACAAATTCTGCTACTAATGATGTAAAATTATCTCTCATTTCAATATCTTTCTTATCTTTTAGTTCAGTTCCTGAAATCTGTTTACCTTCAAGAGACCTCACATCATACAAATATATCAATTCATCCCCATGGCCTGGCTCTCCTATTTATTCATCCATGTGCAATCAATTATTTTTTTTATAATCCTTTCAAAAAATATATATATACGATACCATTATCTTCTGCATGTTGAGAATTTGTTCCTTCATTTTTAGGAGGTACATCTTTATTGGGATTACCCAATATGTTTGGCAAAAACCATTTCCCTGGAGATTTAATACTAGGCTTATGTTCAAAACTATAAAAGTATGCACTGCTACGTTTTGACCATAAATGTGATGTAAAAAAAGCCGGTAAGTTGAATAATGCGTCTGTTGTTCCCTAAACAATTTATTTTATAGTAAAAAAATAAATATTTTATGAATGTTATAATTTTTTATTGCTTACCTGCATAACTTTTGTAATCTCTTTAACCCCAGTTTCAAGTTTTGTTGTGAATAATTTTAAGTAATCAATATTCTCAAATAAGTTCTTTAGAGCATTATTTACACTTCCGTTTTTGAATAAACCTGCAATTCAGCATGTGATATTAAATTATTAACTGTTTTAAATTAATTCTAGTTAAAATGAAAATCTGTTATAATCAGTCATTTATTTTTGTTGTTTTTTCCTGATGAATATGATTTTGCTCCTTACTCAATCTGCATACTGCATACATTACAAACCTTTTTTTAAAACATGGAAATTTAATTTGTGTTTTTGGCCAAGTTCTGATGTGGGTAATACCACATTAAAAGCTGTGTTTTCTATATTTTAAAATATTGATTCTTTTAAGTATAAAACTTAAAAATCTATATCAATAAATTTAATGGCAATTTGAATTTGATTTTTTCAATAATTAATTCATATGGTAATATATATAGGTACCTACAATATTTATTTATATTTTAAGACCTTATACCAATATAAAAGTGTATAAAATGTATTTTATTTTATCCTACACTCTTTGTTTATGTTCATCATATTATGGTGAAATAATTTTTAATAAACAAATATTTTATTGAATTACCTGTGTTAGTATTGAGCACTTTCTGGGGCAGTACTTTATTAACATAGTCTGGTATTTTGTTTAAATTGTCTAATACTTGATTTCGGAATTTACCTAAAAATAAACTTAGTGAATTATACTGATTTTCTAATGGAAAGTGATAAAATTGTAATTAATAATCTTTTATTAAAAAAAAATGTCAATAATATCATCATAATAATACAAATATTATAGGTACTTTTTAATGCTTACCTAAAATGCCTGATTTAGTTTCTAACTTATTAACACCGGTAAGCATTGGTATTATTGGCAACTTGTGTTTCTTCAATAAACGTAGTGGTGAATCAAGGATGAAAAATGGTAAAAAGCGGCCATCATTGTTACCTTCAACGGCAGGACCAACATTTAACAAACTACCCAATCCAGTTAAGAATCCTTCTTTTCCTAATTTTGTATTCTAAGCAGTAGATAAAAAATAAATGTACATTTTTAAAATTAGAAAAATATTCACTAACTTGATATTTATAATCAGAGTTGATAATTGTTTGAATTGATAACATTTGTAAACATCTAATTGCTTCTAATGGTACAGATTGATCACACCCTAGTAATGAAGTCATATTTTTATATGTTTGTTTTGGTACAGGGTCTACTGCAAATGCAGACAGTGGGCTACCACTCATTGCAAAAATTCCACTGATCATTCCTGTTGAACAATTTTTTTTTAAAATCATATTTATAGCTAATATTTTATTTTACAATTTCAATAAGTAGGTACCTTTTGTAAAATCTGACATTGACAGTAATGTTGCAGCACTAGCTCCACTGCCTTGACCAGATACAACTATTCGCTCTGGATCTCCATTAAAATAATTAATATATTCTTTCACCCATTTAATAGCAGCACGCATGTCAAACAATCCGACATTTCCAGGAAGATTTTTTACATTACTTGTAAGCCAACCTAAATAATATAGTGCAAAAAATTATATAGTTGTTATTTTTAATGCATTTAAATTGTTTGCATACGAATAATGATTGAAATTTACCTAATGATCCAAGTCTATATTGTATTGTAACTACAATAATATTATTTTTCACTAAATGGGCAGGTCCATATTGCAGAGCTGAACCACTAAAGAAACCTCCTCCGTGTATCCAAACCAATATGGGAATATTTGAATTGTTTGGTTTTTTCTGTAAGGATATTAATAATGATAAACAAAATAAAAATTTACGAAAGTACAGTCATTCCTATAAATAATCCTTACCAACGGAGTGAATACATTGAGAAATAAACAGTCTTCACTTCCAACTACTCCACTGCCATCAGGAATTAACTGTGGGCAAGGAGGTCCAAATTTAGTGGCATCGATTTCGCCAGAAAGACGAATAAGAGACGGACGCTAAAAATTAGAAAATAATTGTTTAAATGTTGTGGAAATCGTGACACTCCACATTTGGTGTCTTCGTTTATCATTAACTATCATTAAGTACAAACCACATCAACCATGGCAAAACCGCTGTTAGAAGGTTCTTGATATTTTACATTTTATGACTGAAGGGTAAAGACTATGGAGTTTAAATAATACTATAATAAATCGTTCGGGTAAAGTGGTAATACCTAAACATTGGTAACCTACAATATGAATAAAATTGTTGAAAGACAACATTATCTTGCTGTTGTATGCAGTCAATTAATGAAAATTCAATTTTTTATAGTAAATTAATCATTAGAGTAAGAGTAGGTAAGTAAATATTTATTATTACTCTAAGAACACCATTAATAGAATAATAACTCTTTGGCTCTTAGGATCTAGGGCAGTGAGCATGGACTCCACGGAAATATGTTTTCCAGGCTTCCCGAGCAATTTTCATGATAGGCGTCTGCTATTTAGCTCATAATGTTATCACATTTGGATGCATTTATCCTCAACTGTTGAAAAATTCAATAGCAAAATGTGAAACAAGAATAACGCATTTGACCTTTGTACGTGTCTAGTTATCTAGTAGGTATATATAAATAGGTACCTACACCTATTAAATAGGTACTTGGTCATTAAAATAATAACAGATAGGTACCTAGTACCTACCTACCTATTGTATGGGGGTTACTACTCATTAAGAAAGAACGAAAGGATAACTACTGAGTTATATTATAGACAGCACCTACTTTATTAACTTATAGCATAGTGCCCTGAGTATAAAAATTCTTGTCAGATACAAAAAATCTAGAGAGCCCATCCCCTTAAAGCCTGAATTATTTTATTTACTCCATTGCGTAGTGCCTATAGATTGGGAAATAAGTGATATAATGAAAAACGCGACTAAAGTTTTAGGATTCAGTTTTTGGCTCATACAATTCTCAAATAACTGATTACCTACCTGTATTACCTACCTATCCTGAGGATTCATACCTATAGATAGTAGGTTATTGAAATTTAGTTGTTTTTGTTGTAAGGAAACATTCGGACTACGATTAAAGATTTATCCTTGTATATTATCTTCAATCGTGATTCGGACATTGCGATATATATTAATACTTATTTACTCAAAAAAAAAATGAATAAATCTTGGAATTAAAACTGGTGGTTGCAAGGGCTAATTTACATATTTGGCAGAGGCCGGAAGGCTGTATTTCCCTAGGGCCGGCTCATGCCTATTGCCTATGTCCGCCCATATAATCTATATAATATATAAAAGAAAGTCGTGTAAGTTATACTATTTATAACTCAAGAACGGCTGAACCGATTTGGTTGAAAATTGGTGGGGAGGTAGCTTAAAACCAGGAGACGGACATAGAATACTTTTTGTCCCGTTCCCGTGGACGTAACATACAACGTGGTATAACAAAACGCAACTGACATGGAATAACATGTATAAGATATATATAAAAGGTTAAGGCACGGCGATCCGCGGGTTTCCAGCTACCTGAAAGTTGATCTGTCTGTCCGTCAAATTATGTGTTTGATTGGCGTGTAATTCTTAATTGTTCCGAGAAGTAAATTTCGACAATTTATTCTTTACTTTTTTGGGAGAAATTAGTATTTTTTTTTGTTTTTTGATCGCCATTAGTTGTCGGTCAGATCGGGTATATAAGCATGCATCAAGTCAAATTTATGCAAATTGCCTACCAAGGCGGCTGAGTAGCACTTATAACCGCTCATCGGCGTGTCCACAATCAAAATAAAAATAAAACGAATTATAGAGTATGCACCTAGCGGGGTCCTCAAAGGCGGACCACCTCAGGTGGATTGCCTACCTGATAATATACTGCTCGCATTATCACAAGCGAGTTTCGTATAGAGTTGGCATTTGTAACGAGCAACGAAGTGCAAGGAATATAATATATATTATAGGTGCCTACCAAAGATGTGCTGCAAAGAATTGTCTTCAAACATCCCAAAACAGAATTTGACCAAAAGACACGCCGCCCGTATCCGACTTACCTGAAACCTGAGTCTTCCCACCGGTGGTTCGGCGTACCTTATGCCTTTGTACGCGTGATAGCCCTCGGGTTCCTCGACGCCTGTGATCGTGGCGGACCGGTAGTCGTCTTGCACGATTACCACGTTATTTTCGGACTTGCGGGACGGTTGGCTGACATTGAACCCGTCGGATTCCGGCACCAGCGACGGATATCCTCCAACGATTCTCTTCTGCCTCGACAGGGCGTCGCAAAACGTCAGTAAGACGCCGAGCGCCAAACCGGTCCGGAACAGCATCGCAACAGAATAACCGACAACTACCTTATACGAATTGCCAGTACTTGTATTATTTTATTACGCGATGTTAATTTCCAAGTACGATGAGCACGCACCTCTCTTTATTGCTGAACCGCGTCGACTGCAGGCCGAGCTGATTTCGTGTGGTACTGGCTAAATGGCAAATTGTTCAGCGATGACGCCGAGATAGGTACCATTATACCATTCCCATACCTATAATAATACTGCAGCTGTACACGCTAAAGTATATACTTATAATGGTAGGTGATATTATAATGGCTGTGCGTAATGTGTATTCATATTTCACTATCTACCTAATAAATTCGTCAAACCTGTTTACCTCACCTTGGTCAAGGTTATACAAGAATTTTATTTAGATACCTACCTACATATTATATACGTACGTACTTTAATAATTGGTGAATATTAATAGGAGGTCGCCTGTTGCCCGTACAGCTGATATAAATTTGCACATCCCGATCGTAATTCGATGATGACTTAATGCTAAACAGTAAAAAACGTAAGTTCTTTGTTATTTTTTTTTACTTAAGTGTGATTTCGATTTCAGCCTGCACGGGATCGGTAGCCCCACCACCCAGGTGCATAAACATCAAGCACTAGAATTTATAATATGATAAAGGGGTATTTTCGTGGCAAGTAAATATAATTATATTAGATAATTTGTTATTAATATATATAAAAAAAATCTTGAACTTTATATGTAGTTAAATCTATATAATTTAATGATTTATGAACATCAGACACAGATTTAGGATTTGAAGGAAGAGATTTTTAAGGGCATGGTAATTACTTTTTCGTACTGCATTTAAATCAGATATAGTAAAATCTGAATTAATTATGTTTTTTTTATCATTTTCGTTAAAATAATTTTCCTAGGACAAATACTGATGTCTTCGCCAGTCACACGCTTGCATGCTGTTGTTATATTTTGCCTTAAAATAGTTTTGCTGGGCATATTTTATTTGAACAACACTACCACCTTTCAATATTTTTAGAAGAAGTACCCATATGTACGCAAATTTATTCCTGACCATTGTCAACAACCGTTTTTCTCTTTTTTGCTTGTCGTAAATTCGACGACTTGCAAATAACGATGTCCGATAACGAAGTACCTACTTCGTACAACATAATAACATTGACGTAAAACTTGTTTTCAGTCAGTCTACGCAAAATATACAAAACGTTCAAATTCATAGTCTTCTGAAAATAACTTATAAACATGAGTTATAAGTGTTACCACGTAAGTATGTTGTGTCTTATGTATGAAATATATGAATTAAACCAAGTCGTTTATGTTAAATGTTTACACTGTTAAATTTGGTTCAGATGGACTGTCAGAAAAACATACCTTTTTATTTTGGCTCAAATAGGCTGTACCCAAAACAAATTAATTTTTTTGGCACAGATGGGTAAGTCTCATTTATGTAATATACAACTATTACCTACATACTGCAATAGTACATTATAACCCTAAGAGGGAGCTACTCGGGCAGTCTTCGTCTTACAAGTGCTTAACGTACCAAATGTACCATCGGTAGATCACGTTTGCTTTGTTAGTTCAAAAATTTGAGGGATTACGACCTATCATGAAAGTTGATGGTAGGAACATTATTTGTGTTTGCAAGTGGATTTTTTTAGGAAAGATCAATTTTTTACCATATTTTGAGTATATGCTAAATGATCATGGATCATTAAAAATGTTCATAACTCACTTAAAAACTGAACTATCGTAAAATCCTTTAAAAAACACAGATAATATTTTTACCTTCAAGTTTCATAATAGGTTGATTCACTCTAAAAAAACGAACAAAAATGGATGTGACATACTGAGAGTAAATTTAGTACATAACGCCCTTGTAAGACGGAAGCAACAAATGTCTTTGAGCGTCATCTTAACTATAAACTACGAGCTATATAAATCCATATTAAACTTGGGCCAAAGTTTACTCATAAGTCTTGAGTGTACCGGTCACCACATTTTATTATCGACGAGGGTAATGAGTAGGTATTCTTTTAAATAATATATAAGGCGACAATAATATAACGTACAACAGGGGCGCTATTTCAGTTTTAAAATAGGGCTGCCATATTTTTTACCACGCCACATTTTTCTACCAACTGGCCACAGTGATAACAATGAAAATTGAAATATTACATATTCAATAAGCTGTTATGTAATCTATAAGCCCAATTCTAACATTTAATAATAGCACCTTAATTTAAAAAATGATTAATACCATAAATTAAAGACACACTTCGGCATCGGCTTCAACATGAAATTGAGGCAGGCCAATTATGGTCCGGGGAAATATAGGGCCGCCAATGTATACCCCAAATGGCGCCCCTGACGTACAATAAACTATAAAGGCAGTATTGTAGTGTATCTATATTGAGGATTTTACAGATTAAACAGATAGCCGATAAAAACTAAAACTATACTACTACCTGAAGAGGGTTCATTTTATTATTACCACCATTTTAACTTCTGGTAGGTACATAATATTTTATCATGGTTAATAAAATCAAACATTTTTATAATTTATTATACTAATAATGTCATCATGTATACAAAGAAAGTGATTATACTTGTATAGCCGTATAGGTACATAATGTTGGTGACTTGTTTCTGTTTAGGATAACCAAAAGATATTGTCCAACAATATTATAATTGATAGATATAAGCACTTCCTCTCAATATTTTCCATGGATTTTCGCCTATGCGCTTGCATACCCTGTAGGCCGAGGGCAGCCCCTTTGTAGATGGCACACAATTAATAGTCCTAAAGAAAAACTGACAACATTTATATGTACGATCAATGTTTACTGTTTAATTATGTAATTATGTGACAAATATAATGAAATTATATTGCCCTAGACAAAGAAAACAAACATATCATTGTAAAATCAATTAATCATCAATACATTCCTCTCAGAGTCTAAAATTAAATAATAAGTTAATAAATAGATTTGCCACCCTATTGGGTTTGAGGATTCCAACAATATTTCATATTTGTCACTATTTGCCAATTACTTATTATTTATTACAGTGGCACCGCTGCGCCGCAATGTATGTGTGTCTTGGCACCTCTACCTAAATACGCCGCTGAGTATAAAGATCCTTTTACACAATATTGCGCCGTGTCTTTTGGTGCATTGTGTGTATACTTATACAACGTTGGTAACATGTATCTAAGTCGTAACCTAAAAGTTAAATACATCTTAACAGTCAACACTAACGACACAATGTGTGTGAAAGCTTTATAAATGGTAATACTATTAATACCACCGTTCTGATCTTAATAATCATACAATATATCACACATGTCATATCTACTTATAACCTATAGGTTTAAATTATATTATAGTATTTAACTATTATACAGCAATATGTATAACAACGGTCAGATGCGACGTCTCTAAAGTGACTATTTTTATTATATTATGTAAATTCATTATATTCTACATACATGATTTCACAATTTTACTAAAGTACCTTGATAAGTATACAATAACAGTCGTAGACTCGGTAGAGGTGTATTTATATGACTGAATAGATTCTATACTATAAAACAAATGCGATAAAAACATAATATAACATATAACATATCGCAACTGTATATGATGGTATAGAACTTGTAAATTTAAATTATATATTATTAAGTGTGTCTTACCTTGATGTGCCGTCCCCAGTTGGTGGAAAACGCACGATGTGTTTCATATCTGACCGGAAGTAAGGATCGCTCGAAAAATAAAGTACAAATACGTAGAACTGTAGAAGACTCGTTTCATCACACTTCCTATTACACACCACCACAGATATTTATTCTATATTATTGTAATTAGGTACTATAATATATTGAGAGGTCAAAAATGAAAATTCCCAGTAGTTTTCAAAAGCGTCGGAAAAAGCAAAACAAAACAAAAATAAGGAAAAATGGGATTTTTACGTAATACCAATTTTTGACAAAATCGATTTTACTTTTTTGGTGTAACTCAAAAATAAATATCAGTAGACGCTCTGAATTTTCAAAAAAAAAATGTTAAGATGGTATTTATCGGGTTGACGCCTCGGCGGTACCTATAGGTCGGTGAACACCGTTATGACAGTAGTTACCACTTACCACCTAAAATCGATACATAAATTTATATACTTTATATTTACAAGTGCAATTCACATACCGTAGGTAGTTGGTAGTTTGGTACCTAATCTGACCAGTGAATATATATAGTTCTCTATACAAGAACTATATAAACAATAGGTACCTAAAAATATTTGTTTGAATCACATATTATATGGTAATAGCGTTATAATTTATAATAAGTGAAGACCTGAGGTAGGCTATATATGGCTGTACCGCTGTATGATTGGAAAAAAATTGGTAGATCGTAGATACTAGAGAGGTACCTAATAAATGGAAGGTGTTGAATAAATGGGGTAAATTTTAATCAATCTAATTAATTAGGTACTTAGTTTTTGAAAAAATGTTTGTACATAGGTACATCATTTAAATAGGTACTAAATTATAAACAAAAAATATAAAAAAAACTCTTAAGTTATATTATTTATAGTATATTTGTAGTATGTAGATAGCCAGAGAGGTACCTAAAATATATTGTAGCTTACACAATTATTTTTGTCATTTTACAAATAAGTAAGACAAAATATCTTCAAATTTAAAACAAAAATACTAATTTATAAAACATTACTCAAACCAGTATCTGGACTTACGGGTTTTAATATTGGTTCCAAAATCTAAAATCTAAATAAAATTCATTCTTTCCAGACCATATAGCTTAGCGCATAATTTATAATGCACCCCCTCCCCTTAACTAATGATACTCCACACGCTAAGCTTAAATTTGAGCATGAGAATGTTAAAACATTTTATAAAATATTTCACAACAGACTAGCCTCTCACTTTAATCCCTTTATCAGAAATCTTTATAGTGCTACGAGTTCCAAGAAATTCTCCAAAATGACTTCAAAGCAACTTGTGTCGTAATATTATAGCTATTAACAATACAAAAATAAATACATTTATAAAATAATTTATAATTTAGTTTCTCTGTTATTGTAACATTATTGTGCCTCGACGGTTGTATATTTTCCTAATAAAAAACAGATATTTCTCATTAATAATATTTACCACTTGTAAGTCCACTAGGAGTACATTTTTTCCAATAAACCTATCTAGATCTAAGATTAGTACATTGTTGTAAACAGTATATTAAACTTGTATATTGCATAATTGGCTGACAGAAACTGTACAATGATGCTATTATTGGTCATTACTCATTGACAACTAAAATATTATATTGTAGAACACTACAGTCTATCACGTAAAGTAACTATCGGTCAAGAATTCGGCCTCAGGGCCAAATTTTGTATAATCAGTTCACGTACCTATACAATAGCCTACAATCATTAAATTTTACATTGTGTATACACTGTACATTAGCGAACATTATACGATCTCTACATAAGATGATAGGTATATTTTTTTTCAATAAATGAAATACATTGACTATTATAAAAAAATATTTTTTTATATGATAGGTAGAGTACAAAGCACCGATTTTCATAATATCAGGTAAAAAAAAATGATTGTTTACCTGCAATAACTTTAGTTGACCTTAGTGGCTTAGTCATGACTCGGAATATATTAAGTACAATAAAAAATAAATATCCAATAAATTATTTTAAAATATTTGAGATTAAATTTAATAATATTGGTATAAATATCTATATGGTTTGAATTTTAAAATAGGTAATTAGGTATATTCTAGTCTCAAATGATCAACGCTGATAAAATTGATATGAAAACTCTTTCATAGAATATCAGATTCAATATGGTACATTTTTTTGAAACATTTAAATTATCGTTTATTGTTCTGTTAAAAATAGTAGTACGAAAACAAATTTGAAAACCTATAGTATTTTGAACTTGTGAAGTTTACTTAAAATTCATCTTCCCCATTTCTTCAAATGTTGAGTATTATTTTCTTCTTAAATTTGATTTTAAAATGTAAAAACATAAGTATACCTAAACAGTGATTAATAATTTTACAGGATTCTAAGACACAAATTTTAAAATCAGGATGATCAATACCTAATGATAAATCAATGAATTTAAATGTTTTCAAATTCATTTTTCCTGTCGGTATTATAAGGCGGTGAACAAAAAGTAATTGTTCTTAAGTAATATCTTAATCTTATTTTTGTCGACCATGGTTTCATATACATGAGCTCCACGTCATCTCTTTTACACTAAAGTCTATAGGTAGAACAACACTAAAACAGTCACACACACACCTTCACCGGATATACTAAGGACAGAACCACACGATAGCACTCTTAGAAATTTGCCTATATTGAACTCCTTAAAAACGATCGAATCTGATAGGACACTATATACTTGCATTTGCTGTGTTATCCCTGCCCAACAAATGTACAACATAGCAAATTTACACTCGGAAGCCTCCATTTTAGGATTCAATATTATAGTGAACTTATTGTCAAATTCAAAGTTAAGAATATTATCTAGCCATCTAGAACATTGTGTATCGATATTTTAATGTCAGCGAATTATAATTTATAAGTTATAAGTATTATAACTATGCAAAATATTAAAAACAAGATACAATTTACTATAGTAAAAGTCTGCGATTAGCTTTAGATAATTTCCTAAGCTCTAGTTTTTATATAAGGTCAATAAAATCACACATATTAAAATTATAACTTCACAAAATGGATTCTTCTGCAGTTCGGCTCACAAATTTGCTGTATTATTCTTTTGTAAGAAACAGAGAACAACCACGGTGTAACATTTCCTTAGCTATTTTAAATTTATAAAACGAGTAGGTATATAGGTATCCGCCGCTACGCCCATTATTTAGTATTTCATCACTGTCCCTGTATTATAGTGCTTAATGTGCATAACATTAAAACGTTAATGCAATATATATCTGAAATAACCAGATGTTTTAGATGCAACTGTTGTTAAATCATAAATTATTTGTTTATCTATTTCTGTGCGCCGGTAGTGACAATGCGACGTATTAATAATTAATATATTATTATTGTCTACATAGTACATATACGTATAAGTATCTATGTAACTAAAAAAAAACCCCCTTCAAATATTTGTAATATTCTTCAACGCGCCCAGCCATACACCGTTCTTAGTTCTTCCTGACATTGAATAATAACCCTATACCTTTGATAGTAATTATTTGATAAACAAACCACTATATTCATTATAATACTCTTATAAAATGAAAAAAAAGTATCATAATACGGGTATGTGCTCTGAACTTGGAGGACATATACATATATCATAATTCTACGTGTTACTGACATTTTAGACACTCTGTGGACATAAATACATAATTCTATACAAAATACACTATGGACGGCTGGTAAAAGAATCACCTTGTATACAGAGTGTCTCGCCATGCTGTAATACTCGTCAAGTCTTACATATAACCACGGCTAGCCTAGTTATACTATAATTATTAAATTATAGCTACCAGTCTAACCCACGGCCTGCTTCTTCCGGAAACTCCAAAACTTTCCCAACCGTATTAGAATATAATTGTTTAATAGAAATTATATTACATAGTAATATTCAATTTTTACTCAATTCACATGAAACAGCTATACTGCTTTAGCTAGTATTTCACATTTTTAAGAATCGTAAAAACAAATATTAGGGTAAATATTTTTTGTTCAGAAATGTATAAAGAAATAAGATAAATACTATGAAATAAATATTTAAATATTGATGGTGTGTTTGTAAAAGGAAATATGTCAAAATCACTACTTTTCGGGAAGTGAAAAATTGTCTGAACTTTCTGTATACTAACATACAGACTGTTATCCAAAGAAGAAAACAGTACATTTGAAAGTACAAGTAACAATTTATACAGTTTCATAAATTAAATAGTTTTAATAATATATAATACACATAGCGAATTAATGTATACCTAGTGTATATTGATAGTTGGTAGATACTTGGTTTATATAATTATATACATACATAGTCTATTAGTCTTGTTTCTGCAGATAAACGAATAGTAATAATAATAATTAATGAACAATATTTTTGTATTTATGATAAAATCAATATTATATAGTTTTTCAAAAACTTCGAATACAGCAGGAAAAAAGTCAAAGGCCACCGGAACAGCTGGAGAATGATGCGCGACACATACTGTATGCAGTACAGGTGACGTACCGTAGCACACATACACGTTCGTCTCTTGTCGCACGTTTGTATACAAATATTATAAGTACCTGTACGTAATAGCTCAACCGGTCGCTGTGGTGGGAGCGACGTTCACTTTCCATTTCAAGCGACGGACTGCTGCAGGTACATATCTCGTCTGCTGCGGCGGCGGCGGCGGCGGGACCCACGCCCAACCGAATAATAATATCATTTTATGTATTGTTGTTAACGATTTCTCTCGGCGCGGCGGCTGTTCATATATAGACGGTTCAGTATGACTTCAGCAGCGCGCCGAACATGATGCGCACCGACTCCGCCGCGCCGTCGCGATTATCGTCCCACATCGGACTGGTGGCCCGCAGCCCGGAGGGCCACGCCGCCAAGACGATGCAGATCAAGGGTCACGAGGACCAGTGGGTGGACATTCAGGCGCATACGTTCAGGAACTGGGTGAACGAGCACGTGCCGGCCGCCGACCGGGTGGCGAACCTCGCGGAAGACTTGCGCGACGGTCGAGTCCTCTGCCAACTGGTGGAGAGCTTGCAGCAGCGTAAGGCTTTCGCGTGGAACCACAACCCTGGCAACCGGCACCAGATGCTGGAGAACGTGTCCAAGGCCCTGGCCGCGATCGCGGACGACGGCGTCAAGCTAGTCAACATAGGTTAGTACCTAAATCGGCCAACTATATTATAATTTATACAATAGGTTTGAATTAGTAAATAGTTGTCAAATCACTATAGAAGTCTTTTGCAGTTGGTTTTAGATGAGCCTTTTATCGGATTGTGTGAATGGGCAGGTGGTCGGAAAAACCTCGCGATTTTCTTTTAACTTTTGGATGTGCTATAGATTTTAGGGACCGCAACATGTATTATATTTTATGCACGATGATATATTACACTTTCGACCTCTACCCGCCAACTATATAATATGCACATTATTTACATTCGTATTTAGGTATACCTAATTATTATCGATGGCCTTTGCAGTCGGTTTCGGACGAGCCTGTTGGTTGTGCAGGTACCATTTGGTTGAAAAATCTCACGATTTTCATTTAAATTTTGGGTGTGTGTATTAGATTTTAGGCGCTGTGACATGCGTTATATGTTATACTTTCGATTATATAGCTGTGAGCTGCAGGTGGTGCATTCTATTCTCAATTTCTTACCTAAAAACCTTCACCTAACAACCCGCTGGAAATTGGTAGTATATATAAAAATAAATAACAAATTGCTTTTAATAGGATTGTAATATTATTTTTTTCGTTTTCTCAAATCAATTCGAGGTATGACGATTTTCTCGAATCATAATTAATGTTTTTGAATTTTGGTTGGGGGATAAAATTATTCGTACATTTCTTATATCTTAAATCGTATATTAACCCGTTCTGCAAGTCATTTTCCTGTATGATAAGACGTAGGCCGCAGGTGGTGAATTTGCATACCGATACCACGCATCATGCTCATCGTGTGTTACGCCTATAAAAGTATGCCTTCGATTTAACATTAATGTTGTATTAAATATAATCGTTCTAATACAAACAATCTGGATTAACTTCGTCAATTGCATTTTGCGGGTTATTTTCGTATTGAATTATGATTTTTTTGTTTTTGACGTCGAACAGGTGTTGGGTAGTATCGCCAAATAGGGAGTGTTATACAAAACACTGAGCGAAGTATGCAATAGTTAAGCATGTGGGTGTATTGACCTCACATGCTATACTAGAATCGCCATGCTTCTATAATAATATGATCGGATAATTTTTCATTTATGAATGATATTACAATATCCGACACAATTAGGTATCCACTATATTATAGGCGGAGCATATCCCCATTTTTTTTACAAGCACATATATTTGAATCAACTAAAAGGATAATAATATGGAAGCACCTTGAAATATCTATGTTTTGAATATCGGGCTATTCAGCATTAATGAATATTTTAATTTATAAAGTATACACTTTAGGCATGTCAATGGTAGGTAAAAAAAATGTACTTGCATACTTTCATCTTAGGTTCAAGTTGTTTTTCTTGTCTTACTATTTAACGTTTTTTTTTTTTTTTAGGAAACGAAGACATAGTTAATGGGAATCTAAAATTAATTTTAGGACTTATTTGGTCACTGATTGTTCGTTATCAAATAGGGAGATCGAAATTTCCTCCTAAAAAGCTCATGTTGGCTTGGCTCAAGGTAAAGTAGCTTTACACGCGTATATTATCTACGCCTACGAATGAATAATTTAAAATATGTTCATATTATATGTTAATCGTAAAATCATAATTATTAATCTATTGGTTACGTATTAATAGTCTGTACTACCGGAATGCCGCGTGAATAATTTCACCACAGATTGGAATTCTGGAATATGTCTTTCATCCTTGTTGGATTACTGTGAACCTGGATTGTTTCCCCATTGGAAAAATTTGGACCCTAGTGATAGCGTGAACAACTGCCGCCGTGCTATGGAATTGGCCCGAGATCGCTTTAACATTCCCATGGTGCTTGAGCCTGAATATTTAGCTTCACCTTATCTAGACGAACTATCGGGCATGACATATTTATCCTATTTTATGAAAGATAAAAGTCCTGGCACTAAGGCCACACTGAATTGGGTGAATAGTCAACTGAAAACTCACACGGTATCTAATTTCACGGTAAGTGTTTTTCGTTCATTCGAAAACAAACATGCAAATTCATTGATTTGTATATTTTAGACCGACTGGAAAGACGGTATTGTATTGTGTGAATTGACAAAATCTCTCGGCGTCCCGGCCAAGTACCAAAAATATGACGATCCCGATATCTGGGAGTCTAACTTAAACGCTGGTATGTACCGCGGTGTATATATGTTTGATCCGTGCAACGTTTGCTTGAATTTTCTTTACTAAAATTAATATATTCATTAATCGTACATAGGAATGAATGCTGGTAAAAAGTTGGGCGTCGAACCGCTGTTGAAAGCTAAAGACGTGTCCAGTCTGAACGCTTCACATTTAGGGATGATGTCTTACGTATCTAATTTCCAATGGGTAAAGCCACGTACCCGACCATCGCATACCGTACGCGCCCATAGTGATACCCATACCACCAGAGTATATAAACCAGTAGGTTAATTTAATAAAAATAATATTATTATGTTGATCACAAGTGAATGTAAATTAGAATTAACGTAATAATAAATCGACATTTTTTTTAGACTAGTTTTAAAGTGACATTTTTGGATGCAGAAGTAGACCCAAACGATGTCACGGTGGAAATAATTGGACCGGAACTCAATACTATACCGTGTAATTTGAATTTAAAATCCAATGGTGGTACATGCACGTTCGTGCCACTCATAATTGGAATGTATAAAGTATGCATTTGTTTTCCCCCGGCTGCATGTATACATTATATACGTAGTCGACACGGTTCGTGGTTTTAATTTTTAATGTTTGTGTTTATCGCACAGGTTACGATTTTCAATGGCGATGATGTGATCCAAGGGTGCCCAATGTTTATACGAGCTATGCCTGAAGTGTCCGAAATCAAACACTCAGGTATGGAACCATGTGCAGTTGGATCTATCGTTGAAGTCCAGGTGAGTTTCCAGAGTTCATTCTAGAAAGTGCAACAGCACGCAACTAAGGTTTGACATGTGTATTTGTGTGGTGTTTCATTTTCGTTCCCAGATAAATTGCAACGGCGCTAAAGCTCAAAACATTCAAGTATTGGCAATGAGTCCGGACGGCCGAGAATTAGAATGTCCAGTAAAAGAATCGGGAGACGCTTACAGAACGACATTCCAACCCGACGAACCGGGAGAATGGACTATTGCCGTGAAACACCGCGGGGAGTTAATTCAGGGTAGTCCATACACGTGTTTTGTGTTCGACCCGAACGGAATTAAAGTAAAACAAATCAAAGGGAACGTCGAAAGATTACTGACTAAACAATCGGATTTCAATGTTTTATTGTTTAGTTGCTTGGCTTGGATAGACCAGCTATTGCGGGAAGTATAGTAAATTGGACTTTAGACGCCAGAGGAACGGGTGGTCTGGGAAAAATAGAAATTGACATCGTTCATGATAAACAATCTCTTCCACACACGATTGACCATTTAGGAAATTCTATTTATAACGTCTCTTTACACACTAGAAGACCTGGCAAATACAAAATTTATGTTTACTTCAACGGGGCAACTGTTAAAGGCAAGTATAACTTATAAGATATCGAACAAGTTGTATAAAATGTGAACAAATTTAACCAGGTCTGTTATTCTTAATAAGTACCTTAGTTACAATTTAACCATCGAAACAGTACTTTAAAATGTTCTCAGTAAATTGAATTTCATATTATTACCTACTTTTCTTATACTCCTTCTATTAGCTATTTAATTTCTGTCCTCGGCACTGTTTATACACTAAATAAATTATGCATCCATTTTATACGGTATTAATCAATTGTATATTTGTATTGTACATGTTTACAAAACAACTAATAATATAAATACGTGAAGGAGTAATAACTTATAATTAAATTGTATAAGTTATAATAGTTAAACATAGCACATAAAAATTTTAATAAAAAATACTTTTTTTAATATTAAATAGGTAGGTGATAGACGTAGTGTAAACTCTACTGATTTTTCGTATTTGTTTGAAACTTCAAAATAGCAAAATAAAGTAATAACTTTTGTGTTTTGACCTTGGCCAGTTAATTAAAATAAAAAATGACAATGCATTTAAAAAAAATCTGTTGTGTAAAATAATGATCATTATCATCATTATTGAATCAAAATATATGTACTTATAGTAATAATTCTATTATATTTGTTATAATTTTTAGAAATTTTTATAACCTACGAACATATCTTTATAATACCAATATAAATATTAAAATATGATTAGGTATATAAACAATAACCTAACCATATTGAACTATATGCAATATTATTTATATATTTAAAATATATTGTAGGAAGTCCATTTCCTTTAAGAGTGGGTACAAAAGAAGACATAAAGCGTCACAGAAGCATGAGTAAGTTTTATTTTTAAATTGTATAAGTATCTTTATTGTATACTGTTGTATTTACTTATAGTCCAAAACTGCTGAAGTATTAAATAATTTGCTATAAATATGTTAGGTCGTACCTATATATAATACATATCATGTACATGAACTACCAACTAATGTAGTAATTCGTAAATAGGTCCTATATGTATATCTACTTAAGAAAACATACTTATTTTTCAGCACCTACAAAATTAGTCAATGGAAACAGTTCTTCTGCTTTCAGTAAGATGTTAAAAATGCATACTTGTGATAATTCTAAGGTTATAAATTATATTTTAATATTTTTTAGATGATTTTACTTCTTCTAATGAATATAACAAAATTGGCCTTCTTAGACCTATTTCACCTCTGCAATCGCCAAAATTCACTTCTTCTCCTATTAATCATCTACATAGTAATACGACGTATAAAGTATGTTTTATTTTTAATAATAATATACTAGCATATTTTTTTATATCTTTTGATATTTATTTAATAGTCGACCAACCATTCAGAATCTGGATTTCATAGCATCTCATCACCATTACATTTAAATATTCCTAGTTCCCTATCTCCAAATCATAGTTATGTATCACCAAAAAGTGCTTTGTCTCCTTCAAAATCAAAAAATAATGGTACGAATAGCTTTTCTTATTATTTATTTTTAACAATGGATTTATTTTTATATATCTATTAATTTTTTACAGATATAGTTTTTGGAGAAAATATGCAACTCATGCCGATAAATAGATATTCAACGATTTACATAAATTCTGACGAGGCATTAGCCAATATTAATGTCACAGTGATTGGTATGTTAATTTCATGGTAACAAAATATTTCGTTAATTTTTTTACACACAGTATATTTGAAATCCTATAGGTCCATCAAATAAGATGATTCCTGTGAGAATGTCTAGGAACATTTCTCAAGGTCATATATTGGCACAATTTACGGCTGAACAAATTGGAGAACATTCAATTGATGTGAAAATTAATGGTACTAAAGTTACTGGTTCTCCATTCAGGTACCTAAATTTAAAGTCAATATAAGACTTTATTGGATACAAAACATATTTTGTGTTCATTAAAAATTGTTTAATGTATTTATAAATTATATAAAATGATATAAAATATCTAAATTAATACAGTTTTATGTTTGTTTATTTAAAAATTTTCCATTGTTTATTTAAATACTGTTTCTCAGGAGTCATGCATATGATGTGTACGCCATTAAAGTTGGCCATATACCAAATGGAGTGGTGGGTGAACCAGTAGAATTTGAAAGTAATTATAAACGAATAACCATTGAATTTAAATTTAAAAAAAAAAATGATTAAGATGGTTTCTAACACTTGTAAACTTTACTGTCTAGTTGACGGATCAGGAGCAGGCTCTGGTAATCTGGAAATTCTTGTAAATGGAGGACATGTCACTAGTTTTGTCCGAAATTTGGGCAATCAAAAATTTTTAGCATCATTTGTTCCACATAAAGCACTTATCCATTTAGTTGATATGAAATTTAACAACGAACAAGTACCAGGTAATATTTTTTAATGTATTCATTATTGTTAAAAATATCGGGAAAGAAAGTTCTCACAGGCATATTAACAAGATTAAATGAGTTGAATAGAGTTTAAAATTATAATTATACATTTTAGTATGTCCATTAACTTTTACTGAAAAATGTAATGTATTTTGAGAGCGTAATATATTATTACAATAGTAAGTATTTGCATAGGTAGGTAATTACCTAGGTACTTATAGTTAATTATATATAAAGCAGTTAAAAAAGTCAGGCTAATTTGTAAGTATTAAGTTAAATGTAGGAACAAGGTACTTTAGCATGTAAGACGTAGGTAGGTGTAAAAAAATAATGAAATCTACCTGCAAATGCAAACAAATATATGATTACTATATACCTAGGAATTAATTTAATGAAATTATTTTAACTATAGTGTAATGTGTATTGACTATGTTAAATAAATTTGTACTTTCCTACATTTTTATGAATTTTGATCGTATTAGGCTTTTTTGATCATGGCTTCATAGATTTGATGATTATTATTATCTACTCATAATCAGGTCTGTGGTTCCTACTACTGTAGACTTAATATTATTAGCATAGGCACAATTTGAGTTGTAACTTTTGGGTAGCTATTAAAATTTACATGTGTGTCTATGCCTCAAGGATAGATAAAAGGGAGCATTTGTAGAGAGGGGCTTAGCTCCCCAGGCCCTTGAACTTGTGCTTATGATTATTAGGCTATGCTTACTCCTCTCTAGGATTTTTACATTACTTAATTAGTTATAACTTATAACTTATAATTTATAGATTTCGTGTACAATATTAGTGCTTTATTTCACATGAAATTCACTTAGTTTATCAATATTATGTCATTATAGTTGCTTTTAGTTTTGTATATAATTATGCTATTTATTTATATTCGTTTGTCATACCTACATATATGATACCTACGAAATATAGGTACCTATAGGTATTGATTAATAACGGTAGTTACTTATTGTAAATAATTAAATTATCAAGATAAACTCTAATAGTTACCCACATAAAAAAGGGGTTACGAAACAGTTTAGCTAATATTACATTGCATTATAATTTATTATGAAACTCCGAATTCGTCACAACTCACAGTTATAAACGTATGACCGTTTGTTAATACCTAGATACCTAGTTAATAGTTAATGATATATATAAAATAATAACTCATAGTCCTAAGTAAATTTTATGAATATTTAACCTTAAAATTTAAATAGTTTAAACGTAATAGGTGTAATATGATTTGTATTCATCAGTAAAACTCGGCCCAAATTTGTTTGTCTATGCGGATATACCAATGATTCATCACAGTTTTAAAATTAAAAATAAAACACCAATACAACTCAACTCCCATATATATAAAGTGTATTAATTCATACGTGTGAAGTACATCTGTATTTTTTTACTTAGCAAATAATACGTATAGGTATACGTATACCATACATACCCGATTCCGGCATATCACTATAATCCATCAAAATTTTCAAAAATATACATATAGATAATGTACAAAATTATGAACGTACCTGTTAGCAAATATAAAAAAAATGATCTTTAGTAATTTATTATAATTTATGAATGTACCTATGTAAAATATAGAACATATTTGTATATCTATAGGCATATATAATATTGTTATACATTACCAGGATTTTTCAATAGGAAGGGGATAAACTTAATAACAATTAGGTACCTACTATAGCTATTTTTTGTCATTAAACATTTTCATATGGTAATAATATAATAATATACTATAATATGATTATATAATATAATGTTTATAAATGGTATTTGGTAGGCATCCACAATTACCTACTTATGTTACATTTTGAATTTGTGATACATTAAAATTCATTAATTATTTTTTGTTTGATTATAATTTATAATAAAATTAATATATTATAGTTCTATAATATACAGGATACTGTTTCAAACATTTAATCATTATTTCGAAAACAATTAACTTTTTTAAAAACATTATTTTTACATGAAACGATGATATTACATAACAAAATGTTCCAATATGTTTAGGTACATACATTTTAACTATATCTTCATTATAATTCTACTGTACGTGTGTATGTCACTGAACTCTTCCTAAACGGCTGGACCGATTTGAATGAATTTTAATGTATGCGTTTGGGTGACGCTCTGGATGGTTTAGATTCACAATTGGGTCCGATAGATCAGACCCGGGGAGTTGCTCAAACAGGGATTTTAAGATTTATGAAGGAAATATTTGCTTATATACTATTGCTATTGGTTATAAGAGAAATATAAATATATTAGTAAAAATTGGTATTTTTTTTTGGTTATTGGTTGCCTGCAGCGTTTCATCGGACAGATCAGGTATAAGCATGCATACAATTGAATTTTCGCACATTGCCTACCAAGGTGGCTGAGTTGCACTTATAGCCGCTCATCGGCGTGTCTGCAATCAAAATCAAAATAAAACTTACTATTTATATACGAGTAAAGTACTCATCAAGCGGGGTTCACAACAGGTAGGCAGAATATACTGATCGCATTATCACCATCGAGTCTCATAAAGAGTTGGCATTTTTAAAGGGCAACAAAGTGCACGAGATCAACTAGTATATATTATATATATATAGAAATAATATTTCGAACGAGCATAGCTTGTTAGTTTCAAGTATTTAAAGGTTACATAAGCGGAATAGTGGGCCAACATATTGCTGAATACTAGGAGTCATCGACTTCACCGATCTCAATTTAAATACTTATGGTTGTTATGATGTACGCAACTATTATCGTTAACGCAATAATCCTGAACAAATTCTGCTACTGAATATGAAATAAATTTTGAGGAAATGGATACTGCTTTACTGTTTAGCAGGTGTCAAGCGTGGGTCATTGTATAGGGTAGTCTACTAATAATACTCGAAATCATAAGTGTTCGTGGTGAACATTTCTGAAACTAAGGTTGTCCGTGGTAAAATTCTAAAATTGTCTGATTATGTAGGTTGGGTAGGTCGTAGGTATCAAAAATTCCTTAAGAAGACTCTACCCATGCATTTGTTGTTTCCATCTTATACACGGACGACATAGAATATTTTGTTTACTAATTTCAATAGTGTTCTGTTAGTTTTAATATTAGAGTGAATTGGCTTATCATCAAAGTTTTAGGTAAGAAAATCATCTATGCTTAAGCGTTGGCAGATTTTTGGATATTTTAATTTTCAAGCGAGATATGAGGATTTTTCATTTGAGTTATTTCACATACTCGTATCTTGCTTGAAAATGAAAATATCGAAAATCCGCCGACGCTTAAGCATAATGTTCTTACCTAAAAGTTTGATAGTACAAAAATTCACTCTAATATCAAAACTAACGGCACACTATTCAAACTAATGAACGAAAATTTGGTATGTCGTAAGTTGGTATGACGGAAGTAACAAACGCGTGGATAGCATCCTCTTAATAGAAAAAAAATGAGAGGATCGAAATGGAATAAAACAAAAATATATATTTGCTTATTAATTTGTATTAATTAGTTCAATTAGTTTCTTTGACCTAAAAAAAAGTGGATAGCCAGAAACAAACGAAGATATGTTCATTTTAAAAATTTAAAAAAAAGTACAAAGTATAAAAATAATGAAAAAAATTTGGAAAATTAATACCAATAAATTTTATGTAATGTGTGTATTATAATATTTTACTTATCTGAATTTTTTTTTTGGTTGAAATTTTATTGTAAATCATCCAATAATAAAATTATAGGTAGATTTAACTTTTAATAATATAAAATATCTAACTCAAAAAACAAATATTAGATAAGGTAACTGTTTATTTTTTAAAAATTGTATGTATTTTATAAATCAATGTTATAAATGAATTTTTAGTTAGGTATATGTGAATTATGTGAATAAATAATCTATTTCGTTTGTTTATTTATCCTAATTTTGATTCTAAACAACTTTGCTAAAGGCTGTTTATTTTGGATCGTCAGAGATAAAAATTATAAAATTTTCAATTCTTTATTATAAAAATTGAATATTTTAAAATTTTTTAACTAAAAAATTTAATATTTTATAATGTTTTTAATGAACATTTTTTCTAAATTTTGTTAAAATTTGAATTTTAAATACTTATAAAAAAATTTGTGACCATGAGTATTTTAAATACTTTTTAATTGACATATGCAAAAGTTATGAAAAACCTTGTTTCAAATTTTCAAACTTTTTGAACAAAAGAAAATATTTTCCATGAATATTTATAAAATCAAAAAATTGAAATTTTCAAGTTTCTTTAAATAGCTCAAAAAGGATTTAAGTATTTTATTTTGTGTACTAAATGGGTGTATAAACACTTGATGAACAATTAAAGTATCTACGATTAATTTTTTTTTTAGTTTCTACTAAATGATAAAATCATTTTTGTTTAAAATTGGTTTTGCATAAAATCGGTTTTTTGCTTCTACCAGCGCTTAAAAACTATAAGAAATTTTCTATTTTGATCTCTTAAAAGTATCAAATAGTAATAATTTGCTACCAGAAACTATCTCTGAAGTTGAAAATCAAGCCATTTTTAAAAGTACTTTTAGTGTACACAAACACAAAAATTAAAAAATACACATAATTGTAAAATCAATACATTTATTGTTTATCTCAGAATCTTAAGTGTGTGTTAACATATTGTTATTCAAAAAAGTAAAATATTTTTTAAGATAGTGGTAAAAAACTGTGAAGAATTGTATTTTATCATGTCATAAAATTATGTGAGGTATAAAATTATGAGTGTTCTTTAATAAAATAATCACTGTTAAGTGTAGAGTAAGTACCTATGGGTATATATATATATACGAAAAATACGTTTAAATTATTTTATTCTGTAATTTTCCAAAATATGTAAGTGCTTATTTAAAACTTTGACATTGTATAAATATAACTGAATGGCTGAATGCGTTTATGAATGCAAATAATATTACAAGTTATCACTTACATAGTTACCTATTATACCTCATCTATCTATACATCTAAAATCCAAATTCCACTTAGTCACTGATCGCTGTAACTCAAAAACTTCGCAACGTACGAACTTGAAATTAGAAATAGAGGTTCTTCTCATATTTTCACCTTGCAATTAGAAAGGATTTTCAAAAATGTTGAGTTTTATTGGAGTAATTAACAATTATAATTATTCATCGGCAATCGCCAATACGTATTGGGCATGGCGGTCCGCGGGTTTCTAGCTACCAACAACCTATCCTTTTTGTCCGTTGTGTAGATAAGAATTGTTCCGAGCAGTTATAGGATATATTGTAAATATGAAAAAAACAAAATTACACACGGGCGAAGCCGGGTAAATTCAGCTACTATAGTCATATAGTTGATTAGTACAACGTGCCTCTTAAGTATGAAGTAATAAATAAATTACTTGGTTTTTTATTTCACCATATAATTTACTTAAATTCTAGAGAAATACTTATCTAAATATACATTTTTTAAAATTATTTTTGTATGTAATTATACAATTATTTATTTTCAAATAATTATCCATGTTTATTCTGTATACCTATGTAGATCTTTTTAGCTCTTTAATATTTTTTAAGCTTGTTTCTCTGAAACATTTGCAGGTCGGGTGTGAAACCATTGAAACCTTTTCATAGAACATCATAGTAGTATTGCTTATTTATATACTTATGTCTTATAGTACTTATATTATAGTAATGACCTACCTACCGGCAACTGGCTAGTATTTACTAAGTAGCGGGGTTTCACATTTCGGCTCACGGAAAATCGTATTTAATGAGAAGGCAATTTTGAATTTTCCACCACTTCAACCTACATCGGAAATTTAAATTTCGACACAGACTTGACACATTTTTTTTTTGAACTTAAGATTCAATAAACATGTTTATGAACATGCCTTTCTAAACGAGGAATAGATTTATTTTTTTTTACCGTTCAATTGTGGATTTTGTATTAATTATTTATTTTCCAATACATTTTATTGGAGACTACCGAGTCTTAGGTAGTATCTTTAAAAAATAATTTAACTTTTCAATATATTAGGGCATAACTAATATGGGCGAATGTAAGTTCCTACACGACAGTAGTAGGTAAAAAAAATACACACGTTAGTTCCTACACGGCGGAAAAAGGTACGTATGTAAGTTCCTACACGGTAAAAACCAGGTACCTATGTTAGTTCCTACATGGCGGAAAAAGATACGCATGTAAGTTCCTATACGGTAATATCCAGGTACGTATGTTAGTTCCTACACTGTGGAAAAAAGGTGTAAATATGTATATACGATGTATATACGAATAAATATAATATGATGAGTAAAAAATATAATAAAAATCGTATAATGCATTTTAATTTTTCATAATTGAATATATTATAATATAAAGAGTAAAAAAATCAAAAAAAAAATCGCATAACGCATCGTCACAAATAAATATAATATGATGAGTTATGAGAATTATTCAAAACTAGTAGTTGTTTGCCTTTTTCACTAAACATGAATGATACATTCTCGCTCATTGTGAATTTGTATAACTGTATATGATTGGTATAAACGGATATGAACGGACACTCAGATGTTTCGAACAATACTAACAAAACTTTTAAGAGAAATAACTACATGTACATTTTACTGTGTATAGTTATAAGACTTATAACTAATTTTAAGATTATCAAATCAAAATCAAGTNTAATTTTGAGATTATCAAATCAAAATCAAGTTCTGTATCATTTTTATCGATGATGAAAAGTCATAAATATTTTGTATGTCAAAAATATAGATAATAAGATATTTTATCTTTTTCCTTACGTCGAGTCGTCGAGTCGGTATAGGGGATAATATTATCAGCTTGTAGCTTGTCGTATTTTCCAGTGATTTCGTATATTATACATTTATAAGTATTATTTATAAGTATATTTGAATGTAGTTACCTATACTAAATAGCTAACCAGCGTATAAAGTTTCAATAAAAAATCTAATAATTATATGCTTATTTGTGAAAATGTGTTATGCGATTTGTATTATATAATATATAATCATCATATATTTATTCGTATATACATATTTACACATATATACACATATAGGTACACTTACATATGTACCTTTTTCCGCCGTGTAGGAACTAACATAGGTACCTGGTTTTTACCGTGTAGGAACTTACATACGTACCTTTTTCCGCCGTGTAGGAACTAACATAGGTATCTGGTTTTTACCCTGTAGGAACTTACATATGCCCGTGTAGGAACTAACATATGTAATTGTTTACCTGCTACTTTCGTGTAGGAACTTACTATTCCCCACTAATATACGTATAACGACCATACCAGCACTGTTTATCTTCGATTTCTGATTTTTTCTTGTAAGGTCGATTAAATAAACGTAGGTAGTAGGTACCTACTCAATATTTAATAACTTCTTATACAATTTGAATGATAAACGATGTCACTATGATTAAATACAAAAAGTGCAAGTAGAATTTTCGAGTCTATGATTATAAATCATTAAATTATTATTCCATTTACGATTCACTGTATGAAGTTATTCGTGTTATAATAATAATAATATATGAATATGGTCGACATATTTTAAATTCTTGGAGGGAAATTCGATGACGGAAGACATTCCAGTTGGCGCGCCTGTGTCTTTGGAATTTTTCTCTACCATCGATAGTTCTGTGTTGTACACCCACAAGGATCGTCGATTTACAGAATGCATTAATAGATACTACCCGCGCTCAATTATTTTTGAGAAGTGTGTATTATATTATATACCACATTCACACCCAAATTGAGTGTTATTATTAAATTAAAATTATGTCTAATAAAATAAGGGACATGGATTCGAATGATGTAAACATTTTCTTAAAATACTCATTTGTCACCATTCGAATCTCGCGTCTTGTAAATCGGTAAACACAAATATCGTGACGATGAAGATATCGATATTTTTATCATGTACACGTCAAACAGGTAGATGCAACAAGTCGGTGGTTTATTTACCGTGATTAGTTGTAGTGTGTATGGTTCGTTTTGTATGGTTCGTTTTGTATTTATTGTTTTTTCTTTAGGTTTTTTAATAATTAAATTTTTTATAGCAGTTTGTGTTTTTAGTTTAAATATCAGTAAAATGTTTTTTAATTCGCGTTATGATGTATTGTCTCGATACATTGCTCAAAGTGAAATGAAGAAGGACTACTCACTGAAGTTTATATAAAAGTAATATTTAATTTTTTTTCTTACAGCCCACATCTGGGTTTTTGGTCAAATAGGTAGTATTCAATGATGTTTAATTCTAACATTATGATTAATTAAATACCGTTAGAAATATATAGACTATAGGTAGGTATTCAATAGTTTGTTCATGAAAATATTTAATTTACAAATTTTATTGATCGTTCTTGCTCTGTTATTGGCACATAAGATACAGCTTTTTTGTAGGTTCTTTATGAGGGTACTACTATATCATGATAAGCAATTTCAATTTATACTACTACATAAGGTTTTAATTGTGCTTCATTTAAAGATATTGTTCGGTATGCACATAGTATTTTTGATCAAAAATACGAATAATTTTAAAAAACAAATGTAGCATCTCAAAACTATATTATTAATTTTTTTTTAGTTTTAAATTTAATTAATCATTATGAAAAACACGCTTATATTTCAATATGCATGGCGTGTGAATGATATACTATTGATACCTACCCACATAAAATAATTTAATATAAATCTTTACTTACACAGTGAACAAAAACTACTTTCTAAATTGAAATAATTTGCCTAAAAATATTATTAAAAGACAGCATGTGTCATAGGAAGTAATATTTGCATAATTTTTGAATTGTAGTTTTTTAAAATTGTATTATTTATAAAAACAAATGACATTTTTTAAATGTTTATCTAGACATTTAGATATAGGTGTTACTTTATAAGATATGAATCAGTTGACTAATTTGTAAAATAATAACTTAAGTTAAAATGTTATATTAACTATGTTAATGTCATAAAATGTACTAGGTTTACTAAAACAATATAAAAGTAGCTATAATAATAGTGTTTATTATTTATATACCTAGCATTCATTAGAATTGCACCTATATATTTAAGAGTTTATAATTTTTATTGACATTTTAATATTCTTATAAATTAATCAACATTTTGATCTTGGTAGGAATTTCTATATTTTTAAATTATAGATACCTATTACTATAAATTTGAATTTTTTATAGTTTAATTGTTTTTATGTAAAGTTGCACCTTTTGACTATATTAGTTTATATTATTCATATTGTTTGTAACTTTGATAAACAAATATTATATTTAAATATACAATAAATTATTAAACTATATAAATACTAAATACTTACCAGGTGTAACTTGTGAGTTTAAAAACAAAATAATCAGGTACATTGTTATTGAACTGATTTAATGTTATAAATTTCCAACCCAACTATTAGACAATTCTTAAGGTGTTTGTGCCTTGTAATGTGAATCATCAATTCGAATACACGCCCACATGTTTTTTTTTTTAATAAGATGTGTTACAATAATGGTTTTGAATTATTCATTTTCAAATTGAAATCTAACCATTATATTTTGTGTGCCCATTTATATTACTTGATTCTAATACAACAAGGACATACTTAATGTTTTCACTACAGCAAGTTATGAAAATAAATACATTTTTACCAAGTAGGATCAACGCATTATTTTTAATTACCTTAAACAAAAAAAAGTAATAAGTGTATTTAATCAGAATCATTATATTTTTTAATTTAATATAATTATGTATATATATACATTACTCTTTCCTTTCACATTTGAAAGCATAAAATTAAATATGTAGGTGTTCGGTAAATTATGATAATTTTAAACATTAATGTTTATTATTGATTTTTCATACGAATTTACAATATACTTTAACCATGTTATAAAAACCCTCAAAAAAT
This sequence comes from Myzus persicae, assembly GCF_001856785.1. Classification (NCBI taxonomy): domain Eukaryota; kingdom Metazoa; phylum Arthropoda; class Insecta; order Hemiptera; family Aphididae; genus Myzus; species Myzus persicae. The sequence goes on from NW_019104333.1 coordinate 341,008, forward strand.
ATTTTGTACATTACAAATTTATAGTAGTATTGTACGATTAATAATTTAACGATTTTGAGTTTAATTTACTGTTATGTATTTTAGTTATTTTAATTAATAGTATAATTAAGATTTAGGTTATTTTCTTTTTAAATAATGTGTTATATTTTCAATTTTGTATATAATTTCATGCCTCAGTTACTAAAATAATTAATAAGGTTGTAATAGGTACTGCGTAGCTTTAGGTCGCTGTAGATATTCATACAGAAAAAAAGATGATTTCTATTATAATCGATGTATCTAATTAACTTATTTATTTACAGGGAGTCCCTGGGAAGTTACAATCATGAGTGGAGGATCATATAGTCCAAAATTAAGCGTCCTTGGCGATGCTGTCAAATTAGTACCTGTTGATTCAGTAGCAATATTTCAAATAAGTGCTATTGGTTTTCATCGAGAAGATATACAAGTTAATGTATTAAGTACGCTAATTTAGTTTAATACTGACCTATTTTTGTTTTTAAATATGTCAAATGTATACTAAACACATCATTTCAGATCTATTTATTGTGATTTACATATTTTTAAGGTCCAACCAAGCGTAATGTACAAGCTAAAATTATAAATGAAGGAGGAAATGGAATATTTAGATTAGAATTCATTGTAATTGAAGTGGGAACACATTTAGTTGATGTAAGTGTGGCCGGTCATAAACTTGGAACTGGTACATTATTAGCTAAAGGATACAATTCGGCTTTGATAAGAGTGACTGATGTTTCCGATGCTGTTGTTGGTCAACCTTGTCAATTCAGAGGTTAGTTAAAGAGAATATGTTATAATAATTCTCATTTATTTTGGTGTCATAACTCATAAAACAAATGTTTAACATAGTATATTCGTTCACTGGCGTATTTAAAGTATAATGTACATACATTTAATTAATTTATGGTATAAAGCTTGCATCTTTGAAACTTTGGAATGTACATCATTTTTGTATCATTTGTTTTACAATAAAATGTTTCATCTTGGATTATTTAACTAAATTTAAAAAAGATAGTTAATATCAATTATTAACATTTTTTATTCTATTTTATTATAGTTGATGCTAGTGATGCTGGTGAAGGCCAATTGGAAATATCTATTAATGAAGGAGAAGTACCAAATCATGTGACTGTAGTTGGAGGTGGAAGATGTTTAGTATCTTTTACACCTGAACACGTTAAACCTCATATGATTGATATAAAATTTAACAGTGAAACTGTAATAGGTAAAAATGAATTTTAATGATTAAAAAAAAGTAATAATGATTGAGTATGTGAAGTTTTAATATTCAATTATAATTTATTTAAAGGATGTCCGTTTGTATGCTCAGTATCTGATACGAGTCGCGTATCTGTTAATTTATCTCGTTTGGAGTTGATACCTGTTAACCAAGTAGCAAAATTTCATATGATGGTTGATAATTCAGCTTCAGCTGAATTGTCTGTTTCTGTAACTGGTAAGTAATATTTGTTTTATTATTTTGTTTACTATCTTTGTAATAATATTTTTCTTTAAATTTTAGGGCCAACCACTGAACTTCCAGTTAAAGTCACAGGAAATGTAAATGTAGGGTTTACTGCTGAGTTTACACCACTCCAAGTTGGAGCTCATTCAATATCAGTTGAATACAATGGACATGCTGTTAATGGTACTCCTTATGTGGCTAAAGCTTATGATTCAAGCAAAGTTTTAGTTGGACATGTGCCTAAGGGCCATGTTGGAAATACATTCCAATTCACTGGTATAATAATTAAGTTATTTTTTTTTCTTTAAATATGTATTGTATCATGGTTAATATTTATTATCATTATTTTGTATAGTTGATGCTAGTGAAGCAGGTGAAGGCAACTTAGAAATCACTATATCAGCCAGAGGAGCAAATATTCCCACTCAAGTACATCCACAAGGCAATGCTAAATTTGCTGTTAGTTTTCTACCACTTCAGCCTACCGATCATGTTATTACTATACATTTCAATAAGGAACCAGTCCCAGGTTAGATACATTATAAAATGTGTACTATTAACACGTTAAACGCCAACGTCAATGCGTCGTTGACACAACTAGGCGAGCGCGCATAGCCGGTGTCCACACGTTGTTGACATTCTGTAACCTGTTCGTTATTATGACTTAGATAGCCGGCTATAGTCGAACACATTTGAAATTTTGGTCGGCTATTTTGTAGTGTATTGTTTATTACGTGGAACAGTTGGTTTCGATTTTAAATTTAATTATACACTCGGCTACACTGTTACAGGCAACCGCATGTCAATCAACGGCGGCGACGGGCTCGGGCCCGTCGAATCGACGTTGGTGTTCAACGTGTTAACAAACTGAATTTAACTTTTAAAACTCTTTAAAAATCATAATTATGTTTGTTTCAGGGTCTCCTTTTATTGCTCATGTTGAGGGAGATTTACCGCTAGTTAGTGGTACTTCACTGACTAGCGCTCCTGTCTCAACTACTTCTCATTTCACTATGAGCAATGTATCAGGATCATTGGATGACATTGAAGTTAATGTTGAGGGTAAGTTATCAATTCAATGATATTAATTTTGGAATTTTTTCATTCTATATATTTGCCTCAGCACGACTGTATGGAATTTCAATTAAAGCTTGTCTACAAGTATGTGTGTCTATGTTTTTACAGGTGGGCGATATCAAAAATCTCGATTATACTGATACTTCTCTTTTTTTATTAATAACAAACTTTTAAAAATTTTCTATCAGCTATTAACGCTAATATTTTAATTTGGTGGTAGACCTTCAAATGTAATGTAGAAATAAAACTAATTAATTTAAAAAAAAATATACATTTTTGTATTTATAAAATATATAAAGAGATATTAATTTATGCAGGTTACATTAAAAAAAAAATTGCTTTATAAAAGTAGTACTTTTAAAAGCTTTATCTTGTGAAAACATTTCTATTATTACATGAGTAGACAATTTAATTAGTACCTACTTGAGAAAACAAATATTATCTTAGAAATAAATGTTTGTTTATATGCCGAATTTCAAATTATTTTATTTTATTATTGAATAAAAATGATCAATGAGAATAAATTAACACAGTTTTCATTTTGCACAGAATAATTTTTTTAGAATTCTTTTTGTATACGATCATATTTTTATAATTTTATTAGATCTTAATGTTATAGTTCATGTGTGTCTTTCACATTAGTAATACTTTATGAACTTATTTACACAAATCCACTTTGATTAAATAATTGCATAGCCAATAAAGATGTTTTCATCAGGTATTTTTAACTTGCATTAATTACTGTAACATATTTTAACACATTTAAATCCTAACGTAATTTTGGACAATTTAATATAGTGTCATAAAATAATTCAAAAGTTTAAAAGTTAACAAATTATAATTTTATTAGTTTCATTTAAATGTTCGATAGTGTTTGTTGATTTAAAAATGCACAATATGTGCTGTATATTTTGTAGAGCTTGTAAATTGAATGATATATAAAGTCTGTTATCTGATTATGCATATCAACTTATTTATTGGAAAATATTCTTTAAAATTTAACTAACTTTTATTTTAGCAATTCTTCTTTTTGAAATGCTATCTTTTTTTTAGTAAACATTTTTTCTGCATTTTTTTTTCTTAATAATTCTTTGTTGTAATTTTTATGTTGTATTTCAATATTATATAACATGATTTACTTGATTTCTAATATTATAGTAAAATAGAAAAAAATATAAATTATACAAAACACAAAAAAATATGGAAAAAATAAGTTTTTTTGTAAAGTAATTTCTTTTTTGGATTAACTTGGAATCAAAACTTATCGAAATTTAATTTTTCTGAATATTTTGGTGGTATAATTTTTATAAAATACATTTTAACAGCATAAAAAATTAGTTTGTTTTGGTGCTTTATGTATGTTAAACATTAAATAATTGCATTTTATTACCTTTTTATATTACATATTTTTTTGTTTTAAGTTTTTTATTTTTATTTTTATTTGAAGTATTATTTTTATTTTTAAGTTTAAACATTAAAAAAATGTTTGTTTAATGCTATGCGCTTCTCTTATTCAAATAATGTTACTAACACTAATGAAGGATTATATAGGTCCTAACGGGTCGGCAGTTCCTGCCCAAGTAAAAGAATCTGGGTCACAATCATATAAAATTGAGTTCTGTCCTAAAATTGTTGGCGAACATAAAATTGCTGTTAGTTATCTTCGAACTCCAGTAGCCGGATCTCCATTTAGTTGCAAAGTGTATGATATCAAAGCTATTAAAGTGAAATCAGTACCTAAGGGTACTGTTGGACAACAAGTCACTTTTATTGGTAAATAGATATAATTTTTTAATTTTAAATAGTAAATTTATCCATCTGGTAAATTTTAGTTGAAACAAGTCAAGCTGGTCCAGGCAATTTAGAAGTTACAGTAAATGGTGGTCGTGTACCAACTTCTGCTCAAGCTCAAGGGCCACATACTTATGCTATATCATTTACACCTCGTCAACCAACTGTCCATACCGTACATTTACGTTTTAATAACCATGACGTACCAGGTAAAGTAAAGGTCAAAAATTGTATTTTTAGTTTGTCATAAAATCATAAATATCTGATATTATTGAAAATATAATTATTGCAAGTATGTAACTAGTGAAAGAAAAGCTTAAATTCAATTAAAAATATTTTATAATATTAAATTTGTTATAATTTAACAAATTTAAATAATTTTTCTTTTAGGTTCACCATTTACTTGCTCTGTTTCTGAAGCCGCTAGAGTGGTCGTCTGGTCAGCTACCGAAGATAAAGTTGCTGTTGGTAAAATAGCTTCATTTGCTGTTCAATGTGAAAGCAGTCCTCAAGTACAAGTTCTTGCACCTCTTAGGCATTCTTTACCTGTTACTCTAATACCTGCTACTCAACCATCAACTCACAATGTTCAATTTACTCCTGTTGATGTTGGTAAGTTGATATTATGTTTTTCAACAATCAATATCATTAATTGTATTTTTATTACTATGCATAATATTATAATAATGTATTTTACTTTTAATTAGGTGACCATAGTGTTGAAGTTAAAGTAGATGGTATACATGTTGAAGGCAGTCCGTTTTTAGTAAAAGCATATGATGCTTCTAAAGTTCGGGTTACAGATATTAACACAGGATTTGTGGGAAAACCCGTCAATTTCAATAGTATGAACATATTTTTTTTTAGGATATTAAAGAAACTAAAATGGCTGTTATTTTAGTTAATGCTAGTGAAGCTGGTGCTGGTAATTTAGAAATCATAGTATCAGTAAATGGAGTTAATGTTCCAAATTATGTACAATCTGAAGGAAATGCTAAGTTCCGTGTTAATTTCAAACCCCGAGATGCTGCTCCTCATAGTCTGAGCGTACGTTTTAATGGTGAACCTATTCCAGGTAATAAAATATGTTTATAGTATTATATCATATAATATTTAAAATGTATTAAAAATAATTGTTTAATTAATTATTTATCACATAGGATCTCCATTAACTTGCAGAGTATTGGATATTGATCAAGTGGCTGTAACTGGAAATGGTGTTCGATATTGTGCCATAAAAAAGACAGCAGACATTAAAATAGAAAGTCCTGATATATCCAATGATACAAATTTCAAAGTCAATGTCTTTTCACCATCTGGACAAGTGGTTGATGTTAAGACGAGTATCATGGCCAATGCCATTGGAGCGTATTATACACCAAATGAAATCGGTAACCACTAACCTTTAATGTCGACATATATGAACAAAAAATAATTTTATAAAAAATAGTTTATAATTAATCAAATCATTTTTAGGAAGGCATATGATAGAAGTTTTTATAGAAGATCAGCCAGTTGATGGTAGCCCATTTGCTTGTAATGCGTATAATATAAATAATATAAAAGTTACAGGACTTGATAGTGCTAAAGTAAGTTTCTTACAGATTACATAATATATTTTATATTTATACATGTACTCATAGAATATTTTTACAAAGGCTAGTAAACCAGTTACCTTCAGTGTAGATGCTACAGAAGCTGGAGAAGGCACATTGGAATTGGTGGTTAGTAGCCAAAAAGGCACAGTTAAAGCAGAAGTAGTTGCTTGTTCTAGAGGATTATATGATGTGACATTTGTCCCTCATAATGCAATACCACATTTTGTTAATATTACATTTAATGATGAAATTGTACCAGGTAAATAATATATTTAAATAAAAATTAATATTTGTATATTAGGTTGAATAATTGATTATTTAAAAATTTTAATTTAAAGGAAGTCCATACAGCTGTGACGTTATTGATTTAAATGGAGTTAAGAAAGGAGTATCTGGTTCATCAATAACTGCATACGGTGAAGGACTACAACGAGTAAAACTTGGTTATCCAGCACGTTTTGACATTAATCCACACATTGCCGATCATGGATCCATTAGTGTGATCGTGAAAGGTATGTTTTCTATATTTCATAAAAATAATTCAATTATCATGCTATTGTAATGTTTAAATTATTTTTGAAATTAGATCCTGATAATAAGACGATACCTGCTAACTTACACAAAAATGACAGTGGGTTATATCGGGTAACATATCGGCCATCTATTGTTGGTGTTCATATGGTAACAATTTTGCATAGAAATCAGCCAATTACCAAACATCCTTGGAAAGTTCAAGTCATAGATTCTGAGTTAGTGATTGTTAGTGGACTCAATGAAGCTATTTGCAATAAACCTACATCATTTAAAGGTAGAAAAAACAATCAAAAAAACTTTAGGCAATATTCTGATTTACAATTTTTTCTTATACTGTGTAGTTGATACAAGAAATGCTGGTAAAGGGGAATTATCTGTGGCAATTAAAGCAGCCGGCCGTGATGTCAAATTAAAATCATCAGATGTTGAGTCTAATGGTATATATCAAGTAGCATATCAGCCTGTAATACCTGTACCCCATTATGTTCATGTGAAATACAACAATTTTAATGTGCACGGGTCACCATTTATGGTGAATATCCGAGAACAAAATCCATCCACATCAGCTGAACTTCGAGTTGTTGGTCTGGGACTTTACCAAGGTATTTCTAACAAAATGTCTACATTTATAATTGACAGTGCTGGTAAATCCAGTCATGAATTTGATGTTGTCATTACCGGAATGCAGCATAGTGCTGTACCAGCCCAATGTTATCAACACAAAAATGGTATGAACTTGATTGTTGAATTCACACCTCCTAAAGTTGGTGAGTATTTTCTTTATTTAAATTTTTTTTTATTCATTTTAACTAAATTATTGTTATTTTTTTTTATTCAGGACAGTATAATATTGATGTCACACATTTTGGTAAACATTTAAAAGGATCACCATTTACCAGTTATGTGCATGATGCTAGTAAAGTTAAAATTGACAGTCTTCCAGAGAAGAACAGTGCAGTTGTTCATAAACCAATGTCATTTAAATGTTAGTCTGCAGTAGCATTTTCTGAAATATAAATTAATTAATTGTGCTTTCAACTTTCAGTATTACGAAAGAACGCTGGGTTGGCTGATTTTACAATTACTTGTCTTGGTCCGGATAATGAGGATGTTCCAGTGGATTTAAAATTGTTCAATGAAGATATTGATATTGTTGAAATAAACCCCACAGTACCAGGAGATTATATTTTTAATATCTGTTATGGTAAAGATCATATAACTGAATCTCCATTAAAAGTGCATGTAGCTGATCCAGGAGTACCTCGGGCCTGGGGTTCTGGTCTTGTTAAAGCTCTTAAAGATGTTTCAACAAAATTTTATGTCTCTGCATTGGGCACAGCTTATCACGCTGTTCCTGTTGTTAATATACGCAATGGAGCTGAAATAATACCTGTGACAATTAATCAATCTTCAAGTGGTCATGAAGGAGATTATGAAGTTTCATTTATTCCAAACCATATTGGTTTTTGTGATATAAACATTGTTTGGAATGGAAGACATGTCGGTGAATCACCATATAAGTGTATGGTTGTCGATTTGACTAAAGTGTTAACAATTGGTGAATCAAATTTAAATAGCCGTATTATACTTGGAGTTAATGCTCCTACAACATTGTCATTTGATACATCAGTTGCTGGTCCTGGTAAATACTATACGCTTAGTTATCTTGTTATTTGAAATTAAATCCAACTCTTATTATTCATATCATAGGTGAACTAGATGGTCATTTAGAAAGTCAAGGAGGAACAATTGTTCCAATAATGATTGATCATTCTGGTGATAATGTTAAATGTGTATTAACACCACACATATCTGGCCCACATGCCCTATACTTGAATTTTGCTGGACTACCATTGCCAGGTTCTCCTTATCCTGCTTTGGTAGAAAGTGGCGCTGCTGGTGTGCGAGTTGTACTATCTGGAAGTGGACTTTCAACCGCTACTTGTGGTCAACAAGCAGAATTCACAATTGATGGATCACAAGCAGGACCTGGTATGTTAATACTATTAGTTGTATTTTCATGTGTATTTTTTCAATTGTTATCATTATTTTATTATTTTATTTTAGGTAATCCTGTTGTTACCTTAGCAGGCTCTAGGCATGAAATACCAGTCAATATCGAAAAAACAGGTGATAACGTGTACAGTGCTATTTATACTCCAGTAAGTCCTGGCGCTTATTTATTAAATGTGCTATGGGGTCACAGGTAAATAAATAGATCTATTTTCTTTATATGTATGTTTTTGGCCTATAATAATATATATTTTCTCATTTTAGGCAAGTTAAAGGCTGTCCTTTAAAGGTTAATGTAACTGGTGTTTGTGATGCTAGTAAAGTTCTATGCACTGGCGATGGTCTTGGTATTGGCACAGTTGGAAAAGATATCAGAAGTTTTATTGATACACGAAGAGCCGGTCCAGGTACAAAATATAAGACTTCTTATGTTCATTATTTATAATATAAAATTATACCCATTTATTGATGTATACGCATATTTCAGGAGAATTAAGTGCTCACTGCATTGGACCTCATAAAGTTGCTTACTGTGAACTTTATGATCACGGAGATGGTACTTTCACATTAAATGTGAAACCACAAGAATCAGGCAGACATACACTCACTGTTAAATATGCCGGTTAATATAATAAATAACTAATATATTGTAGGGGCATTTCATTATTTAGAATATAGATACATATTAATAATTGAAACAATTTGTATCAATTAATTATTATTACTCTATTGACACCAATTATAAGACTATACAATTTTAAATTAATCTCAATGACGTATATTTCTTTATTATGTCAATGTAAATAAATATTTTACAATAATTAATGTGTATTGTGTACTTGTCTAAAACAAAAATTTAGGTGAGGATGTACCTGGAAGTCCTTTTACTGTTCGAGTTAGTGGTGCACCAGATGCTAGTAAAGTTCGTGTTTACGGACCTGGCATTGAACACGGTGTGCTAGCAATTTTCCAAAGTAGATTTATATGTGATACTCGTGGAGCTGGAGCTGGACAATTAACAGTCAGGGTTAGAGGACCCAAAGGTAATTGCGTAATCACTTTATTGTGATACATCAAATTTTTCAAATTTATAATTTATGTTTTATTTTTAATACATCATTGTTGATTATTATTGTACTATTATTGAATTATTTAATGTTATTGTTTATAAACTTGTACACATTTCAGGTGCATTCCGTGTAGAAATGCAACGCGAAAACCAAAAAGATCGAACTATACTATGCAAGTTTGATCCAACAGAGCCTGGCGATTACAGAGTTGAAGTGAAATGGGCAGGAGAACATGTCCCTGGATCACCATTCATGGTCATGATATTTGACACACAAGAAGAACTTAACCGATTTTTACAGGTAAAATATCCGTATGATAATATGCCAGTTGTTTTAACCATGTATTTTTTTAATTTTTTAATTTTTTCTCTTTCATTGATGATTTTAGGGTAATCATTCACCAGCCGGTTCGGATCTATATAGTAGTGTTAATTACTCATCAAGTTATGCTCATATCACACCTTAAACTTTGTTACTAGGTGAATAATATATTTTTTTTTTGTTAAACAATTTTATTATTACATTAAAAATAATTGTTTTTAACTAGGATTATTGGTAAACAAATCCGTCCAACTGACTATTGATTTTTAAATTTATATTATATTTATTATTTATTTAATATTTAATTTTTTTTATTATATTTACAAATTAACTTATTTGAAAAATCAAAATTTAGTACTATGTTCTTGTTATGTACCTTACATGTATTATTTAACCAAGTCCATAAATAAAAAAAAATGTATTAATATATTTTTGTCTAGTTATTATTTTCATTCAATGAAATAGAAAAATCTTATACAATCTATTGCTTATAAATTAAAAAGTTTAGAAATGTTGATCGTCTTGTCATAGAAATAATATAAATTATGTGCTGTTGCAATATAAGCAAATGCACAAATAGCAATAAATATGTTGATTGTTATGATTTATGTAATTAATAGTTGAATGCATTTCAACAAAAAATATATGGTATTATGATATTGACAATAGGCTAGTTTTTAGCTCGGATAACAAAAATATATCCTTTAGTGGATAAAGATAATTTTGTAAAATGAAACTATGTGGTAATAAATGTAATCATTTAAAATTTTTATCTTTATAATCATATTATGAATAATGTAATAGGTATATAATTATTTTCTTAAAAATGTATGCAAAAACAAATACAATTCTTAATTTGTGTAAATATATTAATACTAACTTATAACTCAACTAAGTATCTCTAGAAGTTTTCATTTTTTTTGAAAATAATCGAATAAAATAATTATTTTTTGAACTTTTTTACCAAAACTTTAAATTAGACTAAAATATGAATATTTGTAGTCCTTGTCTCTGTGAGTCTTATAAATAAAACAGAATTATGATATCTCTATTATTTCAGGAGATATTGCAATGGGTAAATAAATCCTCAAGAGACACTGTATAATATGTGAATAATATTTTTTGGTAAATCTGTGTCATCACAGAGAAAAACTTTGAAAACAGAATAATAAAAAAAATAAAAAAGTTTCTTTTTGGGAATATTAATTTCAAGTCTAAGACACAAACATTGCATATATAAAAATATTTTTAAACTCTACAATCATTAAACATTTACTGAATCAATAGTGACCTAATGGTCCTTTAAACATGATTTAGTGACCTGTGATTGGTCCATTAAATTAATACATTTTTCATGCAACCTGGCATTAAAGTCTTAGATGAATAATATTGATACCTATATGATTGTGGAAAGTAAAAGTTAAATTTTTTTGTAAAAGGTGTAAAGTGGAAAACACATGCACAAAAGCTGCACAGATGAGGACTCATCATTATGAAACGTGCTGTGGCCTTTACTATTATGAAGATGTACTGGATTCAACAGAAGTGGTAATTAATTCAGTTGATTAGCCACCTTGTCTCTGTGACGGAAGGAAAACAATGTTAGAGGATTTATGTGTGCAACTTAAGTACTCAACACAATTTAGAATCATAAAATATATGATATGATGAAATACAGAAAAAAAGAAAGATCATCCAATAATTTCTTTGAATTTTCTTTTTTATTCATTTAAATAATACTTAATTCTAATATAAATTACTATATTTACAAATATAATTATCATTAATTAAGAATCTACAAATATAACTTTTTTTAGAATACAATATTTTTTTTTTCGTTTTTCATATAGGAGTATAATTTTCTGTAATCAAGTAGTTTAAAGTTTCAACTTGCCCGAAAGGGCGAAAAAATCAAAATGTATTAATAAAACAAAATGGCTTCAACATAAAATGAGATCGTCGATCTTACGAACTAAAAATAATCGTTTTTATGGCAGAGATTAATGGGCGCAAAAAAAAAAAATGTACCTTCTTCGAATAATATTAATAATAATAATTAATAACAAACGCACAATACAAAAGAAAGATAATACCAAAACGATAGTAAAGTATAATGAATGTCGTCGAGTTTTTATCGTCGTCGTAGGTAATATATAATATTATTATAGGAAGTGTGTCTAGAGTTCTATATAACATATACATATATATATATAAAATATACACATATATATATAATATATAGTAACATAACAATGTAAGATTATTTATATATAAATATATTTTTTATATATTATTAAAAAAAAAACAAAAAAACATTTTTAGGTAAATAAAAAACCTACCATTTTACACATTAATATTATAACTTCTAAAACTGCCACGAAGACTTAAAAACAAAAAAAATTCTAAAGTCGATGTTTGATCTCGTTTTTCATTTTTGTTTTACATTACATCGTAATAATATCATACATGGATACATTTATATTATTACATAAATTGAACAACAGAATGTTTATATAATGAGTTGTACGAGAATATTATCATAGTAAATACACAATAATAACAACGTAATGTGATTCTTAAAAAAACCGTACAAGGCGATCGCTTGAAAAACAAAGGAAGAAAGAAAGAAACGAACAAACACATTTTATAATATTCAAACAAACACATACCTACGTTAACGTGATATATTATATGGTCAACCGTACAATCGCACCGGCGGGGAGGACTCTCTAGTTCGAAGGTATCGTCTCGGTATTATACCTGTAATGGGCGTAGGTGTAATCTCATCCTCTCGGGTGACGATAATATTACAATTTTCATACAAGCCATATATGCGTATGCGTATATCATATTATATTATTATTATGACTAAAAATCGTATAAAGCGTTTGTTTTCACGAGTATAATAATAATAATAATAATAATAATTTATTAAATTATTAAAAACAAAAAAAAAAAAAACAAAATATAATATATTATGTATAATAATAATGTATATGGGTGCTTCCTCGGGTGTCGCGCGCGGATGACTCGACGACGATAGTAATATTATGATATCAACAATGGTCGGATCGTCGCAAACGGAAATCGTGCGCAATATATATCGTTTCTTTTACTTGTCTCGTATGTATGCGTAGGATCACGTAAATGAGTTAACTCTTTTGTGGGTAGAGGAGTGCCTGGTGGACATGTCGAAATCGACGCGAAAGACGAAACCGATTCCCGATCACCCAAGTGGCGCAACCAGCATAATATCATTTTTCTAGAGTGTAGAGGGTGTCTGATCGAGAAAATATGCATTTTCATTATACACATTTGTAACGGACATGACGTGAATAATACTGTGGCTATTAATTATACCAAGGTTGATGAAATAAAAAGAAAAATTTGACCCAAGTTCGGTATTTAGGTTAGGTCCCGTGCCACTGGAGTGGGTGCAGGGTTCTGGAGTGTGCACCTGGAGTCCATGCAATTCGACTCGCCACTGGTTGGTTGTGTTATGTCGACTCGAGCAGATCAGTTCACTATATCAGTTCTCTTCTAATGCTACTACTATTATCATTATTATTATTATTATTATTATTATTTAAAAAGATGTCTCGAGTATTTTTTTCCGTTTCCTCGTAGCAGTCGAAACACCGCGGAATACAGGAACTACCTATTTATAAACATACATTTCTATTGCGATATTTTAATATAATGTCGGGAGTGGAAAATCGGGAATGTCCATTTTCTATCGGTTCGCGCTCCTATGTCCGTCAGTCTCTCGTCGAACGATCGTGATTTACTATTAACATAATATTATAACAATGTATTGGATATTGGCGTAAACACGCCACTTCGAATTTTCGGTAAATGACCCGCCGAGTGGATTCCGATCAGTATATTTACGCACGTCGTACGGAGGTTGAAAGAAAAACCTTACAGGACGGCCGCCCGAGCCCTTCCGGTTCCCGCTGAAGCACTCCTCCCTGAAACGTTATTTTATCGTTAAGAACGTGGCCGTATACGGTAGAATAACATGACAGACCGGAAGGGATTGGGTTTCAATATTATTTTTCTTTTATCGCTTGCAACCGCGTTAAATATTATCATTATATCGTAGAGACACGAGTCGAAAAAGGCTTTGGTACTTCCGGGTTTCAAACATTACACGTGCGTGTATCAATTAAAATGTCCGTGTGTATAGGAACCTGACGTGTGACGAGTGACGAGTGACGAGTGACGAGCTTGTCATTTGTCCGAGAGTGACGTGTGTGCGACATCGAAGCGGTTCGATCGAGACGATCGTCGTGCTGCCACCCGGATGACGTGCGCGCGTTACGAAAATGTGTTATGGGTGTAGGTACATTGCAACTCACGGGAAGGAAAACCACAATCGAAAACAGCTTCGTTTTGTAAATATTTATATATATATAATAATACGTAAAAACGGGTAATTGACACTGTTCGTTTTCAATAACAAAACAATAAAAATTGTCTTAACTACCTAAAATATTATTATTTCTCAGACTAGATAGTATTTATTATTATTTATTTATTTTTCTTTAAATCACCTAAATTATTATATTTATTGCTGAGACGTTTTGTCATAATAATATATATATGTCTAAAAGTAAACATTTTATTTTATATAATTTATACATATTGCGTGGAATATGTTTTTGATTGTTAAAAAGAAAATGTTACGAGGATCCCGTTCGGTAGGCCCTAGGACGTTATTTATTTTAATTTAATAGGAACTTAGGGATGCAATACAATTAAAAACACAATGCGGAGAACAACTGGAGGAGATGCCCGAAACTAAATTTACGAACACAATGCTAATCATCAAATATAACGTCGAAGGAATTATTTAAGTACATTGAACAGATCTCGTTGAGTTTATGTAATGACATAATATTATCACAAGGTTTAGTTTTAATAATGTTGTTCCTTAACAGTTTCGAAACGAGGCATAAATCTTAAACGAAAATGAAAACATTAAATTAAAAATATATCCTCAGACTGGACAGTCTCGTACAATTTGAGCAAGTGAATTTTGTATGAACTGAAAACGTTGAGAATGTAATTTGTTATCCTCAGTTCTGGATATTAAAAAAATGAAAATAAACGACTAAACAAAACGATAATAAATCAACATGAAATTGCAATCATATTATATAATTTATGCCTCTCCGACACTACTATACACTACTATGCCAATACTTTGTCGAGTTTTTTCTTCTTTAAATATATAATATATTTTTAAATTTTAGAAATACTATAGTAATTAATATATATGAAACGCAATATTATTAATACACAATAATTAAATAGTATAATATAATAATATAGAACCACGTGACGCGCGTCGCAGGTCAGCCTACCAAACAACAGTCGACACGTGTAGGTACCTACGTCGCACTGAGTTTAAAACATTCTTTTTTTTTTTAACAACAAATAATTACGGTAACGTTTAAATCTATGCACATCATATTATTAATCATAATAATATAACATATATTAGTTATTAATATCATTGTTCTGTGATCGCGCGCGAAATTTATTATTAAGATTTTTTTGTCTTTGAGCTTTTTTTTTTTTTCGGTTTTTTTTGCGCGCGAAACGTCGTTCTGGCGGGTTAAGGGGGCAAGAGGGTTGGCGGTTCGAGGCCGTCGTCAACAAGCGCTCTCGACGTATCCGACGGAGTGGTGCTGATGCCTCACCGCGCCGGCCATCTGGGCCTGACGGCGCTTGTACGCGTGGAACTCCTCCTTCATGGCCCGGAGCCGTGCCTCGACGCTGTCGTACTTGGCCTTCTTGAGCTGCGTGGGCGTCCGCGACCGGGACGGGGACGGTGTGCACGCGACGGTCGGCCCGAACAGCGCTGTCTGCTGGAGCAGCTCGGTGGGCGTTGGCGTCAGCGGGAACACCGGGTCAAACTCGTACTGGTCGTCGACGCTCAATGGCGGCTTGTCACTAGCGGCCGTGCTGCTGCCACAGCTGTCAGCGCTGCCAAACAGCAGCGGCGGTAGCGGCGGCGACGACGGCAGCCGAACATGCGGCGCTCCGAAGTCCAGCCAATGTCCGTCAGCGTAGAACAGCGACGAAGGGTGAGGCGGCGGCGGTGGTGGTGGTGGGTGTTTGTACGGCGGCAGTGGCCCGGCCCGGCCACCACACCAGTCGTCCAGCACGCTAGTCGCCCCGGCGTTTTGGTGCTGCACGCTGGACGTAGTGTTTTTGGAGCCGAACCCGCTGGAACTGGAACGGCTCTCGGGCGACCGTTCGCTGATGGTGTTGTTGATGGTGGTGTTGCCGTCGGAAGTGAGTTCCGGGGCGCTCCGGGCGTACCGCATGTGCCTGGACCGGTACCTGCCCGGATTCGGGTGGTATCTGGGACTGGCTGGCTGCAGTCGGCGCATCAGTGTCCGGTGGTTCTCCTCGTGTATCGCCCTCAGCGACGGCAGCTGTTGGCTGTACCGCTCGTGCACGCTCCGCAGCGTCGTCCGGTCGTCGGCCGCACCGGGACCCGCTGGCGCTGCTGAACGGTCGAAGCCGTACGGCGTCCTCGGGTCGCACACCGTGGCCACGACCACGATCGGTCGGCGGCGGTCGTCGACGACCGTGTCCTCTGTCCACCTCGGGCCGCCGTCACCGCTGCTGCCGCTGACCGTCAGTAGAGGTTGTCGGCTCCACGTCCTGTTGGAGAAACTCGGATGGGACAGGAACCCGCCGTCGTCGCTGCTGCAGGAGGATGAAGACCCACTGCCCCGTCGGCTGGACGGCCCAGAGTCGCCGGTCAACACGAACCGGCCGTCGGCCGACCGGGAGATGCGGCCAAGGCGGCGGCGTGGCCGTTGGCCCCCGGGCAGACCGTCCACGCAGTCTTGGCCACCACGGTCCAGGAAGGAACTCGAACGGGACGGCCGAGCCACCATGTTTAGAACGACGTTACATCCGCTGCTCAGACTTGATATTCGGGTTGATCTAGATCTAGAAAGACAAACGAGTGGTTATAGTGTTCCGCCATTTAAGTATATCGTATATTACATGCTATATTACTGTAATAATAATAACATATATTAGCATATATTAGAGTCGTGACAGTACGAAGCCAATAAAAATTAAAATAATATGTACACTCGAAATGCATTTCAAAGTCTGTAGCGATTTACAGTATTATAATACAACTTACTCGTGTTGATATTAATATTATATGCGAAAAACCATGCTTTACGGTGTTGACAGATTATATAAACGGATTAAAGATCCAAACATAAAAAACAAACATTTCATTTTTATGATTTTACCTATATATGAAATTACTAAACGTCGATCTAAGATATATCTACCGATTGGGAAAACAAAAAAAGTTCAATCATAACCGAATAGACTGCTTCGGTTTCTAGGTAGATCATATCAAGGACAAAATATGACTAGCGGTGAAAATCTACTACTACAATAATATATTATTATCTAATCGAATTCAACGTGATATATTATTATACATTCGAGTTATGTTTGTGAACTTATAGTAGCGCACATTCAAGCATGCTCAACAAATTCATATTTGAATATTGATGGAAAAAAATTTTTATTTGTAGAACTTTCGTTGAAAAGACATAAGTATCTATTTAAAAATGCCGCTAAGTTTATGTCAACAGCCAAATTTATGAAAATATCGTACAAAATTATACCAAACAATATGTATTAATTTGAGGTTTGTGTCCAATGAACCAAATCAGGGCTTAAACTTTGTTGGAACGGATTTCAAAAAAAAAAAAAAAAAACCATGAACAATATCTGTTACATACTTACATGTACACCGCTACAACTTAACAGACATGTTTGAATTAATGGTTAATAAGGTTAGGTTTGGTCAAACACGTTCAAACTGTCATATCCCTACAGTTCTCACGTAAAATACTAATTGAAAACCGAATATATATATGTACGGTATGTCGGTACCTGTGTAATTTGTATTGTATGATTTAATTAGTTTAATTGGTCGATAACTGTAATTGAATCAACGGACAATGTTATAGGCGACCCCAACAAATGTAGTTAAATACCTTAAATTTTTCATCTGATTCGTATGTGTACAATAAGTGACGATATTTTTCGATGATACGAATTGATCGAAATGTTTTGAGCATAAAACGATTGATTAAAATGTTTACTGGTTCTGGTTGTCGGTACGTATATACAGATAAAAATAAGAGATACCTGCATTAGTACTATAATTATAGTCCACAGGATGTGTTTGTCTACAAACAGTTGGGTATAATTAAGTTGATGTACATTTTAATAAACCTATTTCGATTTAAAATGCATGGGTTCAATTTTCGTCTACATCAACCTATATTATTCTAAATAATACAAGACGTCTATGTACCTACAGTAAGATCACAACATATTTATACAATCTACAATAGTACGACTAATCTAAGACTTATGAAAACCAAAAAGAAAAATACAAAAAAAGAAAAATGATGCAATTGATTAATAAAGTGCAAGCAAACAAACACACGCATTCTGTGATGTACCAATATTATTTTGAATTTGTGCGGCTCAACAGCTTGCTAGCTCTTCACCTGTTATCCTGAACGAAAGCACATAAACAAAATATAAATAAGTAAGTAAATGTATCCCGTGTGTTAATATTGTAAACATGATAATATTATATTGTCGGCAAGTGTGATTTGGAAAAAAATCTTTCGTTTCGTGTGGTGATTATTTGCGCGTGTAATTATTATCTGCAAGCTCTTCCCGTTCTTAGCACGAATACAATTATGAAATTTGTTTTCGTATTATGTCGAGACGCATGCAATATAATATAATATTATACATATCCAATAATATTTTATATTACAGTGTTAAATGTCTCGACCCGATGGAAATATTATATTAATTTTAACCCATTTTTAAACGCGTTATGATGTGATATTTTTATGTTATACGATATTATTATTGTCGTTCCGAATCGAGTATTAAACGATAATCGGTTATAACCTCGCGGTAGTTAATTATATCGAATAACATTAAATTGAGTCCATTTTAATATTTTAAAATATTATATGAATTGAGTCCTTGGGACCTCGCACGGCGTGCAATACTCAACGATAAGTTATATTCGTCAACGGTGTATATATTTTCTTCAAAATACCAAAGTTGTGCCAAATACTTGGTAAACACTCAATTTATTACGAGTGTGAAATCACGGAGTACAATATTATATTGAGTGAAAAACAATTTTCATAATATTAATGAATTTAAGTTTTGATTTCAAAAAATATTGAATGACAACTGACAAGATTTTAAGGAGGACTTGTTGAAACAATTCATGTATTTTTTTTTAAATATCCATTTATAATGTTGGTTAGAAAATCTAAGAAAATTTCAATGAATTCAATGAATACATTAAAACGCGATAAAAGTGTTTACTAATTAGACAAAAAATTAGTAACTATGTTAAAAGGAAAACTGTGTTTTTTATCGTGTACGAACAGTGTACACAATCACACTAATTTTATGTGAGACCACTAACCTCACGTAGTTTCTCCAGAATAACGGTAATAGGCTGTAGGGACTCAACTCAAACAACAAAAAAAATATTTGTTGGACTCGACTTATTCCAAAAACCCAAAAGTATTAAGGGGACTCAATTCAATATTGATTTTATAAATATCAATAATAGGTATAAAATAATAATTATTATATACGCCACGCACGTCCCGCTTTGGATAAATATGGTGAGTGGTGACTGGTGACACGTTTAGTGCATTATTATTATAATAATTATAATATTATTGTGATTTGTCGTAAATCGTAAACGAAATAAGCGGTTGCGAGTGAAGCGCATTATAGCCTGTACGTATAAATAGGTACTGTTTTTGTTTGATATATATATATAATTATTATATTATACATATTATAAATGCTTCGCTTACGGATTTCGCTATCGGCTAGGACAATTCGAGTCTATAGTCTCGGTAAGTACGAGTGTCCACGAGCCTATATAGACAAAAAACAGTATCCATGTAGGCATCATATACATCGTATCCGTATGCCTATCACAATTCCTATTATAATATATATTCCAATAACACGCCCCAAATTATTATTATATTATTCTAAACAATTATTTAGGTATTGTTTACGCATTAATGTAGAGATAGCTACGGAACTCACTTTTTTAAAGGCACTTGACTAGTCCCCGGTATTTGGCCGCCATTTCTGGCGTCCGTAATTCTACACGCGACCATGTTGTAAGCTGAAATCACACAAAACGTCACGCCGTGTCGGTAACAAAATATTTGTTTGTCGATGATGTTCGAAACGGATAGCCGTTCGAATATCGTTTATTTTTTTTTATTCAATTTATTTTTGTTCTAAGCTTACCTTTTTCGTGTTTTCTCCGTTTCCTCTTATTGCAAATCTTTACCGCGCATACGGACAATATTATGGCGACGATGAAGAACAACAGCCCACCAACGACACCCGCCGTGATGGCCTTGTGTTTCACCCTTGCCGGTACGGGGAATTTGATTTCTTCACTGTTTTCGAAACTCTTAAAAGAGTACGCGACCACTCGGAAATAATAGGTACGACCTCCAACTAGACTTTTTACTAAAAATTAAAAAAAAAATTTAATTGTTTTGAAATCCATATTTCCTCGGAGAAATTTTTCCGTTTCATTATACCACTCTGATGAATTGGGATTTTCAAATTATTTGTTTTTAACACATTTTGAAAGTAATAATTATGAACTAATGACACACATAATAATAATTAATATTACTGTGGAAAATTAAACAAGCACTATTTAAAGAACTATCAAATTGAGTTGGACATTTATATTTTGAATATTCGTCAATCCCTCACAAAATTTATGAAACGGTAATCTATAGGTATTTTTCTTTTAAAACTCAGCGATTGCGTTGCAACACTGTTCATAATAATTGTCCCGTACTCCACGTGTCATATTGTATTGGGTTTAAATTTAAACTTTAAATGTCGTATTTTTATGTTCATAAAAAACGTTGGATAGATGGAATACGACAAGACTTAGAGAGATTGGAAATTGTAGACTGGGAAGAATAATTGGTCCAGGATCGTGAAAGTTGGAGAGCATTGATAGTGGTAACGAAAACTCTTACAGAGTCATGAAGCCATATGGCTTAGGTAGATGATGATGATTTTTATGTTTATAAAAACGCGGTTTTTATTTATACATATATATATACCCAGATAACGAGTATCCTCTGCTCTGATTTGTGCTTTGTTCAAAGTTCTCCAAATCCCATCTGTCTTATAGTTAATGACGTAGTAACGGACTAAATGAGCTCTTTCTAATGGAGCTTGCCAAGATATGACGAAGCCATTGTAGACTTCAGCGATGGATACATTTCTTGGTGGTCCGGGTTTTGGTCCTATACAAAGAAAAATCGAATAAGAAAAATAATAATAATTATTATTATGATTGAACACACGAAAACAACTGGCAAACGGCTCAGTCACACTTAAGCATGTGCTTTTCGTTCTACCGAACGAATGGTTGATGATAAAGACAAAGTTACATGGGCGATGAGCAAGGTGAGAAACAAAAATAATAATTAAGCTGATGATTTTTTTTATACCTTTTGGTCTGAATACCGGTGGGTACAATGTAGCACCAGAAGATTCAGTGGGTAAAATGAGGTCGCTATAGTCGACAACGTCTGCAAAACGTGGAATAAAATAAAATAAAATAAACACATGCAAAACAAAACAAAATAAAATTATAATTGTATGAGTAAAATCATAGGTAATCCTGAAATAAATAATATGTCGATAAAGGACTTTCTAAAAATGATAAAAAAAAAATGTTATTATAATATTTTAACGAAACGTATAGTTGTGACACCAACGCTATCATGCGGTAAATAAATGTGCTATGTACAGTACGAAAAAATCATAAAAGTAAGTAAATAAAGTTGTCATGCATTATCTAGATATATTTATTATTTGTATATTACACTAAATGAAAAATATGTACATTATATTGTTTGTGCTTACCGTCGCTTGGGGGAGGAGGTAACTCGGTGACCGGTGGAGCGGGACTTGTTTTTTTGGCCACGGTTAATGGTACGGCTGCTGCCACCCAACAGAGAATAGAAT
Organism: Myzus persicae; assembly: GCF_001856785.1. Taxonomy (NCBI): domain Eukaryota; kingdom Metazoa; phylum Arthropoda; class Insecta; order Hemiptera; family Aphididae; genus Myzus; species Myzus persicae. Next base: position 363,039 of record NW_019104333.1, read on the forward strand.
AAGCACAACAGACCAAACTTATGGTTTACAACAAGGGCATTTATAGAACAAAATGTCGCGGACGCTTACAATAAGAAACGGAAAGCTTCGACACTGTCGCGTACGCGGCGACTGGTTGAGCAACGAAGTAAGTAAAATTATAAATCACAAAACAAGGTAAGTAATTAAGTATGCGGTTAATATTGATATTAAAACAGTTCCAGATTCGACCAAGTGGTCATTTTACACAGGCGTTACATTTTGAATTTAATTTGTAAGCATCCGATATATATCATTATATAATACAATTATACACGTTATCTACAATAAAATGTAAGTTATTTCAAATTGTGTGCATAAGTAGTTTAAATCATAAATTCTGCGGAAGTTCAAGGCCACGCTGATCCTCGAAAGGGGATGCAACGTATAACTTTAGCAGAAGATATCAGAAAAGCTGACCTTGATCTACCACAGTCGTGTTTAAAATATTCAAAATACCTAGTTTATATCGAGTGTGACGTTAACGGCCACATTCGTTATAATTAATATATTAATAAATATTTATTATAAAATTACATTGATTTTTCCATATTCCAATAAGCGTCTAAAGCGACTAAATGTACAGTGCGGCCCGTTTATACAACTGACACTGTGTAGCCAACCCCCGTCAGTCGTTTTTTTTTTTTAAAAAAAAAAAAAAAATTTTTTAAAAAAAAAAAAAGAAAAGAAAAACACTTTATTATTATAACTACATTCTGATCCACATTTCATTTACTCACCCAGTGTCTTGATCGAAATAACTTTGCTAAGCATTCCATCGCCCAACGCGTTCTTCCCTACTACTTGAAACTCGTACGTTGTGTCCGGAGTTAGTCTGTTTATGGTGACTTGGGTGCTCCCCGACGGAGTAACAGGTATTGTAGACCAGTCGGCCATCCCTGGTTCTTTGTACCTAAATGAGAAATCGTTACCCTCTGTTATAGTGCGGCCATTTTAAATGGACGGCGGCTTGTCGATGTTTACCAAATCGTATAGTCCTGTTTGTAATCGGGACCGCCGCTATAACCGGGTAGCCACTGCAGTGTAACGGTCGTCTCGGAAGCGTTTGCCGAGACGTTGTAAGGCGCATGCGGCTGAGTGCCTTCGACGACCAAATGAGTGGTTGTAACTATTGTGGCCACTTCGTTACTCGCGACACAGTGATAATATCCGAAATCGGTTTTTCTGAGGTTTTCTATTGTGATATTACCACCGTGTATGCTGTGACGACCTTTGGGCAACGGAGCGCCATCTCTCTGTTTTACCAATCACACAATAATATTGTTGAGTTCAAGTATTTGAATATTGTTATGGAATAACTTACTCTTTGCCATTGAATTTTGGGCTTTTGGGTGCCTTCAGCTTCTTGTGCGTCGCAATGCATCTCCACCGATTCGCTGATTTTGCGCTGGTACATGTTCTCGGGTTCAACGGTGAATGTTGGTGGTTTTCTTACCAACACTTCCATTTGCCCGGATGATCCTTGAGTACCCTGTGCGTTGTAGGGTGTACACGTGTATCTGCCCTGGTGGTTTTGATTGACCTAAATAGTTTGAAACAAAAAAAAAAAACGAAATACCCACTCGATTAGCACGTTCTCGACACGATTTTTTTGTTTTTTGTAATCATTTACCCTGGTAAATAACAGAGAACCGTTGTTCATGATAACGATGTCCTTTTGCTGATAAGGCTCGAGCAAACGTTTGTCTTTGGTCCATGTGACGTATTGTAAAGGGGGATTGGCTTTAATGTAACATTGAACAACGCCAGCTAATCTGAACGGTAAATACTGTACGGTCGGCGTAAATGTAACTTTGGCTGGATCTGAATACAAACATATTAATGGTCAATATTCTGTCGACTTACGATTAGATTCATACTCACATTCGACATTCAAATAGGCAGACGCAGATTGTGGATCACCAATGCCATTGCTGACTTCACAGAGATATTGGCCCGAGTCATCAGCGCTGACGGGATTTATAACCATAGAACCATCTTTTTTGATGGTTACTCTGGTTTCCAGCGATGAAATCGACTTCACAAAAGCTCCATCACGAGACCACCGTACAGTGACATTACCGGGCATGGCCTTGGCACCACACGTGAATTCAACTTTTTCACCTTCCAGTTTTGTCTGGTTAGTTGGAGGCGACATGATTACAGCTCCCCCTGCTATCAAAACCCTAGCCGTATGGCTTATTTGTCCTTCGCCATTTCTGGCAATGCATGTGTAATCCCCGATGTCTTCAGTTCGGATGTTAGATATCCTCAGTTCAGTGCCATCATTGAATATGCCTACGGTGGTCGTCGGCTGCACGTCTGTGGCGTCTTTGAACCACACGATTTCAGGCGTAGGTGTCCCCACAGCCTGACAGTTTAGAATAATAGAATCTCCGACATTTATGTATTGGACTTCACCGGGGATGGTGACAAATTTCGGAGGAGCTAAATAGAGTGGAACGCAAACAATTCTCGATTAATTTATCATTCAATCATTTCAATCATTACTATATATTTTATAGTATAAATGACATGTCTTATTTATTGTGAGTACAGGAATTAATATGAATGGTCAATTGAAATGATGAACTGCAGTTACTAACCGTGAACGTCTAGATGAAACCACGTGCCGTTTTTGTTGGTTGGTGACCGGTTGAGAAACACCACTTTGCAGGCGTACCAACCTTGGTCCGACTCTTGTATATTGGTCAAGTTGAGCGAAGCAAGACCGTATGGAGAGTCCTGGGAGACTCTAGCCACTCGGCCTTCATATCCCGAACCGCTGTGAGTGGGATAGTTGTCATACCAAATGAATATCGGTATGTCAAGACCCTAAAACAGATGACCACATGTGTTATATTTTTGTCATCTATTTGAATATGCTTCAAATTATCCTATAGTTAAACGAACTGGTAATTCGTAATAAAGTAGGTATAATATTGTGTAATATACCCATATAACCTATTATACTATGCGATTGAAGATAAATAATATTAATGTACCCATTATATATTATCTACAAAATAAATTCTGTACCTCATACTAATTATTCGCTTACTTTTTTCTCCCACTGTAAAACGTAAGGCACGGGGTGTTCGGCTGGGAACTCCACTTGGCAGTTGAACACGACTGATTCGCCCACGATGGCCGTGATGTGTACAGCATCGTTGAACGTCGACCCGGTAGCTAAATAAGCAGTAAGTAAAAATAAATGGTTAATACAATATGATTTTCAACTCTATTTTGCGGTAGGTATACAGTTTTGTTAAATTGCAGACTACCTATATTATTATAAAATGTATACTGTATTGCCTCATCAAATATTGACTACTTATCATTTTTGACGTATTATAGTTAGATACTAAACATTTTCTATTTCAATAGTTGTTCAACTTGTTTTAATGTGGAAAATACTGTAAGTATTTAAAAAGAGAAAAAAACATAATATATCTGCAGCACAAACAAAAAAATATTGAGTAACTTTTTGCGATCCTAATATTATTCGAAAAAAATTAAAAGAAAAGCTTTTTACAAAAGGCGAACAAATTATCAGCGTTCATCAGAGTAAAAAAACCTTTTAAGCTTTTCATGACCCAAAAGATTAAGGATGAGCTCCTCCGAGTAAAAAATAAAAGCGAAAACTATAATAGCGACGAGGACTATATATATTGTAGAGCCATTTTGAAGTGAATTGTGATTATTCATTTTTTGCAATTCTTTTAAGATTATTAAATGTATAAGATGTTTACTGTTTACTAAAGGTGATTCGATGATAATTTTGAGTTATTCATAGTTTTATATTTTTATCGTCGTTGTTAGAGGAAATTAAATTTGTTTATGATTTGTGATGTTGCGCCACTGTGCGTGAACTTAGTTTGGTGCCTTGATAGATAAACGCAAAAACGTCCGTCGAAATATTAAACAGTTGGAATAAACGCAACTATATTTTATTGAGTTTTTTTTAGTATGTATGATTATTTATTATTTATTAATGGAAAACAGATTCAGCTAGTTTTGATAATATGTAATAAAAATTGTTGAATTTTAATGACCTCGTAATATTAACAAATTATGAAAAGTCCAATTAATTTTATTGGAGTGTTATGGCTGTTATTGTGTATAATAGAATTTAGAAATCACAGTTGTGTACTACGCCTTATAATATTCACCCGGCCCACGGGACAGCCAAATGTTGGATCAATACCGACTGAAGAAACTACCGTCGAAAATCAAAGTTTGTGTTTCGACTACAAAATATGACTGCTATAAAATATAAAAGTTAAAATCAATAATATACATTTAAAACGTCTGTTTTTTGATTTTTACTTTTAATATAAGTCAAACCGGTGATTTGCGCTTGGTTTTGTAGTAGCATATAAAATAATACATTACTGAACATATTGATCATTAGTTTAACAGTATACTACCTACTTAATAAGTAATTACTAGTAATTAGTATTAAAGATTAATAACTTTAATTTAGTCTTGTTAATTATCAAGTTGTATCCCAAACAATATAGAATATAATATGATATTTCCAAATATGTATTTATAATTGCAGTATTATTATTAGAAATATTTTACAATAGGTACTGCAGTTTTATTTTTTAAATAGTTATCTTTTTTTTTTATTGATGCGTTTAAGATTAAATGTATATTATTATATTATGTCTTTAACTATCGATTTTAAAATTGTATTTCTCAATTTTTTTTCATTTCTATTTAACTTAATTTAGTTTAATTTGAAATAAATTAATATATTTTATGTAATATAATATGACTAATATGAACACTGTTAGAAAATCATATAATTATTTTTAATGTTAATCTATTAGCGAAATTAAAATTTCCGTTTTTAAACGATTGTTTTGTTATGGAATTAAAAGTCTAAGGTAAGAAATATTAAATATTATTACCCACTGTTAGGTGGTAATAAAAGTTTATTTTCCATTTAATTTGATCGTTTGAAACGTAATTATTTGAACTTTGAACATTTTATTTTAATTAATTTAGTATAATTAAAATTCGTTTATGTAATTCAATACTTAATATTATACGTAAATGAAACCCCCGCACTCAAAGTTTATAAATTTATTTTTTGTATTGCAATTTGGAATTATATTGCTTCAGTATTAATTTATTGAAATCCTGCAGGACCAGGAGAAAAATGTTAGTTAAAAATGAAAATCAATTAATACTTAATCTGCGTACTTGCTACTTTCGAAAGAGTAAGGTCTAGCTCGATATAAATGTGGATTTTTGTTGCATTTTGGAATCAATGTTTAAATCTGCCATAGGTTTAAACTTAATAATATATCATACAAAATACGAAATAACGAATATAATTATTATTTTTATTTATAAATTGTATCAAACGGAGTCATACATTTTGTATTTTATTGAGATAACTTTTAAAAGATATTTTAAACTGCAGATATTATATCTTATACAGGTAATTCATAATTCATTATTGAATATTGTTGCACTATTATAACACGGCAATAATAAACATAAAAGGTAAAATAAAAATTAATTTTTTTTATAATTTTAGTTTATAACTTCTGATAAAAGTTTAAATCTAAAATATATTTTTAAATTATTGTTTAACATTTACTACATATATTATACACTCATTTTTAATGTTTTAAGTAATTTGATAAGTAAAATGATCCAAAATGTAAAAAGTCGAACCTTTGACCCAGCCTCGGGAAAGGAATATAGATTCACTAATGGTTTCAGGCGTGAAAAATAAAACGCGTTTAAAACAAAAAAATCTCATGAGAATGATATCATTGACGGGAAACAGCTTTTGTTAAAAGGGGTTTTCATTGTTCACCGAAAGGTTTTATAAAAAAAACTACTCATCTTCCCCTTCAACCCGTGGACGATAAAATAATGGAAAATGAGGATCCTTGGATCTAAAGTATCCAAGATAGGATGTAAAATATTGTGAATACTATTATTAAAACATATACTTATAATGACCAACATTTTTGTATGTAATAATGCTATGGTAAAATATTGATGAAACGTTTAGGTAGTTTATGTCTTAACATAATATTGCTTAACGTCAAATTGTATACAAATAGATGATCACAATGGAGCTAGGTAAAAAAACTTTTTTCTTTTATATGAACAAAATCATAAGAAATAATAGTTTTCATATTAAAACATAATATACTAAACAATTGAATAACAGATATTATCTTTTTTATTTATGGAACTATCAAAACCTTTATAATTATTTTGTTTTCAATTTTTATGAACGTGTATTAAACCAAGTCATTAATTCATTTTATTGACTATCTATTTTATTTATTTAAGAAAGAATATTTATTTAATATCCAAATACTTAATTGGATTATTGATTTGGTTAATAGTAATAAACTAATAACATTGTTCTAACTACTTTTAATTAAAAATAATAATTATGGGCATGATACTCCAGATACTGTTCGTACCGACCAACCACTAACCGACATTGTATTATGAGTTTATGACTTTTGGCTTAAAAAAACGGAAAATAATTGGATTTAAAAACGATCCTGATATTTTACTTAAAATTAATATACACAAACTGAATAATAGAAGAAAAATATAATCAATTTTACAACCAATCACTTTATCGTTTTGTTGAGAATTTCAAATAAATTATTTTATAAGCATAATTATGTTTACAAATCGAAGTGAAGAAAAAAAATGTCACAATAATACTGCAATTATTACACTACAAACAAACACAAAAAAAAAAAAAATCACAATTTTAATTATTTTTAACTGTATTCCTACTATTTTTGGCTTCCTTAATATTCATATCAAATATAATTGGAAAAGAAATTTATGTCATATTTAATACAAGTGTAGGTAAAATACCAATCATATATTATGTAGGAAATGAATTATGTTTTGAGTGCTCAAAACAAAATTACATTTCCTCGGGACCTCCAGTTCACGACCAAATAATAATCAACCGTCACGTCCTGCACATACAGTTTGTTGATCGTGACGTGTTTTTAATTTCGACATGGACAACGGTGGTTTTCACCAGTATATTTCTCATGACACGAGGGTTTTCTATTTATTTATTTACCATTTTTTTTTTTTTTTGACAGACACTTATTATAAGATATGGGTTTCAGGTTTTTCCGACAAAAATTATATTTATTGAATTGATTCTCTGTTTCACATTTTCCGAATCGAAAATTACTAAGCTACTATTTTAATTTTTTCTATCAAAGTGAACATTTAATATGTTTTTATACTCATAAAATTTGTCAAAGTTGTTTGAAATATGAATTTAAATAATAAATATAACAGGGATAATGTTTATTTGTGTCTTATCAGATCATTTTTTTTATGTATTTTTCATTCCATATAAATTTATGTTCAAAATAATTTAATTAATTTCATCATCGATACTTCTACAAATTAAAAATAAAATACACGTAAGTAAGTCACAAAAGGATCTGATTAGTCATAGATCATTAAGTCATTATTTTCAAGTTCAAAAAAAATAATTAAGATACCTAAACTGTGGTCACACGGAAGAGTTTTCCGATACACAGCTTAATGTAGCTTCTACGTAGCGCCTTCCTCTTTAAAATATATTTGACTGGTTATTTGTAATACTAAATAAATAATTTTGTAAAAAACTGTTATTTAAAATCAATAAGCATTTTTAAGTACCAAGGTACCGATACAATCGTAAATGATTGCAAAATTGCTATTTTGAAACAGGTAATCCTAAAATGGGCTAGGCGGGGTCTTATATAATATAAGAATGATCGAATTTTTCATTTACAGTTTATTAACGAGATGAATAATACTAAGGTAACACTAGTGAAAACATAAATAATGTGCACGAAACACGTGCCATATTAAGGTCTAACTACGTTATATTTTCCATGCACACATTATAGTGTAAGAAGTTTAATGTGTTATTTAAGACTTGATTATATTAGGTACTGTGAGTTGAACATGGTCATAATATTATACATGGGTACTAGCGTGTATTATAAGAGTTACTTATATAAAAAAAACTCTGGTATATTTTATGTGGTTTACACATATATTTCTTATCGATATAAGATTTTAACAACTATTTTTTACACAATCTCGATTGAAAATGTTATTTAAATATTATATCATGTATTTTATATTTAAGTATAATAATGCCCAACCATAACATTTTTTTTGTTAATTGAACTCTACGAAGTCTGTTGGTAATATCGTAATAATCACAGTTTCAGTGACAAAAGCGCATAGTGAAAGGCATTTGAACAAAACGTTATGAATCATAGTCATTATCCTTAAAAGTTAAAATGTCCAATATAATCGTACATATACGGAGTTGCATTGATTTAATCGAAATAGGTTTTAACAAGCGAAAGTCCGACACGCGGTATATTACTCAATTATCTACTGCACACCGAACGTTGTAAACCGAAACTGCAGCATCTATTATGTATTATTGTTTCTAATATGATTATGTACCCGAAATTGACGACGGTATACTGTATAATATACTATATTCGCTGTAGTTTCTTTGATATCATGTATAGTATTAGAGTATACCACCGAATGATTATTAATTCATCGCGAGCTTCACAAATAGAACGAGAACCGCTGGAGATGTGTTTATGTAAGACGCGTGTTGTACATAAAGTCGCTTAATAGTATATAATATATTGTATTATGTATGTTGTCGTGTTTAAACTTTCAGCGACAAAAATCGAATCTCCCTAATGCAGTTTGGCCACTCACTTGAGACTAGGACCCTGTTGAACAGCGAGAGAACGAGAGCTGCGAAGACTACCGTGACTTTGCTAAATAGTCTCTGGTCCAGCCGTAGGCCCATGCCTCTCTTCCCATACTCCTTGTTAGACCTCTGACGACGCCATAGTCATCTGAAAAATGAAAAGAAAGGAAAACGGTCAAATACAATGTGCTATAGTGGTATTATTTGTCGGTAAACATTAATAAATAATAATAATAATATGAAATGTGTATGATGATTTTGACCACCATTATACCACGGGCTATTGTTTATAATATTATGTAGTGAAATATGTGTGACAAAATGTGTCATCATGGTGAGTTACTCAATAAATAATATTATGCTGGTCGATAGATACCTGAGTATAACAATATTTTGACGGACTTAAAAGCTAGAACCGTATATTTACACACCTACGGGGAGAGTTGGAAACTGACAGAGAGCGTCTCGATATGTTATAACGGTAACAGCCTCTGTAGCATTATTATAGACATACACTTTTTTTGGGCATGTCTAAACTAATTACATACATATATATTTATAGGAATATATTATATAAGTGACTTTTAATTCTTACTTGAACAAATTTCAAGCAGAAATAAATAAAGACCTATACATGGTTATGTTTTTAATAGTATTAATATAGCTGCGGGTATGACACCTAAAGATAATGGGTTCAATTAATTATCCTAACCTTCCTTGAATCAAGAAAATCGGTCTAGTATTTTTTGATTCTATAAGATTCATTCTGCCTCGACAATACATTTTTCCTCTGATACAAAATATTAGCTGTTATTCAATTGTACGTTTATATAGAATAACCTTATATTCTAAAATCTAAATATACAATTTAATAGAATCCAGAAAATTATATTCAATAAAAACAACTATTTTATTATCTGTAGCCTATGGTAATCGAATATATAAACATAAATATATACGATTTTCGTGAGCCAAAACAAATTTCATCCGTGAGCTACCTTAAAGAACCTATAGAAAGGGTTGAAAAACGTAGCTAAAAACTCTACCTGAGTCTCAAGAATTTATTGATATAACTTTTATTGAAAAAGATCCAGTAGTTATAGAGAACGAACAAACAAACATTCAATTTTATACATTAGATAAAGCGTCGGAAAAATGGTGCGTATACTGTGCCCCAAGTCAAATCGACGGGACTTCGTCAATAAAACACAAACCTTGGTGTGATTTTACTGCATGTACGCTCCGTCGAAAACAACTGGTACCTTTTTTTGTGTTTAACAAGTTTAAATAAAAAAAATGTGCAGAACTGCACAATTTAAAGTCCTCTATGTGTTCTTTCAGTCTGAAAAAAATAATTTATTATTCTCGTTTAATTTGCTGTCGCTATTCGTGATCTCGATTTTTACATCTCATTGTACGGATTCGTTTGAAAAATGACGGTAATGTTCGACTACCAGAAATGTTGTTAGCACGTTACTAACTTATAATAAATATATATTCATACTGTAAAGCTACATTTTAAAGTAAAAATCTTAAAATTAAATTTTAAAAAATATCAGATATTACTACTAGATGCTCTAAAAATTCTAATGTAAAGTCTATCCGTCTCCTAATTTTTACTATTGTTATGCTGAGCATAGAAACAGGGTGCGCGCTTGTGTGGTTTAATTTCACGAGCTCACCCTGCATTTTGTGCTATTATGATATTACCGTGTGTTATCGGTAAATATGTATATTATACTACAGAAAAATAGGTTGTGTTGGGTAAATCGTTAAATATTGTGCACAGAGTTCACTATACAATATAGTACAGGGTCGGCCACGAGTAATGCATAGTTTTAAATTAAATTGACTATTACTCTGGTACCTATACTGGTTATCGGAATGAAGAGTGATTAGTGCACTGTTGTGTTCGGTTGTTAATGACAAATCAATTGTTATCGCATGGTGTGGGAGATAGCCCACTGTAGTCGTGAGGTATTATTTCGAAACTGGTCATTTTATTGCCCACTCCGCTCCCCCGAACTGTCTATGTGTGATTTATTTTATTGGTATATCTAAAACCCCCAGTGTGTGTCAACGAGCCGTGGACCTTATATGCAATTTAAGTTGAAGTTGTTGAAAACTGCAATGAAGCAAACCAAGTTCTGGTTCAAGGCTGAAGAAAACTTATATGCATTAACATTAGGTACCGAGAATAGTCACCATCAGCTTTAAGACCTGATTTTCCAAACATAATAAATAATTGTTTTAAATTTGTCATATTATGATGAGCTATTCATTTTGGTAAAACTTAAGTTAATTTAAACCGAATACATTCCTAGATATTCTTATTTAAAAACCAATCCATTTCCCATGGCTTTGTATATTGTGAATTCAATTCAAACCCTATATACTCGTGTTAATGCACAAATCGGTTACCATATTATTACACTTTTAGACCAACCAAGACCGAAAACCTCTGTGTCGGGTCGGTGGTGTGACGTACTCGCTCGGTTTTGACTAAAATTGGCACGGTCGGTCCGCTAGTCATTCAGTCATATATTATCTGTAGCTTGGTGTAAGAAAGTTCAATGTCAAAAAAGAAAATTGTATTTTATAATAGCCTAATTTTTGAAAAAATCTAACTTAACCTATAGATTTCAAAGTTTTTTTTTAGTTTGGGAATTTTGATACTAACATTTGTTAACTACTCATTTGATGAAACATTTGTATTTTGCCTAACCAAAAAATGTATTTATTTTATTATCACATTGCTCCACTTGATGGATAATGCATGTTGTTAATATCTGACATTAGCCAAAAATTTAAATATAAAAAAAAAACTTTAATTAATAATTTAACCGCTGAATTTTTTTATATATAAACCTGCTAATATTCAATGACTCGTGATGTAATAGTACCTAACTTAATATACCTATAAACTTTATTGAATGATTTCGAAATGTGGCAATGTCACCATGTATCTAGATAATACTTGGACAATGTCAAGATAAGCCAGTAATATAATGCACCAACGATATGTTTTTATCAATTAATGTGAAAAAAAATGGCTAATGTGTATATTTAGTCGATCATACAGAAGTAGAAACATTGGTCGTCTTAACACAAATAACATAGGAAATCAAACATTAATATAATTGGTCAAATAATCCTGAATTCCTGAAGTAAAATGTGACATTGACCATGCTTACACCAACAAGCCACAGATATATGGATAGGTCCTATAGGTAGCCGGTGGAAGCCGGAGGGATATCGCCGGCATGTTATCGCTTCTGCGGCTGCCGAGTCGCCGAGTACTCACGTGATGACGAGGGGACGACGAGCGGAAGTCGGTTTCGGGACGGCCGCGGTTGTAACATATGGGCACGACCGGGTGCGGCGTCGTCGGCGTCCTCGTCGCCGGCGAAACGTCGCTGGCCGTCGCCTGGTCGCGGCGGCCGCTCTGGTACGGCATGGGCGGCGGCGATTTTCGGGGCCGCGTGTAAGCGGTCGCTGCGGCGTTGTTTGCGAGTCGTCGGCGGGCGTTATAGTATTTTCGATTTGTATTTATTCGTGAATACCGTTGTCGTGTCCGCGCGCTAATAGCGCGTTATCGGTATCGTTATTAAATTAGAATATTATGACAATATATTATGGTTTTTAAAAATTACATCGACAGCAGATAAATCACGAACCCCGCAGAGGAAGTGTGTAGCATTCGCTCGATCGTATCGACTGAACCGAGATCTCGGGGACAAGACGCGGCGTGTGCGAAAACGCGCGAGGCTGAAAAGGCGTTTCGCGCCGGCGGCGTGCGTCGTACGCGGCGTGTGTACGCTACAAAAGAGTGCGCAGCACTGGCGAAGCGCGCGCGACTGCAGCGTCGTCGGCGGGGATTTGCCGGCTGCTGGACCGGAGCAAGGGCGTGGATCGGCGCTTGCGCTTTCCCGGCCATTCCAACCGGCTGGGTCCGAGAAACAACCACGCCGCCGCCTCGACCGCCCGCGAGCTTTCACCATACCCCGGAGTCCTAACGACGACGACGACGCCGCCGCCGTCGCCGAGACTCGCCGGGTCGTCGTCGCGTAGTAAGTAATAATAGTACCTATGTCGTAATAGTAATAGTTATATAGTAGTAGTAGTAGTAGTAGTAGTAGTAGTAGTATGGTAGCGATAGTATTAGTGTGAGTTGTGGAACTCGTATAAAGATTTTTTTTAGCATGGCATTTTGGGTAATTATGTAGACAGGGGTGGGTAAGATACGTGCAACCTCTAAGAACATAGTGTTACTTTTTTATAATATTATGATGTGTAGCTATATATATATATATATATACATCAATAATTGATAAAAATTAAAGAAACTAAAATCTACTGTTTCAGAATGTCTCAAGAACCACATTGCATTATCTTTCAATAAATTAACAAGTCTATTTGTAGAAGTACTAAGAAAAAATATTTGTCACAACATTCGAACACTGCAGACACACTGTAGAACAAAAATTAATTGAATATAGACGTTAATAGGTATTTAATTAAGTAAGTGTATTTTTAGTACTTTTTAAAACATTTAATATGTTTAACACATAATATTTTAAATATTGCCCACCCATGTAATTATATGGGTAGTTTGAAAATATGGTGCTTCGCATCGGCAAGCTTTGTTTACATAGTGAATTAATAACAAATTTAATGTATTATACCTGTATTTTTAAATGAAATTACTGTGGATGGTTCATTTTTAAAGATTTACATCTTAAGATATTAATGTATATAGTACAAAAACAGTTTTTCTGAAACTCCAAGAGAGCTCTAGATCTTCCGACAACCTCTCGTCCTTATTATGGCCCAAGTGTAGTTATATATTATTTAATAGCAATGCTACTTCCAGAATAGGAATGTGTTTACACGAGAGTAGACGCGAGAGTGTTTTCGTAAGTGAATAGTAGTACCTATTTAAGCCACTACCATCTGATGGTGTGGACGAAAGAAAACATTTCGGAACACCAGAAACAATGATTTTACCAGAAATGCTGGTATATACGAGTATTATAATATATTATATAAAAACAACATTATGTTCGTACGGTGTCGGACTTCAAAGCTTGTCGCTGCTCGCCTCCAAAAGCTCATAACATAAGGTTTAGGTACTTATAGATTGTCAGCCGCAGTCAGCGTGAGAGGACATAATATAAAGCGTAATATACTCTTCAGACAGATCCCCGTCGCCAGGGTTTTGATTACAAAGCAATTATTTAATATGTTAATAATGTATGTTGTGTTATACCCGAGCTTATCTACAAGAAAAATTACAATTCATATAAATTGTTGTATTTTGACAAGCAATATATTGATTTTAATCGGGTAACAGAAGAATATAGCGCCGATGCTATCGGTGTAGATGCTGTATCTAAGAGTTTGACAATTGAACGCAAGACACAGCCCTTTATATCCACTACATTAACACTTTTTTTAAGATAATATATATATATATATATATGAAACATTGACAACCATTTGTACAAAGTGTTGAGTACATAAAACCAGACACTTCATATTTTTGGCTCTTATTGACTATTGTGTAGTAGCTGACTGAGTAACACTATACCTTCGACCGACTCGGCTAACTTGAACAGTATCGGTTCTACAATGTGTTTTATTAATGTTTTAACATCTATATGCACGCCTAGAAAATAATTTTTTTAATTGTTTGGTCAGTTTTCGATCGATCGATTGAAAATTTATCACAGACTGCAGAGCAGCATATACTTTTACAAAATTGTAAGAAACAACCAAATAATTTAAAATAAAAACAGTCAGAACGTAAGTAGTTCTTAAAAATTCTATTCCATTATAATTCAGAAAATAACAACCTAGAAACAATAGAAAAAAAATAATTTTACCTCTCGAGGGATCGATAAAGAGTTTTTCTATTTATTCTTCAGATCTTTTGGTAATAACATATTGTTCTAACTATGAAAAATCGTTAGTCCTAATAGTTTTATACAATATTGCAATAATTTTGAATTATGTTTGAATTAATTATTTCCACACGAGTATATCATCAATATTGTCATAAATTTATACAATATGCTAATATATGTAGAATTTAGATTTAGATTTATTTTATAATAGAATTGTTAATACCTGATTGTAGTAGTTCTTACGAGTTCAGCAAAATAGTGCCTTCGCTGCACCTGACAATTTATTTTGGATATTTATTTCAAATGCTTACATGATATGAATTATTTAAAATTAAATTAAAATATGAATGTCGATCAAATGAAAAATCATAAAACTATTTCGTAAAGTTACTTGCATAGATGCCCGAAATTCTTCATCATATTCAATATGATTCATTCAATATGATACGAGTACCTACATTATTTTTATGATACATAATCGTGAACTTTTTTCCATAATGCTATAACGAAGGATGTAAGTGGCCAATGTTTGCTACTTATTGTTCTGTTAAAGTACACGTTGAACACCGCACTTTAGTAAATCGAGTTCGCCTCGGGATAACTGTTCATAATTGAATACATATTGCAAAAATCCCGATCATGTATCATACTTAAGCAAGTACGAACACGTATATAATATTATATCTACTACCTGCTATGTTTTTTTCATTCCAATGCCTATCGTTTGTCTATATTGTGTCCTCGATAGACTTAAATGATGTACGAGTAACCTTTTTTTATAGGTACATTAAATTATTAAAGTTAAGAAGTTTATACGCTTTATATCTAAATATAAGAATATTGTATTAGTACGAACAGAAAAAATCATAATAAAGAGTTAAATAAATATTAAATTTGTTGAGTGGATACAGTTTTCATTTTTCTGAACACTAATAAGTTAATAATACAAAAGCAGTTGATTTAGTGATGTTTTAAATTTCAAAACAAATAAATGGAAATCATTTTCAATTTCATTCGTTTTAAAATTCGTATTATTTTTAATAAATATTTAAATAAAGTTATAGGCTTGGTACAATATTTTATCACATCATTTTTTACTCAAAGCTTTCTCGTCTGGTATAAATAACTTATTTCTGTTTATACATTTCAAATTATCCATGAAGGCTAAAAAAGTTAAACATCTTTTATACTTTTTAATAATAAATGGCGATTTCTCCTTTCAGTTGATTTCTTTTATGAAACACTTATTTATATATTTTGTTATTAATAATATAAATATAAATTAAACTGTAACGAAAACTAAACGATAGTTAAACTCATACAACCGATACCATGGTTTAGTCATCAAAGGAGTCCATATAATATACTATTTATTATATTTTTAAATATGATACTGCACTATTGTCATTTTTCTACGACTAGCTAACTGTATCTGTTTGACTATGTGCCTGAAAAAATAGTAAAATATAATCTACTCTCAAAAACTGTATTGGATGACTTAAAAATAGACAGTCGACAGTATAGTGAAAGTATCGACCTTTGTGCGTAAACCGTCGTCCGCGTTAGGTCTTAACCGTCCCGTTGCCAAGTTTTCACTAGTGCCCTTCCCTCTCTTTCGTATATTTTTATTTTTTTGTAACTCCTAAACTTCTCTCTCTCCCCTCCGGTCTCTTATCCCCGAAATAATCCTTGTCAACTACACCCTCCCGAACTCGCGGTAGGATGCAAGTTCCGGCGTAGGCGAGCGGAGTGGTAGTGCAGGATATAGTGACCGATATATAGAATGCGTGGCGGCGGCGGCGTGTGTCCGTCGCCGTGTCCTTAATCTTTCCCTCCCACTCACTGAAAGTCCACAAAATGTAATCCAACGATATTTTCTTGACCCAAAAAACAACCCTCTAGCCCACACGAGTCGGACCGAAGTATTCCGGGTGATTATTTTCAATCTAAGCGCACGTAAAAAAAATAAAATAAATAACGCTTTCCTGCTGTATGAAACGGATCCCTACGCTGTTAGAATGATCAATTCGTCTGTACATGGAGTAAGTGAGCAACGCGGAGTTCACTTAAAACGGTGTACGCGTTTTGGAATCTCATGCTATGACCAGATTACGCCCTTGGGAGTCAAATGTTTTGCTGCTCTTCCGGCTGATTGATAATACACACATATACAATGACACAAACATGATATCTGCACACCCGTCTTATCCGTCACAAATTATGTTTTGTGTGAGAGTTTTATACAAAACCCAAACTAGAACCTATTTTACAAACAGATTTTGTGTATGCATATAGGTATCACTATGCATGTGTATAATGTATAATGTGTTGGTATAATGGTACGTATGGATGGGGAATGACACATAAGCGCTTATAATTATGTATACAAATTAATTTCATCGATTTTTAATGATATAAAAACAGAACAATATGGTTTTGTAAGGTTTAAATTGTCTCTTGCTTGATAGTACGTATGTGAATTGTGAACCAAGTATAGGTATTAGTTAATAAAATGTTTAAAAGTTTTTATTTTATATTGATGTTTTAGTAAAAAAATAACATCATTGAAGTTAATGTATTTCATTATATTATATTTTTTTTATCGTGTTGATTGCTTAAACCAATATATTTGTTTTAGTCACATTGACTAAAATTAACAGTGTGTATATATAAAAAATATACGAAATCATCCAAAAATGGGTTGAAAATGTACATTTTTGTTGTGCATCCTTTTCCATTCAGGAAGTTTTAGTAGCTTATCATTTATATGAATGTGTGTAAAACAAAACTGGCTCTGCAGCAGGACAAATTGCGGTCACCGATGGTCATTATTTTCATTTTCAGCAGCGTACGTGGCGTCATCGGAAAAACGGTCAATTTATGGAATATCATATCCATATATCTAATATCTTCAGCGCCCAATGTCCCTCTATATCTGTCCGATTTGATTTATGTACATTCGCTGGTACCTTCCTCCTGCCATGCCACCATAGGCAATTCATATGTCCCTCGCGAATAAAATACACTTTGCGAGGATATATTTCGCGTATTTATTGCTCTCTCTCCCCCCCCTTTCCCCCTCTCTTCCTCGCCGCTGCGGCCTCTCATTCATTTTATATATTTCGCCCTCTCCCATATCTTTATCTCTCTTCACTAAAAACTACAGTGTTGATCAATAAAAAACAGTAACAAATAAAAATCGGTAACAATTTTTTTTCTCCTCGTAAAAAAGTAGAAAATCTTTGTTTCTTTATTTTTTGTATTATTATTATTTTTTCCGTTCATATGGTAAGGTAGTATAAGGCTTATTTACATAATGGCATCTGGCCAAAAGTGGATGAAACGAGCTTGCGCGATCAGTAGCAGCAGCGGCTGCGGCAGCGGACGTTATGATAAATGACGTGAGTGGTGGCTATATAGCGCCACTGGCCCCATTCTCTGGGGAACAACCCCTCGTGTGAAAATTATGCCCACGTTACGCAGAAAATCCCGTTGTTTTCACACTCGAAAAGTTCCATACTACCTTTGCATTAGCATGAAAAAGAAGAAGTGGACGTCGGTTTTCAAAATGTTTCAAAAGAATATTTATTTATTTGAATAACGTTTTCTCATTCTTTTTCTATCTCTTTTTTTTTCTCAGATAAAAACGTAAACTTTGCAATATTTCACGGCATAAACTTATTTGATTATCCATCATGTGTTTGAAAAGAAGAAGAAGAGGGACGTGTGTACAGCGTACGGTGGAGATAATTTTATTAGGCTTCAGGACGAGCGTGAATGTGTGACACTACACACTACACAATTTCGACGCTGCACCGGGCGTACACGGAGTGGCAAGTTACGTAACGAACGATTCAGCCGTATTTTTTCGGTTTAAATTAACTTAGCGAGTGTCTTAAAAAGTTTGCCACTCGCATTTCCTCCGATCCCTCGTGCGCGTTTTGTAAAGGATTGTTTTAAAGAGGCTTGTGCGCGGGCCACATAGTTCAGTAAACGTTCAAAGTTTCAGTTATCAGGTCCTGTTTTGTTCGATGTATATACCTGTGTGTGTGTGCGTGTATAATATGCACACGTAACATTCACCCTTAAACTTCACAATCTCTATCACTGGGTAAATGTTAGATGCACACAATATATACCTATACATAATATGTATATGCTCGTATCGCAACGACATCAATTTCCTTCGCAGTGTCGTTTCGTATATTATTATATTATATAGGTAGTTATAAGTACCTACAACTGTGTATCACTATATATATATATATATATACATAATTATAGCCGTTATGGGTACCTACAACTGGTAAAGTAGTGGTATATTATGTACGTGCAATTAAGCCGTTACGCGTTAAGTCTCGTTTTATCAATAACAATTATCATTATAGTGTCTCAAATTAAGTTTGTTTGTTTTTATGTTGTTTGAATTGTTATTAGTTCATAACGTTCGTAATTTGATCTCTTGAAATTCTAAATAACAAGTCGGTATTATTTTATATCTGTTACAAATCATTAAAATATAGTTTGGATTATGGTCTACTACTTAGGTACCATTTTTTAGATTGATTATAATATACTAGTATGTACTCGTTTGTATTCCCAGTGAAAAAAATGTAGCAAACCTAAAAAAAAATGAACAGTGCTAATGTCTAGCAGAAATTCCAGAGAAAAGTACTCATATATTTTCAGCGAACCGTTATTTATTCATTATCATTTATTACCTATTTAATAAGTTGGTACTAAGGTGTTTCTGAAAAACGTTTATTAGTCGTTTGATCGACGATAAATTAATTAAATTTGCAAATGAATGTATTTTATAACAGAGTAGAAAATATATCAAAGGCAAATTATCATTATGTAAATGCATATTATTTTTCAATGAATAAAATCAACGATTTTAAAATTTACATAATAATAAATAAATCTTATTTTCCGAACAATAATAATAATTAGTTTTAAAAAAAGGTATACCTTTGTTTTATTTTTTCATTAATTGTCAATAAATTGAAAACATTTAATTAGTAGGTAATTAAATATCTTAAAATGTTATGGTTAATAAACATTATTTTATAAACTAATTATTTTTGATCTCGGAGATTTCAGATATTTTAAAATTCTGGTGTTTAATATGGATCAATACATTATTATCACAATTGTTTGATTTCTTCAAATATATTTGCCTAAGTCCTACAAGAGTATCAAGTTAAAATATTAGAATATTTGTAATATCGTACGTTTTTCAATTTGTTTTTGTATTTATCCGACGTGAAATCGATCGTCACAAACTCATTAAAATATTTTCTCTATTAACCGGTCTCATCCCTTACAGATTTTTACCCGCATACACAATCCAGTAAATGCCGAATATTATTTGGTTACAAATCATCGTACGTCGACAGTTTTTAAATCTTAAATTATCGTAATTATTTTGTTTTTGTCAATTCGGACAATTACATTATTTATTCATATAAAGTCGACAATCGTGACTTCCAACATAATATTCTATTTCCATTTCTTCGAATAATTGATCTTCAACAATCAAGTGGTTGATTTCCGTTTACGGTTGTATTGTCGTCGTCGTTTTAGTATACAAATGCGAATAACAATACCGTTTGGCACCCGTCGTCCTCCGGGAAAACGTGGTGGGTTCATGACGTCATTTGGTTACGGTTCTGGCGCCTCAACTCAGCCGGCAAGTGAAATTAGTACGTCAGTCGCTTTTCATCCCGATAACACGTCAAAATGCATCAGTCATGGAAAGTCGGCCGACCGTACTTCGGGACTCCGGTGTGAGGGGGGGGGGAGGGTAAATTAGTTTTCGACCAATTATCTGTTATTTTCTCGCAAGAGAAGAACACTGGTAGTAAGTTGTATGGATAAAGGTTCGATGGAAGATCGTGTTACCTGGCTCCTAGTAGTCTAGTGGACAGTTATGTCACGTTGTGTCAACGTGTCATAGCATAATCGATTAAATCTCACCATCGTTACTATAGTGTAATGTTATATAAGTGTTAAGTACATGTTTGCTGTTATTTTTATCTCAAAAAGATATGTTTTATTTTTACACCTAAAAAAAAATACAGAAATAATGTTTCAGTGTTTCACACATTCTTTTTCGTTTTGTTAAATATAGTCTTTAGATCGAGTGAATTCATAGGAATTTTATCCTCGCGAAGAATTGATCAAATACCTTGTTATTTCGTGGGTTATTGTTTTCTTGTTTCACATCCAAGTCAGGTTTTGGTGCGTGAAAACCATTCGCAGAGTCCATTAAATTTCCAATTACGCGTTCCACACACATAACAACAGAAACACCCTTTTGGCCTTTAGCCATATTTTGTAACCCTTTATATATTATAGTCCCTTATGATTGCGTTATAATTTCATATGCATATTTTTTTTCAATATTAATTAGTATAAAATGTTTCAAAATTTCAAAATTTGAACAATTAATATAGCAATATTTATGCGTAAAACTCATTTTAAAATGGTTGGTTCATTTTTGAAATTTATTATGGATCCATATTAGGTACTTCAAAAAGTTGAATTCCCATTGTGACTTTATAAATGTATGTATATTATAATATGGTTTAAATAAGTAAATAAAACTAGTTTTTTTTATTTTAAATTTAAACATAGGAGTCATAGTCATCCATAAAATTGTATTTATTGGTTTATATTTATTTAAAAAGTTTCAGTTGTGCTTTCAGAATGGAGTTCAATCAAATCTAGCCGTCCTACACAGTTCTAAAAATATAAAATAAAAACCGTAGTGGATTGGTTGACTGTTATAAAATCTAAAAATTGCAATTTATATTCAAAAGATTGTGTTATCTTTGTTTTTTGTTGATTGCTTAAGATCCAATTTTTCTTAAATTTTTAAATTTGTGTACGGTTAATAGGCTGATACAAAACTAATATACAGTTGTACAGTACCTACCTATTTAAAATATTATAAATAAAGATTTTATAAGCTTAATTTCCCTCAATGTATTGATAAGTGCTATAATTACAATTACTTACAAATTTCTAAATGATAATTATATGTTTTCATTGGAAGGATCCACCCATTTGAAATTAATTGTGTTGGTATGAATATTAAAAATGCAAATCGCATTCATAAATGTAATTTAATAAACATAATGTAAACACACATGGGTATTTTTTTATTTTGAACTTACGTATATAATAAATGGAATTTAATAAACATAATGCAAATACAAATATGTTATAGTTTAAACTTGCTTATAACAAATAACCAGCTATAGTTGTTTTAAAAACTATATTAGGCGTTAGCACTTTGCAACATACATACTGCTACTAACAGTTTTATTATATTTTTACATTATTTATATTATTAAAAATTAAAAATACGAGCCAACGAGCCACGTTTTTAACATGTGTTATTTAAAATATTTGATCTCTTAAAATTAAAATGTCTCCCAGTACTCAACTTATATTTCCACCTATTTATTGATTTTTATCATAATAATATATTCCATTGTTCTTACCTTAAATAATATGAATTAATATTTTTTGGTGAGCACCTGTCAAAATAAATGTGGGATAGCGTAGCTTCGTATTTCAGATACTATTATATTTCTAATAGAAATTGTTATCTTATTATTATTAGTGTAGGTGAGTTTGTGTAATACTAGTAAATATAGTAATAGGTATTTGGTAAAAAAAAAAAGTACCACTGACAAACATTGCAATCAAAGTCAATACTAATTTCAATTTAAATCAAATGTAACTAACTATATATGAAATGTTTGCACACGACAGCGGTGATAAGAAAAAGTGTTTAAAGGTGAATTTTCCTTCTGAAAAAAAAACCTAACACAAATTGGCAAGTGGTTGTGCACTGGGTTTTTGTCGTTTTTGAATTCGATAAATATATATTGAAGTGCGGTTATCTTGGACCGACAGGTCTTGTATGATGCAATACCAATTGACAAATGATCATCGGTATATGACGATCAAATACCCTCGTCAACAAAATGTAAAAGAAAAAAGGGTCTCTTATCTAAAATCAATGAAAATCTATTGAGGTTTAGCTTTCCTCGTTGGCCAACGGTGTGTTTGAAAACCAGCCACGATTTCGCTTCATCTGTGACCCCTTGACCCTGTGTATATATAGATGCGTGCGTGTGTGTCACGACATGATTAAGTATGGCCAACGATTATTTTCAATCAGCTCCATTATTATTTAAAAGGAACGTAGTCAAAGGTTTGAATATTTTACGTGTTTCTATAAATAAGTATTTAACGAAAATTATATTTACTCTACCCAATTGCAAAAGAAATGTTTTATTTTAATTTTTATAGAAACTCGATCGATTTGGAAACTCATTAAATTCAAAACCACAACCATTTCACCATTATATATTATTAAAACTTAACGATGAATACCTACAATCTCCGTAGACAAACGTAATACGATCATGTCATTAGTTGAAAACGATACGGTTTTAAGTTGAGTATACCTACACGACTTACCTACGTTCCACAAAACATAACGTGTAGAGGTGCAATAGGAATACTGCAGTATTTTTTCTCTCCAATAAACTTTCCTCGTAAGCCATTGGAAATGATTATGACGTGTATACCTACATTAATAATTAAATTTTAAAAAGCCGTTCAAAGCTTACAGATGTATAAAACGTCATGACTCATGACATTAAGAGGACAACACGATTCAGATTATCGTCGCGTACACATATTTTTATGATTTCGGTATGCTGTATATAATATAAAGAATGAATCATTTTAAAGTTGTTCGTGTCTTTTCATAGCTTCCGCAGTGTTATTAGATGTTACTAATACCGCCATTGTATACGAAACGCGCATTAGAAAAGAAAATTTTTCAATATATATGAAATGTCCGGCCGAAAGTTTTCTTCGATTAGGATGCTGTAGACAATTTACCCTCTCACCGTCGACGTAGAAACGTGACGTCACAGCTAATGGACGGTGGCGGCAGCGGTAGTTGCGGATTTGGAACGTGTAATTCGTTTAAGTTCGAGGCGAGGACAAAAAAAAAAAAAGAGGGGAGAAGTTGTTGCCACGGGGTACGATCGATACAAGAAAAATACAATGCGTTATAGTTTTGCGTCTGTTAGGCTATAAATTCTCGTCAAAATAAAACTATTATACCGAAAATAATTATAATCACTTTTGAAAAACACAGAACACGTCCGAGGCGCATTTTAAAATAATAAACTCGTTTGATATGGTAGGTATTATAACATAACCGCCAATACAACGACGACAAATGAATGATTTGACATAATTCAAGAAGAAGTAAATGCATACTTAAAATAAATCTCATTTCGTTTTTAATTAAACTCAGCATATTATACTGATGTCATCAAGCATTTAACTTAAACTGTGCAGTATGGTAATTTTATTATGAACAACGGCGTATTATTTCTTTGAGAATCTCTTTTGGTTGTTGGTAAAATGTTACGAGCGAGTAAGTTAAGCCACATGTAATTCCATTTATATTTGGTACCTACGGTATTTAGCTTTTAGTTTTTTTTTTTACATAAATACGAATTATATCAAATATACTATAATTCCTAAAGATGATTCATGGATTATAATTTAAGGATTTTGATGCATTTCGTATTTTTATGTTTCTAAAATTGTCGCCTTGTTGTGTGTGTTTAGAGCACTTTTCAAAAATATTGGAAATCACATAACCATCTCATTTATAAAAAAGTTAAAGCAACAATGTATGACAATTAATTTTCTCAGAAGCTGATTTTGTGATGAGTAATAATAAAATAAAAAATAGTCATTTTTATCAGTGATAATATATTATAATATAATTTCTATGAACTTAAGAATTTGATTATATTTTTAGAGCTGAGTGTGTAAGAACGAAGTTCG
Organism: Myzus persicae; assembly: GCF_001856785.1. Taxonomy (NCBI): domain Eukaryota; kingdom Metazoa; phylum Arthropoda; class Insecta; order Hemiptera; family Aphididae; genus Myzus; species Myzus persicae. The sequence goes on from NW_019104333.1 coordinate 387,618, forward strand.
AATAACATACAGTTCATTTTGCTCTATATCGTTATCTACTTTAAAATCCCGTTTGAAACATGGGTCTTTAAAACAAGGCCCGCCCTGTCTTTATTTGAAGCCCATGAATACATTTTATGAGTAGAACAGGGGTGGGCCATAGTTCAATTAAAAATAGTACATTTGTTGTATATACGTTCATAACCCTACAGCAAATACTACAAACGATAATTCAGGGATTCATAAATTTAGTTAATTTTTGCGTTATTTCATGTCTGTTAATATCTTGCAACATTTTGTTGTGGATATTTTTAACTAAAATAACTTAATAACTGAAAAGATTACAGCGTCCTTAATTTGACGTCCTTACTCTTTAACACTGCGCCCCGGGATATACCCCCCTCCCCCCGATTACGCCCCTAATGTAATCCACAGACCTGCCTGCAGTGTGTTGCACCACTATGCGTACATATTATTATAAACGCACATTATGATATAATATTACCATTACTATGACCTCGCCAGCCGTGTACCTATTTATAACATTATATGTAGTATACATTGTGTACGGGGTGCGCAGTGCAAAACCTGTCGTCACCATCGCTTTCGTTTGAACCAAATCCTTGTTATTATAATATGTATATAACCTACGCTCCCCCCCCCCCGCAGCCGGTGCGCTACGCCGTGTGAATTGGTGGAGGCGACGGGGGTGGAAATCGCGCGAAAATATTATTAATAACGTTTTACTATCCATTTATTATATCAGGAAAGAGCTAAGGTTCGCTGCTACATATATTACACGTGCCGGCGCGTCGTTTCCATTAATAATAATAATAATAATAATAATAATAATAATAATATTATTATTATATATATATTACACGGATAGACGCGGGAACGAGCGCTTTATTATATATATATTATATAAACAGGGTGGACGACCGTGTTTTCCCGTCTTGGCGTGTCGGTTACACTCAAAAGCGGGAGAACGCCTGGGTGCACCCTGTGCACGCGCCACAAACCCCTCAGTTTAGGGATGTTCGGCCGGGGGTGAGTGGACCTCTGTACGCAACATCGCCGGGGTGCGTTTAAATATATGAATCCCGGAGACCGCGGTGTTGCGTGCATAGTAATATATGTGTGTGTGAGTGTATGCATAGTAATAATAATAACCGGCGGAGAGAACAATTATTTATGAACGAGGGCAGTCGGGTGTGAACACGCGTATTATACCTATATAGGCCGTCCAAGTTATTAAACATTCTTCTCTCCGCGGAGCGACGTATAAGACGTCTCTCGCTTTGGTACCTATGTACATACATTATATACTCAAATGTTATTTTCAAGTATTATTTCACACGCGGTGTAAAGACTAACCAATATAATGTATTATATGGTAATAATACTATTGTGTCCGTCCGACCGGCCCCTGCACTGCGGTCGTATTTGTCTCGATACCGACATACCGTTTTTCCGGCTGTGTATCTTCCGAAAAAGAATTTCACGTGACGTCGTCAGTGATGATGATTTACAATCATAAGCATACCGATATATTTTATCTGGATCATATTATTATATTTTATCGGCGGATGCAGTGTCCGCGACGGTCCCGCACCCGGTTCAATGTAATATATTTATACGTATTTTTTTTTTTTTACAAAGAAAAGCTAAGGGAAATACTATCGTCATAAGACCGTCACTTCAAAAAAAATAATTCTTAATACCCAAAGAATAACCTAGGACCAGGGCTGGGCAGTATCTTAGATACTAGCATTTGAGATACGTATCTTAGATACAATTGTATCTTGTATCTTGTATCGAGATACATAATTTGAATGTATCTTGTATCGGGTATTTAAATACTTTATTGACTTGTATCTAGTATCTTTTTATGATTAAGATACTAGATACCTACATTCAAAAAATATGTTTCATATTTCATTTATATAACAATTTTCCCTTGAGCCATCATAGTTTTTACTAGAGGCTAATAAAAATAAAAATAAAAAAACAATTTTCCCAATTGCCCAATTAGTAATAATATGTTAGATAATAATATATTAGATTAAAGTAACTTTGGTGTCTGGCGATAATATTATATCAGCGATAAGACTTCGTTGATCACCGGTCGCCGACTGACGACTGTTCGTTCATATTCTCTGTCTGTCTCGTGCGTATTATGCATATGTGCGGTGTTTGTGTAGATTGACAAAGTGACGAAAAAATTATATTTTGTGCATTGTTTTAATATTTGTAAATATTAATTTAATATCTATATATCTGTTATTAAAAACATGGATAACCAAAATGTTAATATTCCAAAATGCTTAGATGGCAAATTTTATACGATTTTAAATTCTGATGAAATAATAAATGTAAATTCTAATGTAAAAGCACATGTGTGTAACATGTAAAGAGAAAAAAAAAGAAAACAGAATTATTGCAGGAGCAATAAATTCCACATCAAATTTTCGACTACATAATATGAAAGTAAGTACCTATATTTAAAATATGGAAACTTTATGTCTATAATATTAACCAATTAACCAATTTATAACATATACAACAAATATATAATGTACATATGTACCACAACATTTATAACTATATGTTTATATAATGTCTATAATGTATATTTGTCTATTATTAGTATTATTATTGTTTTAAGCGTATCTAATGTTATTTAAAATTATATTGTTAATGATCAATGCATACCGTATTATTATACATTTATAACCTATAATATAATATATATTATATATGATAAAATTATATCGAAGGTAAATTAAGAAATTAATAAAAATAAATAAATATATTAAGTATCTTGTATCTTACAGGTATCTCAGATACATGTATCTTGTATCTAGTATCTTTAAAAATATTATAGTATCTTGTATCTTGTATTTAGATACTAGTCATAAATGTATCTTGTATCTTGTATTTAGATACTTTTTTTGAGGTATCTTGCCCAGCCCTGCCTAGGACCCCCTCCTTGTTGATTTAAAAAGTGGTGCACTCTATTAAATTATTGTATAATAAATAATTATTAATCACCTACCCATCCACTAACAAGTAACACACGGGTCATACAGTATAGTCGCCACTATGGATAGATTCTACCATTTGATATTATTATGCAGGGCATTGATGTTATTTCTGTGGTGACTGGAGAGATTCGGACTCACGTTTCTTTTCATCGGAAATCTGTGGGTTAGCCGAGTATGAGTCAATCTTCGAAATCCTCAGTTCAATTAAGCATATTATGGTTTGGTTTGATGTTTTCGGGGATTTAATTTGGTTAAGTTTTGTGTTTTATTTATGCCAATGTATTTGCTACGCGATAAGATAATTCTATTAGATTTGTTTTCTTTCACTTAGAGTGAAATGGAATAAGGAATGAGTGTAAAGGAAATCCTCCATTGTATTATCATCTACGAAGGAGTGACCTAATATTACATTATGTGAATGTTATTTGACGTATAGTATAATGTTTTTGGACAATCACGAATTTCGTAGTATAGCGATAAATTATCGCGTACACGCAAAAACTACCTATAACTAGGAAATGACTCTAAGAATAGATATTCAAATTTACGGTTAGTCGTTAGTACTTGCATATTGTATATAACGTGTATGATATTTTATCATTGTAATATAATAATTAATATTGGCTTAGCAGTTTAGTTGTGTAAAATATAATTTATAATGTAACAAATGGTAAACACGTTGTAGTATTACACGCGTGTATATAGTTGAAATGAATACTTACATCCTACACATCGAAACAACAACAAAAATAATAATAATAGACACCCGGAACGACCGAACTGGAGACGCAAATTTTGACTTGTATACCAAATATTGTTATAATGCATTTCTAAGTGCTGTATAATATAATATTATTGTACGATATGATAAATGAATTGAAATATCTGACGATCGCTCAAATATTATCTCTAGTGTTGTACCACGTAAGTATCTGCATATTGTATTGTAAATTGTAATGTCGGTGACACACTTTTGGTACATCATGGTAGTCTCTATAGTAAATAGATATATAAAGACTAACGAGATAAAATCATATTTATTTTTATGCTAACATAATATTACAGTTAATAGTAAAATGTACAATGGTCAATGTTATCTGCTGTTGAATTTTTAATCAAAATATATATAATACTTTCTGACATGTTTTAGAATTCCATAAATAATTTTTACAAATATCGAAGTACTAAACCATGTGTATATTTGTATAGGTTTATCAAAGAGCTAAATTATAGGGATCTTGTAAATTTGTATTTCTAATTATATATATCCATTTTTAGTTAGGTTATACATCCATATTACATGTCATAATTTCGATGCAAGCGCTATCTTGGAAATACTCTCGGATTACTCTTAAAGTTCAGTCATAACGTTTTGGACGTAATAATGTGCTTATAATAATTCGGTGTACACTCGATCAGGAAGCGCGGTATTGTACAAAGATTCGCAGAGATGGATGGGACTTAGGAATGAACTCCAGGGCATAATATGATACTATGATCAAACTGCCATGATGTGGCACGATATGAATTCAGAGAACTCGTGAACGTGACCGAACTTTACCCGAGAAAACTTCGGCTACCGGGACTCTTCCGGAATCTGTCATTCAATTAAGTCGCTATTCATCATTCACCCTTTTACGCGCTTTCACATCTTACACGCCACCCGCATTCGGCGCCGTTTTTGGTCTTCGCAACTACAATAAATACAACGAAATCGATAAAATATATATTGTACACACTATACAGCGCGATCTCCTGCAACGTCCCAATTGGTTTGTTAAACGATATTATATTATAAAATATAGTCCACGCTGAGATAATGAGTCGATGATAAATTCCTTTTAATCTTTGCAGTCGATATAGCATCGTTGTAATGGTTTTAATTAATCGTTTCGTTGAATGCAAATTACAAGTATTATTTAGGTGTAGCTGGCTTTTTCGTTACTCTAGGGCTCGTAATGAAATATTGATTTTCACTGTGACGCGAACCACCGTTGCGCAATGTTTCCCGAAGGGTGCAATTCGTTTTGTGAAAGTAACGTGCCACACAGATCCTAGGACTAAATTAATACGAATGACCAGTCTCTACTACATTTGTCTCGTCCCATCGGACACCTTGGTCATTGACACATATTCTGTACATTAGGTCCCATTTGGGATCGTAATGAATTTTAATTTGTAACCATTCCCTTATGTCAAACCAAGTATTGATATTGAACTGCAGATGATTCGGTATAATGGACATTAAAATTATTATCATATGAAATAAACACTTCTGACGGCCGTATCAAGTGCTGTAGGTACTATATAGGTTTACTGCAGTACCATAATACTTATAGTATGGCCGATAGGTACTTAAAATATCCAAATGATATTTTATATTATTTATTAAACGTGGTTAAAGTGCTTCGCGGATGATAATGTTTACATACTATGTATATATAATTTCCCATTAGTAGAGTCGAATGATTGAGAAAATTACTATTCATATATTTAATTAGGTACCTATATAAATGGTCATAACTCATAACCTCCATTTGTTTTTTCAACGAGTTTGCCAATAGAATATATAAGTAATACGTTCTAGTTTATAATATGTAATATATAATCAGCCATAACGTCACGACAATCTTTCGGAAACAATATCAATACCGGCACGTCATGTGTGGTGTGCATGGCGCCGCACGATCGGGGGACATTTCGGAACGGGACACGACGGCCGTGCACAACATTTGACCATGTGCCGATAAGGAAAGATTCGGTATTTTTTTGCCACCGCGAACCTTCATATAGCCATTCATCAAAAGTGTGAATTTTCCGCGGCTCGCCGGCGTTTCCCGTTTCCGGGCAAAGGGGCGCTCGCCGGATACTAAATCACTGGGAATCCTGCATGGGCCTGCACGTTGCACCGTCCCTCTCCCGCCGAATCAATCAAAATCGTCCGGACGCATCTAGGTCGTGTACACACACCCACCCACACACACACACACACACACACACACACACACACACACACACATATATGACGTGGTGGTATTACGGGCGGGATATTTTTCCGACAGCGTTTTCCCGGCCTTCGACTCCTGTGAGCACCAACCTCCGCCGCTGTGGTAGTCCGACTCCGGTCGTGATGCGGACATAAAAATGACACATAAAAAAAAAGATCGAAATGAAAAAACGGCAACCGCAAATCGCCATTTATTTGCCTAATATTTGTATAATATTTAATCAGGGATCTACAAACCGCGCGCCGGACGAATTTTATCTGGCCCGCAGCCAGAAATTTATTTTTAATTACCTATTACTGTTTGCCGGTGAATCATTTATTGAAGTTTTCATTGGTTTTCATTTTATTATTTATGTTTTGTCTTTACTTTATTTGGTGTGATATTATGTAATACATTGCATTTTGATGGCCCCCGGAAACTTGCCGAATTCCGATGTGGGCCCCTCCAAAAAGTATTAATCGGTGACCCCCGGTATCGCAATATGTTCGTCCCCTATTCACATTGTATATTCGTATCCTGCGCAAGCGTATGTATAAATATTAACCTCGTGGTCACTGCGGGCACCGCGACGCTTATAAATCATTGCAGGACCAAACCTAGTGGCCGTCCGATAAAGTTTGTGCCGTTGTTTAAAGTTTAATCACACACGAGCCGGAGTTCAGACCATGGAGAGACTCGAAACCTCGGGGGTTAAAAAAAAATATATATATATCACACACACACACACACACACACACACACACACAAACGAGTTGGGGAGGAAAAGTTTTTACCACTCTCACTTTTGTATTACAGTATAATATATACATATAGGGGGACCCGAGCTCTGCTCTCGGTACTATTATGCCACTGCAGCTTCGTGTTTGTTATATTAGCTTTCTTATATGTGGGACAGCGATATTAAAGTTTCGACCGACAAAACCACTCCAGCTTACCGAGAATAATATAATATCTTTATTTTAAATTATTTCGTTCTCCGCTGTTCAGACGTATTTCGACGATACCAGTTATTTAGGTACCTCTAGGCGACTTCTCGCAACTCAATATTTGTATTCGTACTATTATAGGTACTTTTATTGGAATAGGTACCTCTACCTACTATTATAATACCGACGCCTCACGGCAATCGTAACTCCTCTAAAACTAATATCGAGACCATCCGACATTATTATCATTATTATTCTGTATCGTATGACGTCATACGGATCCACGTTTCATCGTTTGGCATAAATACGTATTATAATACGCAAAGTGACAAGAGCCATTTCACCATCACGGCTTTATAATAATATAATGTCTGCTGTCTTTTTTAGGACCCAGTCAACCATAAAAATATTAGTAATAATATAATATGTTGAACTAACTATAAAATATAAGTTTTTATATTATAATGTAAGTATAATATTATGCGTGGTTTAAATTATTTCATAATTTGATTTTATTACAGTCGGATTACCCATTATTATTATCTAATTTTGGAAATATTTCCTTATATTAAGAATGTGTGGCATATTATGTTTTTGACTGTCGTTATAGTACACTCATACAAAGTAGTACATACTTCAATACCTTCAGTTTTATTTTGTTATTTGTGTTTTTTTTTTTAAATGTCAAATGTTCGCAAAATATTTTCATTCTATTAATGGTAACAAAGATTCCTCAAGTAATATTTTTTTCATCGGAAACTTCTTTCTAACAATGGAAATATCGTGTATTATAAATGTGACAGTTATGTAAAATATTATATAAAAATAGAACTAGGAAAAGAAAAGTTTTTCTAACATTTTTGAAGTGAAAATCCATTGTTTTTAAATGTTAATTCTTTTTTAGTCTAAATTTGTATTAATTTTACATTTTCATTAATTATAATGCAATACGCTTATAATCATTTATACACAAACAGTTTTTAACTAATACTGATTATATTATATTTTCAACTCAATTAACAACACCGAAAATGTTGGTAAATATAATAATATGTAAGTAGGCACCTATCTATTATACATCATATATTCATATACATATTTATTCGTATTAAACTTTGGTAGACTGCAAACTAAAATACAGCCATAAAGTGTGGACTCAATGTTATCCAACACATAGCGTTATAACAATGCACTACCATTAATAATTGTTATACAATAAAATAATTTTTATATAGAGATATTATTTATTATCTGCAGAGGCAACGAAATAATTTTTACATGTCATATATGCATACATCGATATTTAAGATTTAATTAGTTTTTTCATTGGGTATTTAGATTCTTGCAGGTTTTCTAGATTTATTTCTTAGCGATTTTAACAAAATATAATCTTTAACAGCAATACCAATGTTAAAAATACGTCTAGAATTTTTTCTACTTTGTTGGACAGTACTTTTTACACTTTTTCACTTTTTTACTTTTTACACTACTTTGCTAGTGCTATAAAAGAAATGATTAAATATTATGAACTATTTGCTATATTTGTGTATTTTAATGTAAATTAAAATGATTTGTAACAAAAACTCAAATACGTTACCTACCTAAAATTTGGATTTAAATTTTAATATAATTACTTAATAAAAAAACAATCAAACTATCGGACAATGCTGTTTATACGAAACAGACATAAGCATGTTTGTAAACTACCATTTACCAATTCATAAAATATAAACTAATAATATATATTAAACATTTCTACATAAAACAATATTAATTTATTGTATTCTATACCATGTTTGTATTGAATCATTTTAATTACATAGTATAAAGAAATAAATAATAAATAAGTAGTAGTGTAGTAGGTACCTATTTTAGCCTATAGGTATATGTTTTGACTTTTTGAGAATATTAGCTGTGCTAGTTATGAATGAAAATCATCATATTTCATGCATCATATTATATAAATTATTCCATATAATAATATTCTTTCAAAGAGTTGGAAAACAATGTCAAAAAACCAAACATTTTTTTTAAATGTCTAGTACTAAGTATTAAAAAACTATAATATTGGTAGCAAAATTATATTCATATAAAATCAATTTTGTGAAGTATAATTGGCCCATAAGTAATTTTTTTTTATTATTATTAACCATATAGATATTTGATACTATAATATATTAAATATTTATAGTTCATAGTCCATACACATAGACTTTCAATTATTATAATGAAATAAATAATAAATATTACTTGGAACAGTCACGGTTCATATTGATTCTGTACTCTATTTCAATTTAATCATATGTACCTGCAAACAAAACAAAAACAAATTATAATTTAAGTAATAAATTTAAACATATTATTTGACATGTTAATAGTTTTATATATTAATGTATAAGTATATAGTATATACATTAATTGGTTTTGATTGTTATATATTAATATTATATGAATGAACAAAACTGCCAAAAGTAGAGTTTACATTTGTCTCATAATATACCTATTTGTATTCTTATAAAAATATTATGAGCCTTGTTAAAATATATGTGTGTAATTTTCTTTTTTGTAATCACTTGTAGTCCATAATAATTGTAAATTATCAACGGTTTGCCTTCTGTTGTAATTTGAAGCTATAAAATCAATGTTATATAGGTTTGATTTTGTATTGTTTTAAAAATGTGAAAAATAACAAGTTAAGAGTGGTAATAATTGAGGTCTTGGGGGAGGATGGGTATTCTACTATTAGATGGTTTAAAACAATTGATCGTATTTCACAAATTCACTGTAAACTATAGTAATATATTTTATATTTTCATCTTCATTAGAACGTCTCTAAGCTCACGGGTTGTATAGACGACGTTTCTGGGTATTATACATATCCAATCGACATATTTTTACGCGGACAACTGTTTTTTCGCTGTACAGTTTTCTCTTTCCTTCTGTTTTTTGTTTTTTTTTTACGAAAATAATATAATGCGTCTCCAACACTACTTCACCGGACGTAGTTTTATTTTTACTTTGTAGAAACGGTCGGGCAGTCTATTGTCTGCGGGAAATCCAATGTTTTATGTACAGTCTGTGGAGCGCAAATAAAAGAGGGAACAAATCATTCGTACAGGTGCTGAGGCATTAACATTATTAAAGAGAGCCCGTTCGTGTCCCTAGAGGTAGTGCCACAAGGTTGCCGGGGTGGGTTGGACGTGATAGTAGACAGGGGAGGTGGTGGGATCGTGGCTGGAAAATATAGTGGAGGCAGAACACTATCTTTTATTCAACATTTTCCCTGGGCTAACGAGCGGGGCATGTTATAATGTCTAGTTTTAATATAAATCGAAAAAAATGAGTTCGAATGGACGGGAACGGCGGAATTGACCTTTTAATCATGCATTGCGCTGTAGAATATTCTACGAATGGTTTTTGGAAAAAGTTAATTACACTCGTTACTATATACATCCATTCTCTTTGCATCGCGAACACTTTCGATCAGAGTACGAGTGGCGATGGAAGTGAAAAATGTACACAAATTCAGGCGGCCTCATTAGCAAAGGATTTTGCATCCTTTATGTCAACACGCGCCTGTCTTTTACTTGTCTATGAAAGCCCTTTGAACGTTTCGCTACACAGCTGAGTAGTCGTTATAATCTTAAACTATTATAAATAATTTTATGTAAATTGATTAATGACAGATCATTTAAAATGTTTTCCTCATAGATAATAATTTTTATAATATATATATATATATATATATACAGGGTATTTTAATTCAATAAATAATGTTTACTTCTGATAATTAAAATATTTTTTTCTTAAAGCATTTGTTTCCGGTGCTGAAAAAGTCTATATATTTTGTATAATTTAAAGATCGAGAGAGAAGGGGTTTTAATCTTAAAGTTATTAATATTAGTCATTTTTGAAGGTACAGAACCTTTTTATTTTTTGTATATTTTCCTTAATGAACCAATTAAGCTATGTTTAATCCAAAATATACGTATAGCTTAAAAAGTCAATTTCAAACTCTTCCGTGTTAAGTCTACTGCACAGTGTATATTCCTAAGTATTGAGAATTTTCATCCTAAAGTGGAAAGTTTTCTTTATATTTTTATATGCCTCTCTCGGCCTCACGCTGTAAAAATATTAAATAACGGTCTTGAAGTGTTTATAAATATTAAATTATTATTTAATCAACCCCTCCACCTGTCTTAAATTACTTAAATGCAATACGGATTCTTAAGTTGATACATATTACTCTTTTTATTTTAAACTTACAGTAAACATATACATTTTTAATAGGTTTTTTCGTTTTTGTATTTTTTTTTTAATCATTTTACTGTAAGTTACGGAATTTTTCACAATACTCGTTCATAAAGATTAAACGTCTTCCGTACAAATGTTTGAAAAAAACTATCTACTGTATATTATATTATACATAGGAAATTTTCAGACCCCTGTTGATCGCAGACAAGTACCTGTAGTAACGATACCGACTATATTTTATCATAAATCAAAAAATATGAACGTGCACACAATCATTTATTTTAGTACAAATATTTGATATTTTTAATTATATTGTGTTATAAATTGCATTTATAACTTATACATAGATATAATCAAAACAAAATACAAATCAAAGAAAACGCACAGTGTGACACAAAAGGTCAGTGAAAATGGTACGGTTGTCATAAAGATTGTATGATCAACTAAACTAAATTTAAATTTTGTTTCTCAAATAATAAGATTAAATTATTGTATAAGTTGAAGCAAGGTATGTGTAACCAAAAAAAAAAAAAATGTCTAATTATAAATTCATTTTTAGTTTTTAGGATTAAATAATTAGACTTACGTACCTATTAAACATTTATATACACTCGACGACTGTATGGGATCAATCGACAGCAACACCACGCGCAGAATTTGACGCTATTTCGAGGTTTGCCGGTGAATAGGTGTGTTTGTTATAATAACTACGTAAACAAATATCCCTGATTTACCTTTATAATAAGTAATACTTTACTTAGTTTAGTTAGTAGAAACATACATACAAGATACTGTAAATAGGTACCGGTGTTAAGGATCTGTCCACTAAAACTTTTAGGAGTAATTATTGGTTTGCTAACTCTCTCTACATTAACCGGTCTTAAAAGGTAGTGGATCGTTGCCCGTTGGTCGAATGTCGAGTAAAGGTTTCCCGCAGAAACTACCACCCGTGTTAACTTGAACACAAAAACAACTTTGTTAGAACGACTAAAATTTAAATCCAAGTTGTACATGATATATAGATAGGTAGGACACGCTATATAATGGGTACATGATGTTATATATAGGTTTGGATGCTCGCGATCGTCTAATAAATTGCACAATCAACACCTTTTAATTTCAACCAATAATTAAACTACGGATAGGTACGGTACATACTTTATTGAGTTTGTAACCGATGGCTTCCGATTTAAATGAAACTACGATTGAATATAATATGTTATTATTATTTTTCCATCAGTTCGCTAATCACGATTCTCACTTATATTACAAGTGACTAATTTATATTAGATATAAATAATGTATACCTACGAAATGCTTATAATGGATGATGAAAATCAAAGTTTTTCAGTCGTGGGACGTCGTCGACGCGGGGAAGTCGAGAAAGGCAACAAGTAGGTACTATAGGTGCGAGCACTGAACGATATATAACGACGAGGGACTGTAACGTTCTTTAACGGATCAGTGGGCGACTGGTCTAATTTTACTTGTCGAAATCACCACCGCAGGACATAAACGTCACACGTACCTGTCTACACAATATATAGAGGGACAGATGTGCGCGTGCGCGTGGATGTCGGTGGTATGAAAAAGGGTTTTGCGGTTGACGTCATTTGGCGAGACGCAGTGTGTGTGTGTATATATTAATATTATGGTGTGTATTTTTTGGTGTCAGGGCGAGGGGAGATGGTGGCGGTCATTTGTTGTTGTTATCCGCCAAATACATATATATATATATATATATACTTGAGGGTACGTATATATGCGTACTACATGGGTTACATAAATTGTCGATGGTCGAACGCAAATATTGATCGAGCTCGTCAATTAAGGGCCGCGCCAGAGCTGCAGCAGGCTGCCGCCGGGTTGAAAACGGTGTAACGTCTTGGTCCGGATTTATATGGTGTATGTGTGTGTGTATGTGTGTGTGAGTGTGCGTAGGCTTTGCGAACCCTCGTAAACGTCAAAACCCATATCGAAGCGATGGTTTCGTCAGATGCGACGTTCGATGACGATAATTCGAGCGTGACTATGAAGTGCAGGTATTTTATATTTTTCTGTCCAGATACAATAATATATATAGTATTGAGTGACCGAGCTTAACTTGGGTTCTGTTTTTCAAAAAAATATTTATTTGTTTGAATAATAATTGTTCATATTCTTTTTAGATATACATTTTTATCTATTTTCTTTGTAACAAAACAAAAAGATATTTTGTAGAAGGATAAGATTTGCGTTGAGTGTAATGAAAACAGGGATTTCAGATCAATGTATATCAAGTTAAAATCGTCAAGTGGTCTAGAATGTCCAGGAAAATAATTTCATCATTGAAATAAAATTTTTTAAATTTTTGACGTGGATATTCATGTGGTATCATATCAAAATATAATAGAAACGAGAAATGAAAATTACCTCTGATTACGTTCACTGACTGTCTATATTATGTGGCAGCCGGTGCGTCGTCGACTACCAACGTACTATGTAGCACACGACCAAAACCAATTGACAACCAACAACTAACTAATTATGATGTTGGAGTATATAGTTGGTAATGATTTCAATTCAAATTCAATAAGGCCCAATTTTGTTGGAGTTAATTTTTGTCAGTTGAACATTTTTTATTTTTGTGATTGACATCAACATTACAACAAAAGTATAACTTCTAAATAAAATGGTCTTTGAAGGATCCAACTTCTAGAGCCGTGTGAATATCTAGTTTATATTATTTATAACGATAATTATCTACCTATGTCAGTGTTTGATAATGTTAATACCTTATTATCGGTTTATTGTAATTTACCGTAAAATACTAACATAATATAATAATTTATACTTGTGTACATTTCGTATCCATCGGAGATGAAATTAAGTATCTGTATACAACTTACTTGCACATGATACTGGGACGAGGCTAAAAAGTCGTATTTTCATTACTCACAGACACAGGACAAACTTCTGTTTCGATCTAAGTGCTTTTGACAGCGATAAACGGCAATACGATGCAATTATACTGTTTCATGCGTCGTCGCATGCGTTGTTTGGTTGAAATGAGGCGCATCAAAGAACGCCGAGGAATTTGGGTAAAAACTCTATTTTGTATTAACTTCTCTTGTAGTATATACCTACTTGGCATCAAATCTACAGAGTAGAATTTGAATTTGAACGATTTGGATTTTTTGTACCACGGATTTCAGTATTTGTCCACCCTAAAAAACTAATATGTCATGATATTTTTTTTTATCTCATCGAGTTAAAAAGTTTAAGTATTTTTGAACCGAAGTGTGTTGTATTGCGCCATAGCGATTATAACGGTCCAGTCACTGTTGTACAAGGAAGGTATGAGCACTAATTGCAATTTTCGTTTACCCCGGCGTCTATTTAAAGTGGAGTTTCCTATTGGAACGGAGGGTTTGATTTACAGTGATTATAATGGTGACGGCGAGGTATCTAGGGGGTGTCGAGCACGCTAAATCACTGACACCCGAAAACTGATTCATAACTATTAGATTTGTTTCCCCCTAATTGTGTGTATTTCAATATTGAATGTAATTATTGTCAAATTAGTGATTGCACTAAGTGCGAAAATGAGTGATGTCGTCCCCTCTTTGATGTTATATATCTATACGCATTTAAGCGTTTGCACCTGTTTTCCACCTGTTTACCTCAAATTATTGTTTTTATTCATACATTTGATAATTTAACTTCATAATATTACACATTTACACATTTTACAAGTTGATACATATTCTTTATAAGCAATTATATGTAGCGCGTGGTGAGGGTAGGAAAATTATTACAATAATTAATACTTTTACGCATAGTTTTTCAGTTCATAATTGATAATAATAAATAACTATAGTAACAACAACAACAATAATAATAATAATAATAATAACGAGACATTAATCAAATTATCCCATATATAATTTATGTTACCATTGATCTAAATTATTTATTATCAATTACTTTGATATTAGTAGTTAGTTGATTAAATAATTTTATCCCTCTATTGGAATAATAATTCCTCAACAATTCTGTATTTGGTATGATAAACTTCTTATGTTATGAAGATAATATTTTTTCATTATTATTTATGACTTAAATATGGATTCTAAACGTTATATTTAGTGGTACCAAATTCCAATACATTTTTAAAATCTGAGCACCATACAATTATATCATACATTATTATAGACTAAACTAATATAAAATAACTTATTTACATTTTTTGGACTAGGAATATCTAGGATATTACGTAACTTTCAAGAAATATAGAAATATTTTCTTAAATGCATTTTTACCATTTCAATATGAAGTTTCAATGGTTTAATGTGCGTCAAATATTTCATATTAACCTAATGTTATGGTTTGTAATTATTTAGAAATAAGAGTTTAAAAAAAGATCATTTTAATGCTTCTATGTGTCTCTAAGACTAACCATCACGATTGGACCACTCATATATTATATTGTTAAAACTTTAAAAGTAACCGATGGAAATCGGAATGTCGACAACTATATTTTATAAAATTTCTTGTAATAATAAGTTATTCTATAATACATAAATAATAAATACAGTACCACGAATTATCATCATGTTAATAACAATTATTCACTATGTACAGTGTTTCTCGCGTACTGTGTACAGACCACAAATGATAAATGTATCATAATTTCAACGATACGATATAGTGTATATTGCAGGTACCTAAATGTTACAGCCCAACGTTTCCTTAAATCGGTACTTTTTACATCCATTAAACGGAAGAAAAGAAAACACCTACTCGGCGGTAGACACGCAAAATCGTTATTGATTACGTCCGGGGCCCAAACAATCGTCGTTATATAAATATAAATATATATAACACTATGTAACAACGAACGCGATCCGCAGGTCCCATCGATCATTTTTCCGAGGTCTCCTCCGGGGATATCATTGCTCTCCGATCGTCGCACTGCTATCGTCGTGTTTGCTTTCACGTCAATCCGCATGGTGAGTGTATACATATATATATATATATACATATATATATATATGAAAGGGGTGAAATATATCACTAGCGCACGGCGGCGGTCGATCGCAGATGGAAAGACCGATGACGGGAAGAGGGAAAATGCAATAATACAATTGCGCCGGACCTATATCGTGGCGTTCGTTGGTTCGTGTGTACGTTTGTCGTCGACGCTTTTCAACGAACAACATTGCAGCACGCCGCCGCCAAAGTGTATGCGACACACTCGCGGCTGCTGTTGCTGAGTTCCATTGGGAGCGGGGACATGTACGGGGGCAACGGAACTTGGAAATAAATGGGTTTTTTGTAGTGTTTTTCGCTTTGCCCGCGAAAGCGTAAAGCTTTTACCCAACTGCGATTAATAACACGTCGAGAAATCCGCACAAATGGCGACATCCAGTCGAAGTAGGATATCGCGACAGTCGAACGATAATCTTAAGCTCTTTGCAGGGATCTTCGTAAATGCATAATACAACATTGAGCTAAGTTGTTTAAAGAACTCATTCGAGCTATTCACGAACTGCAGATAACGACTAATAAGTAATAACCCGGGATATGCCGACCGAGAAAGTTCGTGTAGACACTGCAGCCCCCCTCAACTGCAGACGACTTCCGTGAAGGTTCGGGTGAAGGTATGTATTTTCGCGGACAGGATCAAACCGTCAAAGGGAGAGAAATGGGCGTTATTAGTCCGGTCCGAATGTCATTAAGTACGGGTAGCAGACGTATAAAGCAACCGACGACGAGATATTGTGTCGGAGAGGAAACGGACGAGAAGTGGTTACATTTTGTATATCATTTGCAGGGCGCGTATCAAGAGGAGCGCGATTATATAATGGCTGTGTGGCTGCTGTGGTATTATACCGTGGTGTTAATATTACAGTAAACTCATTGGAATAGTAAACATTCGCGAGGTGCCCTGTATGGTGTAGACAAACTATTATAATATTACGGATAAAAACCCGTTGTCGGATATGTCGATTGCCTGTGCACAAATATGGGATCGGCGCGTGTTGACTTTGCGCATACGTCGACGTATCTATACGTTGAGTGTACGATGACGCGCAAGTCGTTGTGTTTACACGGCATCGCGGTTGCCTCGTGATAGGTTCGACCGTTGCTTTTCGTTGATTAATTTGTAATATAATATAATCGGCTTGAACAATATTATATTCTAGTTTTTAATAGTATATTATGTAGGTATGCAGGTAGAAAATTATTCTTTTCCCTGCGTTGATATTTCATCACATATTATAGGATTATTGTCAGTCTTATAAAGCATATTTTTGTTAAAAGTATTCAAGTACAATTTTAAAAGCATTTAAATACTCAGTACAACGAGTACCTATTCCAGTACGAAATATAGAGATACATAAAAAAGTATTCGTAGACAGTTATTAAAATACTAAAATATGTTAAAAAAATATATATATATTTACCTTTTAATAAACTTTATATATAACTATTTTCTTTAGTTGAAAGTTTGATTATGTATATACGAGTGATTCAAAAAAAATATAATAATATTTCGATTGTGGGAATAAGAGCATTAGATCGCTATAAAGGTATTTCTAATTTTATCGCAAAATCAATAAGACGTAGGTAATATCCTCAGTTATGGGATACCTACTTCTTTACTAGTATTTGGAATTACATTGATGGTTTTTGCTTCTGGGAACTATTATCTGAAAACTTGGAACTGTATTAATGTATTATATATAAATGAAAGCATAACATCTAGCAAATTTGAATTAGTTTGTATTATATTATATTTATTTTTTTTAGTTCAATTAAATTGAAAATAGTACCTAATTGTCTGAAAGTTAAGATTTGATTTTAAATACAGATACTTTGAGAAAGTATTTAAAATACGTATTTGATTATTTGAATACTAAAAAACTTTTATTCAAGTACTTTACAAGACTGTATAGTTTGTTAGGATTTGTACCTTAGGCTTTTGCATGTTTTTTAATGATGTTCGTGGGTAAAGCTTTTCAAGTACTTATATTATAATATTATGATTCGAACGTAAGCGAGTTTAAATATGTGATTTTCATTTTGCACTGCGGAGCACTTTGCAACTTGAATACTTAGCTTTAAGAAAGATTTTAATATTTTGAGAGCAATTTTTTAACTGATGGTTATAAAATGTACAAATTCATTCACTATACCTATAGGCACCTAGTTTAAAAATAATAAGGGATTCAGTGAAGGAGAATAATATGCCAATCGTTTTGAAATTACACATTTGACTATTGATTGATGATAAAATACCTTTTAAAAATCACGTTAGTATGTGGATCATAAAAATGAATGACACTACAGTGTGCATATAAACACATTATATTAATTTTTGCCATTTTAGATTTTTTAAGTGCATTCAAATTCTATTAGTGACAAAAATATATGCATGGAATAATGTTTATTATCTTGGTTGATAATACCGGCATCACAGTGCGTCGAAATAATGCGGCCACAGTGTAAATAATGTCGATTGGACGGCGTTTATGTCAATCATAGGCCATAGCCTATAGGTTTGTCGGCTATAAGCCTACAACTATAATAATATTATTATAGTATATTGAATACAAAAGTACTCAACAATCTCGACACAGTTGCATCTCCGATATAGTTACGTAATTAATATTCCAAATTACACGAATACAGACTAAACTAATGAATAATGACAAAGATCCAATCAACAGTTTTTGAAACCATGATTTTGGGATTGATTTCAATAACAAAAAATGTAATAATCATAAATAAACAATAGAATATTATACATTATAAATTACATAGAATATAATAAGATTGCTGTCTTTATATTTTTCATTTAATTGTAACCGAATATATAGAGACATCACAATGTAAACATTTTCGGTATTCTAGACACTGAAGTAGTCATCGCGCTGTAATTAGTTAATATTAATTGATCCTATAAATCTACCAATAATAAACTATTTTAAGATATAATAGATAGAAGCAAACTGTTGAAGCACGGACATCTGATAAAACGTCTCCGTCGTACAAATAATAATATGTATATTAGGTTATAGCTACACGTAACTACATATGCAGCTACAGCATGCTGTTTTTGCTATTTTCATTTTTCAATGTTGAAAGATATTAATAATATTATGATAATATGTATAATGCGTATTATATAAATATAAGAGTACATAAACGTACAAAATAATATATCATATTTTGCATACTCATGCCCGTACGCGTAGTGTGTAGTTATATATTTTTTTCAGAATCCTGAGAGTGGGAAATGGCTTTAAAAAAAAAAAAGAAAATTAAAAAAATGAAAAAAAATGCGTGTCGTAATAGTCGAGTGACACTCGACGGGTGCGTAATGATCGTTTCCACTTTTCACCCCACGTCATGTGCGTTATCACAACCTTTCATCCGACGCTGTGTGGGCATAATAATAATATTTATGGTATGTGTGCACAACATTAAACGTCCCCCCCATATGTTATATACATGCATACGATTAAAGTGTAAAGGTATAACCGCCTGTTTGTCTTTGCTCGGAGTCTCGGACGTGTCTTTTCCTAACGCTTTGACCTTCCGTAGACTTCAGAAATCTTGTTTATACGGCACTCTTTGGGTATACCGGCGGCGGAATTGAGTTTCCCGCAGTGTTGATCATTCATTATTATGTAGGTATAATATCGTACAACAGGTGAATCCGAACAGCTGCAGACGCAATAGTTCTATCTTCTATTATTAACATTCTCGCGATGCACTCTCGCCGATGATGCTAGTTCCCATATTGTTTTTCGTCCGGCTTGTTGTACCCGGTCAGTGGTTATGACTTTATCAGCAATAATAATATTATGACAACAAAAAAAAAAACCTGATGAAACAAACAACGCAAAGGTTTTACGCGCTGTCTCGATTTAAAAACTGTTAGCTTAGATGCCTCGTGACCCATGCGAGAGCTACATAATACAGTTTATTATAAAATCAAATTCAAAACCACTTTTTATGTACCTTATCTCAAATTCATATTTTTGTAAAAAATGACGAGTGTTTCAGATAAGCCTGCATTACGAATCTATTACTTGAACAACAGGTACTGTGCAGGAGGATATGATATAATTAATAAGGGACAAAAAATATTTGAAAAAAATGTGTGTGTTTTTTTTTATACAAAACGTACAACTATGTAAGTATATAACTACCAAGTGTCGCTACACATAACTAATGATATTCAAGATTCAACGTTTACATTAAAAATGCAATATTCGTTTATTCAGTCACGTAATATTAAGATAATTAATAGTACGCGATTAAATTAATTTAAAACCAAGAAAAGGTCATTGCTTAGTTTGTTTTAGTTTAAAATATAACACTTATAAAACATACCTATATTATGGTTATAACTTATAAGTAATACACAGATATTGTGATACGTTGATAGTTGATGGTAAAATGTTAAATTAACTAATTATAACGTCGTTATTCTGCATAATACAGGCAAATCGTCGTTTGACGAAACGTGTGTATATGGTATATACGCGATGTGCGTTGTAAATTATGATTAAATATATTGGTGTCACTGTGAATATCGTCCGTATTGAAACAGTTTAATATTATTGAAATGTGTCGTTATTATGATGTGTTGTAGTGCAATGTTCAATAAACCTTAATAATGGTTATTTAAGACTTCAGAACCGAAGGAAATTGAATGAACTTTGTTGTTGTATTTAAATCGTCGTAATGAACTTGAGAAACTTAAATTAATACGTCATATTGTTGTGTACGGCAATAATCAACTAGTTGGGAACAAGTTAGGTAATACAGTGCGTTAGTTCAAATTAGACCACACAGAGCCACCGACCTATACCTATATGGCTATAAACACCATGTTGCATTATATAGGCATAGTACGTTGGTTAATATATTTGTCGACAAAAATGCCGTCGTTTGCGAATTCGCATTAGACGCAGGTATATGTTAATTTTTCGTCATTCAAAGTGAATTGAACGAACCGCTGTCAGTAGGTAGGTATACATTAAATGCATACAACATACACGAGCACACAGGCGCTCAGTTAATGTGGAATATTCCGCTTTTGGGATTGTGTACGCGCGTGGCGGCGAGCAGGATGCGGAAATTGAGTTAAAGCCCGAATTTCGTCCGCTGGCATGTATATAATAGTATCCCCGTATAAAGCCGAATGTTTATTCGTATTTAATTAGAAATGCGGTCCCGAACGTCTCGGCTATTATTGTCGCTTTATTATTTTGTCAAAAGCGAATACAGTACGTGTATACGCGTCGTCTATCTGTATAATAATATGTTTTATGTTTATTGTACACCGCATACGTTACGCGTACACACAATTTGTGCATTATACCATCTATATTCATTGTGCACGTGGACGAATTATGTCCACCGACACTAAATTTGATTTCGAGACGCGCTTTACTCGTTACCTAACTATTATAATATAACACCGCGGGCGTTCTCTAAATCTCTAATATAAAAAGGCGCCGCATCATAGTAGCAACATTTTCCTAGTTTTACGTGCAGTGTCTCATTGTGTACACTGAATATGTGTATTTTAGTGTGTACAGACGTTTAGCTCAACGTACGTATAATAAATGTGTTGGAGTGTAAAAAAAAAATCGAAAAAATACTATGTTTGCCATGATAATATTATTTTATATTGGTACACATTATAAATTAGCAGATCAACTATAGGGACTACAATAGAGTGACTGCAGGCGTCCCGTTTAAAACTTCTTTTTTGACCATCATGTCCCGATAAACTTCGAACGGAACGCTTTTTATCCCGTTTTTAGTAGATGGTCCCGATGCATGCATTTTTTTTTGCGGGGGGTGGGAGCGACGGAGAGTAACGACTGTCCAGTTCTTTTTCTTAAAATGTTCACCCTAGACCGCAGTCATATTTTGTCAGAAGAGACGTTTTCAGTGGAAAACTGGGGTTCTATAGAACCCTAATTTCTCCAGTCTCATGATGACAAACTGTGAAACTTTGCCTCTCAGAACACCCACCCCCCTTTCAAAAATAATCACATATTTAATAACGGAGATATATGACTACCTACTGTATATATTTACTTATCACAAAATATATAAAAACAAGAAGTAATTAACCATCAACCACTTGAATTGTGAAGGCGCTGTTTCAAAAATTGCGGGCTCTGATATGTAATTGAAGACTCTAAGACTGCAGTGAACAAATGTACATATTGTGACTTCCCTTATTGTATGAATTATGAATCTTTCCTTGACAAGTTACACATTTCGTTATGTTAATATCTTTGCATTTTTTGACTAACAAGACGTTGAAGTTGATCTGATTAATTTATTACTGCTGTGACGACACACGCAGTGGACTGGAAAACGCATGTTAATAATCGGCAGTTTGTCTGTTCGAATTCAGCAGATAAACACTTGTGTATAAGGATTCATAATTTAATGGTGCAGCAAGTCGAAAAAGAAGAACTCGTGCGCTTGATGAACATCATTACCATTTTTGAGAGGATTATTGGCGGTAGACATTGACTGTATATTTTATACTATATTATATCAAAACCACGCACATTATCGTGTCTGAATCTAATATTTAAAATGATTTTATGCCTTTTTTTCCCCACATGCCGAGTAAAAATATACGAGATCTCGTTGACCTAGAAGACGTATATATGTCTATAATGCAAATATGTCTCAAATTTTAGGCGAAATCTGTATATGTAATGGTAATACGCAATAATAACGCTATTTCTGGAATTCGATTTACATAAAGAATAATTTATCGCACTTGGTGTTTTTCATTTTATCGGCGTCCGTTTATAACGAGAATAACAACAAACCCAAAGAAACGTAATAACGTAAGGGCCGTGCAGCATACTGACCGGTTTAGGCTACTCATGCCGTAAAAAGAAAAAAAAATAGAAGAAAAAAAACGCACATTCCTATTCGGGCCTTGCAAGACCGTCGTATCGCGTCCATTTACGAATGAATATCGTCCATCCGGATGTGTTGGTATCACTGGGTATAACTGGTTTGGGTCACCGGACGTATACCAAGCACATAATATTATTATTATTATCGTTCTACCTTTGCTTGATTTAAAAGAAAAACAGTCGGCCTAACACTTTGCTCTACCGATACGCTAGCTACTCTCGACAAGTTTTCCCGAAAGGCGTTTAAATATAGGTATACTATGTTGTATAACATGACATAAGTCCGCCTCGCACTTGGTCTCCGGAGGACAAAAACGTATTATATTTACTGTTCTCTCAGACACTGTTGATGTTCACTATGGGTAATGAGCTCGACACACATTTTATCAACGGAGAAAGCGCAATAATATTATATTATATTGTGTTTGTAGGTACTATTATATTGACTCGTTTTAGGCACCTATTCAAAGTGTATCTGGAGTAATATTGACAATTTAAATAACAATCTAAACGAGTGATTGTCAACCGATACAATTTTTTTAACATAGTACATAAATAATATACCAAGACGCATCGAAACGCTCTTCGGCGTTTTACATACCTACTGCATTATATAAACACATATTTAGTGTCCACGCTTTGTATTATTCCTAGTCAAATTTACAATTACATAAGTAATATGTATTAATAAATTAAGCATCTATTAAACGGCCGAATCGTAAGTTTGGTGGTATCTGTATATTAATATGTAGTCTGCTCGTATAGGTAGGTAGGTATATCATATTTTTATGGTTACGGACGTTTTTGCATATTACGAGCCCCACCCACCAAGTCCTAAGTGGTTCTCTACATCTATATCATAATGTTATTATTCATAACATACCTAATACATTATTATAATTTATGATATTGGCGCTACTAATGTAAGCAAAGCTCAATAATAATTATTACTACAATTTAAATTTATAATTTTTTTTATTTATTTATTTATGGTGGTAAAGTGTGGTATCGTATTGTTATTGTGTTAATCGTCGTGAGATTGAATTCAAAATCATAATATTATTATTGTTGTTGTTACTCGTTAGTAGTCATGTCAAGTAATCGTTATGGTATACCACGGCTAATATATAATAATATTATACGACGTGAACATTATTTTCGTGTTGAAACCGATGAAAAAAATAACTATCGTTCTTTATTTTTTTTCCGAGCGCATATCTACACAGTAGCGCCCATCACGCTGGATGAATGAGTATAAAATATATTCGCATAACTTTTTTTTTTAGCTACTGTAACTAAATAATAAATTGAATGTAAATATGGCAATTCAGCTTGCTAGCGCATGATCAGTGCAGAGCGTAATCACAATAACGCGTTTATTTTTCTAAATCACAATATTTAATTTTCGAACTATGTCGGAGTTGTAAAAAGAATCTTTTAATAAAAATATTATAATAATTGTGAAAAAATATTCACTTAATTAATTTAAAGCCTTGAACCCACAATACTAAGCGCAACAACATGACCGCATTATAAGCACCTAACTTCTTGCGTAAAACACATACACGTTATTATGCAGTATGTAGTTATTTAGGTACTTGTGAAGTACTTTCACCTGATAGATTTTCCATTGCGTGATTTTTTTGTTTTTCTCGATAAACTTACAGTATATAGTAGTATAATATAATATCATTACGACGGTCTATATTAAGAGGGAAGGGGAGAGAGAGAGAGAGAGATAGAGAGAAAGAAAATATTTACGGACGTTTCTAATAATTCTTTCGGCTTGCAGAAAAAGCCTTCGAAATCCAATAAACTCGGGCGGAAATTATTTAATATATAACCGAGTTTTTTTTCCGCCCCACATTTCCCACCAACACACACACAAACAGCGCACCCAGTGCCCGCGTATAGAAATAATGGAAAACCCCAAATCCCATTCTTCACCCTCTCTTGCAACTTGCATCCACCGCCGACCATGATCTTCTTATTGTGAAAACATTCGTCGATTTCGCCGGGCCCTTCGTCCCTCTTCTCTTAACAACCACCAGTCGACTTTGCCGCTCCCACTGTCACAGATACTCGCATAGATCATATTATTATTATTATATCATTAAAACGCAAGTCACATCTGCGGGTCAGCCGTGGTGGCGTACTGCAGTTGAGTGTCCTTATACCTATAATAGGTCGCTGGAGAAATTCTTTCTACACTACTATTATTTGGTATTGACTCGACAACGAGGTTCCAAGCTTGTGTTGCTCCTCTGTTCGACGCATTGAATTTATTTATTTTTGAGGTTTCAGTTGTTCGTCTTAATTGCAGCCATTTATAAATATAAATTGTAATACTTAATAAGCCCATACGAACGCACTCGGTTTTTACACAATAACAATAAACCTTAAAAAGTCCGACTTGAGTATTAGAACAGTAACAATAATACAACATAAGTGGACAATAAAACACGGAAGTGGCTTTGCGAGAAACGTATTAGTATGTATGTTTATATGTAGCGCATTAAAGCGACCACTTAAAGCTTGCAGCCCGGGACAATAATATAATATTAGATATTAAAACGGACCGTAAAACGGTTTTAAGGATTAGTTTTCGCGTCGATTCGAATTGCGCCATATTGTATTCTCTGCACTGCGCGCGCACTCACACACAAGCGTTGTGATGTAAATATACATATGAATATAGGTACTACAGGTAACCCACCGGATGATATAATCTTTACCGGATCGTCCTGTGGCCTCATCCGCCGGAATATTATTATTACTCTACCATAAGGTGAACGATGCGCAACGAATTATGTAGTAACTCAATTCTTACAATTTTTCAGTACACTATATGGAAACAAATAAAAGTTTGAATTACGATATAGGTACCTAGGTATTCTTATTCTTGTATTATTTTTTCATCGTTGTTTATAAATTTGGACGACTTCTTATCGAAGTGAAATTCAAACAAGGACTCGGTGAAGGAACTTTCTCAACTTTTCATTTGTATCAATGTACGATCTCATTCGTCGCGTTTTGGGTATGTCGAATAATGTCATAATACCAGAATACTGTTTCCGGACCGTGCACGTCCGGTCGTCCACGTGCTACGATCAGACGCTCGTAAATAATATTACTATTATAATTGCACACGTTTCGCGGCAAGTGTCCTGGTCGGTCAGCCGCGGGCCAGGAGCAGTTCAGCAGTGGCGTAATCCATGACGCGCCGGACGTTGCGCTACACTTCCAAAAAGTTGCATAACAGCGGGCTCGGGATCGCCGGAAGATATACGATAATACCGTGCATGTGTGTGCGTAAAATGGTATGATAATGTTACCGTGGTCGTTGTTACGCACACGTGTGGAATTCGCTTGGCCGACGGACACGTTCGTATTCACGGGCAAGGTTACTGGGTCCGTTACGCCCCGGGCATCACGGTCTCCGAGTCCAAAGCGTTTTGTGCGTGTGTATACAAAACGACGCCGGTGTACGCGATGGCGGCGGATAGAGTGTATAATAATAATATAATGATAATATTATATATATTATGTTTGTAACCAGCAAACCAGTTTCGCAGCATCGGCCACAAACACTCGGGTCAATAAACCGGTTCTCTGCGGTAACATCAATCCTTCTCTCCCACTCTCTACGGATAAGAATTCACTTTTTTCTCCTCTTCGCGCAGGTACGTATATACGTGTATATGTTTACAGTCGGTAAGACGCGTGAGAACACTGAGAGATGGCGGGAAAAAAAAAACTCTCTAGACCGTCCGAGTCATCCGAACCTCGCCGGGAGATTAAGCCGACCGACCATAATAATATTGTACATAATATTATTATTGTATAGGTATATTTTTTTTTGTGTGCTCACCTATGCTATATGGCTGTGTTGTCGTGGAAAGTGCCCGTGGTGAGCGCCTATCGGGAGGGTAGGAGAGGAGGGTTAGTCGAAAGGAAACGAAAAAAAAACCAACAAGGATTCATCGCGGTGAAATCCCGCGGGTGGCTGGCTGGCTGTTGTTATTATTATAATATCATCGTTATCGACACTGTCACGGACGAAACGTTTGTCGTGGGCGTCATTGTTACGCGGTCGCAGCTTAGCGTAGGTACACGAGGCCTACAGCCGACGAAATCCGACGCACTCGCTTTGAAACGACGACCGCGACGACGACCACGACGTGTGTAATGGTATACAATATTATTATTATATACTCAGTGAACCGTCTGAAACCACCACTGTCAGATCAGCAGCCGAAGGTCCGTGTGTTGCGATGTGATAACATAAGTTGTCTTGTAGAGTAGTGCAAGTGTGATCGGAATGGTGGGTTATCCGCATTACTAGAAAGATTGATGTCGTTTTGAAGGTATCCGTAAAATCGGAAAACAAAGAATTACAGTGAAAACCCTCATCGCCCCCGACACACCGATAGGGCTAACGTAGTATTTTGTCAATGAAAAATGTTCAATTAAATCTAGGCTATAATGATTTTATGTAACAAAATCACAATGTATGTAATTGCATAGTACCTACATTATATCATTTAAGCATAAGAAAGAAAAAATAAGTATATTTCGAATTGGACCCCCCAACAAAACATCCCGACTGCGGCACTAGAGTTATAACTCTTATCGGTTATATTATATAATTATGGTCTATGGATACTATGGACTTGGTCCTTTTCGAGGAGCCTCTGAACAATCTTCGTTTTGTATACCCATGCGACCTATATGCGACAGTTGATAATCAGCGTATAATATATTGTTATACACGCATATTGCACAGGGATGCTGCATAATTATTAATATAGCCCCTACGTGGCATTCGATCACGTGTATCATAATATTATGTATCTGTGATATGTATATATATATAATACGATTGCGTTCTCCATATTATACACATTATACGTATACCCATATAATGTAATACGCTTGGTGTGAGTATAATAATGTTATAATACGCATCGCGCGGCGTTGTGATAATAATTAATATCGCGCGGCGTGTGTGTAGACCCGAGAGAGCGGACTTCGGCCGAATAACTCACTCGACGCCGCCGCAGCGTGGCTTAAGTGTTATTAGTTATTACAACATCGTACGATAGGCACCTACCGACGCTACAATGTATTTGTAACGGTCTCGTGCAACTGCGGACTCGGCGAATGAGGACGACGAGGGACAACTGCGTTGTGTAAAGTCACAGTATAAAGACCAAAAACTAAAATAACCAAATCCGTGCTCGAACAGCCGTAAAAAACCAATTGGGTATACTATTCAACTATTCGAAAGCCAAAAAATCAAGTAGGTAGGTTGGCAAAAGCTTAAAAATAGTGTGTACTATGCTTGGATATTTTCTAAATTATAATTAAAACATGCACACAGGTCCTTAAACGATTATAACGATTCGTCTGCGGTCGCTGTGCTCATCGGCGCAGCACCTATATTATAATATGCGTGTACCTATACGCACCCACGCGCGCTTTCGTCGACAGTAATTTGTTTATTAATTACGACCGTGACCGAAATCGACGACGGTTGCACAGACGCACACAGTTATCTACGTCTGTTCGCGGTTATACAATTCACAGACCGCCGCCGCGCCACCGGTTCGTACTATTCATTCTGCCGGCGATTCGCATAATAATTGTTCAGTTGTTTGCCCGTTGTATTTAACAGCGTAATAGTAATAGTCTCTGAGTGATGAAAAACAATACGCTCTATAATAGTCATACATCGTCTAGGCGAAGACCTGCTTGACGATGATGGGGTGGGGCGGGGAATCGTGAAAAAGAAGAGAGATGGGGAAAAAACACTATAACAATGCTCGATAGAAAAAATCCTGCGAGACATCGCGCGCAGCCAGCCAAGCTTAGAATATTTTTGTGATATTATAATATATAGTACATGGGTATAGACTATAGGCAAGTAAAAAAAAATCATATCACGATAAGTCGACAACTTGGCATCACTGCATGCGAGCAAATAAATATTCAGGACAAGGAATTGCTTCTTAGGTAGTGAAATGAATTGAAATTATTTTTAATGACTTTTTAAATTGTTTAAAACAGTATTACTTAAATGACTCGGAAAAAGTAGTAGTGATCAACGTACGAAGTTAAAGCTCTTAGTTATTGTTACTATATTGTAACTAGCTATGTTTGTGAACGGACTAAGCTGTACGAAACGGACGAGGCTGCTGGGTGCAGACTGATTGAAGTATCGAAATTGGGTCCTACAACTCTTACTTATATCATTGACATTTTGTACTTGTTCGAAATCATATCGTTATTGTTTATTTGAAAAGGTCCATAAAGGTACAAAATATGTTATTGTTAACGCACATATGGTCATATTAGGTACAATATAATATATATATGACTATCTTAGGTGTTATATATAGTATATACATTGAGTATAGTTAAGTACATGCTACAGTTATTTTGTTAGGTTTAAGAGTGACATGTTTAATTTTATATCATTATGATATTTAGTTATGAAGTTTTGTGGCGTAATAATGTGAATATCATTAAAAATTGTATTGCGAAGTTTATTTCAAAGTTGAATACACAAAAAGCGAGGTTCCAACAATTTCCAACAATACCGTGAAGTTGGCATTACAATTGCTTAAAAACTTGGAACCTGACAACAACTGTCCTCGAAAGTTAGCATTATAATATTTTCAACGAGGGATAACCAAAAAAGTGAATTCCAAAAATGTCAAACAAGCGTCGACCGACAATCTGCAAAAAAACAATGTGCACAGTGATGGTTTTTATTTTCACGGCTTCGCATATACCTATTTCTATTGTGAGAACCGTCGAGGAATCAGTGGCCGGAGAAGAACGTCCGCCGCCGTAAGTATAATATTATAATATATACATCTAATAACTTATTAAAATAATACTTGTGTGCCTCACGCTCGAGTGTTAGTTGCTGGCTCGGTAATAAAACGTCGTTTTCAGTCCGTCTCGTTAACGAGTTTGTACAGGGCTAATAATTATAACATAATGCATAATGCACATTACACACAACACAGACGATGAGCCGTATAATAATAATATTATAATGCACGTCATATAGTGATGCGTGTCAAAACGCTCCAAAAACACGTACCAACGTATGTAGTTGAGTATCGGTTGAACTTGTATATATATATATATATATATAAATGTGTGTGTGCATTACATATCATTATATATTATATTATACTCGCAGGTACCTACGCCGAGAAAAGGCTGGCGATATTCGCCTCATTAGTGGTTTATTCCTCTTAAACACTCTTTGGTATTTTTATTTATTTATTATTTTTACTTTTTGCTTTTGTTTTGTGTTTGCGTGTTTATAGTCATCTCCGTTATACTGGCGTATTCATCATTTAAATACATAAATAAATAATAAACCACGCGCGCGCAATTACGAGATAAAAAATAATTCCCGTTTTCCCTGTATCTGCAGTTTTCCATATTATACCGCAGTCGCGTATTATTTACATAATATAGAGTATACAAATAATTCAAATAATTTTCCGAGCAATCATATTTTATAAACCCAAGAAATACTTTGGAAATCCACTTGACCTGTATATTATTATACTCGAATAGACATGCCATTCATCCCGTTTTACCGACAACTGCTGCACCACCGTGGTCTATAGTGTGTATAATAAATAATAATATATATAAATAATAATACTGTATAATACTATTATGGTGTACAAAGCCAACAAATGATACATATAACATACCGTTTGCTCTGCGTATACTGATTAAATTGTTACGGTTTGATAATTATTTAGCTTGGAGCACCACAGTGGGTATTACGTATCAATGTATTTTTTTTAAATTGTTTCGTATAAATTAGCACACTACATTCACGTACAGCTGCATAAAACACTTTTATTTATTTAAATCGCGCCACTTTGGTGCTTTGAATCTCTTTGTGGTGAAATGTAGACTAATAAATTGTAATTTTATATGTATATGCATATTCATTATTTTACACCCGTACCACACATCGTGGATATACGAGTGTCGTACATACATGTTATCATATTAGATGAGCTTTGGGACAATTGATATTTAATATTTTATACAACATTAATCAACTATGTAACTGCATAATGCATAATGTGTATAACTTCGCCGTGCGTGTATGATACAATACATATTAGATCTCGAATTATTCGACTTATATCGTTTTGGTCTTGTTAGATTACATACTTGGTATATATAGCTACCTAAGAATTCAAAAATATATGAATACCAAAAACATGATTGGTGTCATGTATACTGTTCGATGAAAAGCCAGGAAATGCGTATGACACATGGGAAAATGAACATTTGCGAGTCTGAACTAGGCAGCACACATATATTATACGCTATACAGTCTTCGAAAAGCCCTCGAGTAACGAAAGTTATAATATCGATAGTCGTATAGTGAAGTGAGACCTTTGTCTGAAAAGCGGATATCCGGTAACGGCAAGTCGATAGCGCGGAAATCAAGTTGATCGAAACAGGTGAACTGCGTTTATTTCTTTGATTGAATTTTATAGAAAAAAATCCTTTGAACTTTTTACAATGCTTGAGAAACAGCAAAAGCACACAGACGCGAACACCTGAGGATATGTAATATATATCCAATTGAAACCATTGAAATTTTAAAAGCCATAGGTATATACTTAGAATTTCACATTTTCACTGGCAAGCTTAAATCATTTAAATGGGCGTAAATATACTTTACTGTTCCAATAAACAATTATTGTCCGACATATACTACAAGAATATAATAATAAAAGTAATTCATTGTGGAAAATTGTGTTATTAAAGTCACGCTTTAACGGTATACCTACAAAAATAATAGGATACAAAAGTTAGTTGATTTTTTAATGTTTACAATACCGGCCATTTAACCAAATGTCATATTCCTTTAAAGTTATGGGTCTAGAACTTAAGTTATTTGCATTACAATTTACAATGTTATACGCTATAAGAATTTATTCGAAAACAATGCGATAATTGAAAATCGAGTTTTTGAAATAAATGTTTAATTGCATCTTTGACTGGTTTTTGGTAAGTTATTATAATTTTAAATTATTGTTTTAATTTCATCATTAAAATAATTGAGCTAATACTCACTCTACAATATATACAGACCGACTTGTTCTTTTGATTTGATATAATTTAACTTGACGGAGAAGCAGTCATTTAATGTTTGAACAAAATCTGATAGCCGTCTTAAATTTACCCTTCATAAATTATGTCTGGTATAAGTGTTTCTTATAAAACACGACCGAATAAATAAAGCGCTTAACAAGCCTTTTAAAATCTTTGCTGCTGTTGTCTGGGTGCATTTATTTGAAAACCGTTGCACGACAATGTTTTTCCCTTGAATGGCGTATACTTGTTGTCATAAGTATCGTTTGAAGTCGACAGACCACTTATTTATGAGGAGAGAAGAAGTTATAATTGTGTTGTTGACATATAAACGTGAAAAGCGTGTCCTGAAGATTATTTTACACGAGAGTGTTATGATAACCAATTTCAATATTATTTGGTATGTATCGATTTTATTATTCTTTTTCGTCGTAAAACAACAGTCCAATAAATGTTATTACATAATGTAATTATATTATTATTTATTACATTGATACACCGGTAGTAAAACGAATCGTAATTAAACAGAAGACGTTTCTAAAAATGTCAAACTTCAAACAGGCAACGAAATAATATAATTACTTAATTGTCGTTTATGGGAATAAACGGCTCATAAATATTTATGTTTTCGTTAACTGTGGACGCTGTTTATTCTATTTAGTGTTGAAGGCACGACACGTTAAATAGGTATGTTTAATACAATAATTTATAAACGTCAAGTACTATTATAATATATGCTATACGCCTATACATAGATAATGCTGAATCTATTGTAGTAGCATAGAAATGACTGACGAGTACAAAAAGTTATATATGTTGGTACAAGTCTTTGAAGTTAATGTATAATAGTAATTTTACTATTAATTATACGTTTAAAATGTGTATAATATATAATGATATCACGTTTATAATGTTTCGGATGATAAATAAACACTTTAAGTTAAAATAAGTTGGGAGTGGTAAATACTAAGAAAATATCAATGGTGAAACAATGTTACACGTATGAAGTCCACTTAGATATGCAGGGTTTAAGTGTGATTATAATGATATTATATGCAAGGAGTTTTAGTATGAAAATTATTTTCTAACTTAGGTCAACAAATTTCAGGATCCTATATCTCAGTAGTAACTAAAGTCATACCAGAAAAGATTATATACAACTATATAAGTAACAGGGTACGTGCTGCGGTTCGTCGGGAATTAAGGGTACCTCTGAACTGCCACACCTAATGATTTTTTTTTCACTCAAGCGTAGAGTTCAATTTTCAAGTTAACACTTAATAGTTAATACCGCTGTGCTATCGTGAAAGGTAAACCAAAACACTCTGTAATCCAAACACGATAAACCAAAATATCCACACGACCACATATCCATTAAATTTAATAGGTATACATTTTTATAATAAAATAATATTATCACAATAGATACTTTGTATTAGAAAAGTCCATACAGAAATTTCAACTAGACACAGAGACTCAATTCGATGGAAAAACTGAGGGTGCTGAAACCCTCTATTTTTCCAATAAGTCTTATTATGATTATGGATTACATAATGAGTAATTTCACCCCTATTCACCCCATTCACTCTTATCACATATTTATTAAAATGGCTTTATAGTTTATACCGTACGTCTATGGATATTCATTTTTAAAATAAAATAAAAATTAATTAGGATATAAATTGCATACATAATTATGGCGGTGCTGATTTCAAAACTATCGGTGTTAATCACATCTCCTCCGAAATTGCGATCATAGTTATTGATGGGTAATGACACTGTATGTTTTAATAAAATAAATACAATATAATATGCACCCACTTTATACGAATATATTAAATTATTATAAATGTTAACAGAAAATAATATAAAATACCTTCCGTTAATGAAGGCATATAGGCATATAGGTATATAAACAAAATGTAATAGTACATTTTTTATCAACTCGTCTCTCAATAATATGTGTGACGGCAATTAGTTATAGTTTGGATTATAGCTGTATAAAGTACTTATATGCTTAAACCGATAGTTTAGTTTTATAAGGATCTCGTGACATTTCCGTACTTTGCAACCTTCTCAAATGCCGTTTCCCCCGTCGGATCAGAGAGAGAAATCGAGAAAGTATCGACCGATCGGATATTCATTTTCGTTTCCCAAACTCTTCGTAATGACAGTGAAACCATACTGGGCACACGTAACAATATCATATTACCCATGGCCTATGGTAATATATGGTATATTGTAGAGTGTATCGATGTATTCGACCGTGGCATCTTTAGACAAACTTCTAAGATGTCGAGGAAGGGCAAACTCAATTTCATAAGTACAATGTACGTATAATATATTATATATGTGACGGAAAAAGTCGAAATCGGGCAAACCATGTAACTATTTTTATATTAATATAAATTTAATATTATGGTTAATAAATTTTGTTAGGAGATGTTTCGGCTGTAATAACAATTATAATTGAAATATAATGCCTTATAAGTCTTTTAGTATTAAAAATTCTTTTTATTTACATTATCACAAATTCATAATTTGGAAAGTGAAAAAATACATTGTATACAGGCGAACACGACTATAATGCCTGTTATTCCGACCCCTTCCCATCTCTGGGGATCAGAAGACGCCACTGATCATCGTGTGAGCATTATCGACGAATTGGGCGGCGGTTACGGTGTGTAACGCGTTGTCGTCGTTCTCACGCGTTCGAAAACGCCACACCAACCGTCGACGCCGTCACCGCCGCCTCTCCACACACGGTGAGTAAACAAATATTACCACGGGCGTCAATCATGTTTATTCACGTGTATGTTTCTCTAGTATCAAATTGGAAAAACGGTCTCCGCGGTTTTCATCGAAAGAAAACAACAGCCATGAGTGTGTGTGCGTGTGTGTGTGTGTGTGGTGTGTGTTTGATGTGTGTGTACACATAATACCATATCGCATTCGATGATAATAATAAATAAATGGGGCGTTGAGTGATCTATACAGTTTATATTTTTATATTATATCGTGTGTGTGCGTTGAATAGAGGTACGGGATAGATCCATTATTGTGTTACGCGGAGCTTGAATCGTGTGTGTGTGTGTGTGTGTGTGTGTGTGTGTGTGTGTTATTATTATTATCGTTGTTATTGTTGTTCGTCGGCGGGTGTCTGACCACCGCGTAGCGATGTACACAGTGTATAATGGATATTGATTTTGGTCACTGGATATCCGGCGAGACTGTGAGAGTCACATCAGTACGAAAGATATCAATGTGAAAAAATAAAATAAAACATACAGCTTTTTGAACGATACAAAATAATGTTTTGACAAAAAAAAACTAACTAAAAAACATGTTTTTAAATCAATAATTAATATTACAATATTCTTGCATATTGTGGAATTCATTGAAAACAGTAATTTTGAAATTTGAACGATAATAATATTATTATGTGTTTATTGCTGCCGAGTCTTATTCGTAGGGTTTATCTTCACCGAACCAGTGCACAATCCTTTATACATTTATTATATCATGAGTTTGTTTGCTTTTTTTTATACTTTTATTTTAATTCATTCAAAAGTCGAATAAATCTAAATCTATCGAACGGATTGAACAACGAGAAAAAACAACGTAAGCGTTGCGTGTTTCAATATTTCAATAAAATAACGTACCTAGAAAAATAAATAACAAAGCAATAAAAAAGTTCTGAGAACACAGTGTGAGCATTTTTACACGTTCTATAAAACATCCAACTTTTCCCAAAACTTTTACTCGAAAACCGATTTCTCGTAAAACTATATGTATGTACTTTATGTACGTATATATGTATATATGTTTGTATGTACTACGTATGTATGTATAGATGGACGTATAATGTATATATATCTTTAATAGGTACCTAATCTAATGTTACAACGCGTTTTTTCTTGCTCGCTGTAATAGTAAACGTTTATTATTTCAGATAATAATGTGCGGTTTACAATTTTATTATTACTTCCGTTCGATTGTTGGGAAAACTTTCCGAAAAAATCCTAATGATTTGTAAGTACAGCAGGACGAAAATGTTTGTTTCACTATAAAATTGGAAAGATCGCTCTAATGCCTGTATTTTATGTAAAATATAATATAATATGTACATGTAGTACAAATGATATTAAACGTATTAAGGTATCTAGCCAATATTATACAATCATTATTAGAGATTGAATGTTTATGACCTAAAAAAGTACCAAAAATAACCAAAAAAAAATTTTTTATAAATGACATTGGTTTTGTATGATGCAATCTATAAATATAATATTTGATAAGCGTATGTCTGTACAACTAATCACAACAAATTTATATGCGTGATATTGATGAAACATTATTACACGTGACGTTTAAACGATCAATTTAGAAAACAAATACAATTATAATATAACAGACTAGATTACGAAATCATATTAGTGTAATAATAATATTCATAATTATTGATCCATATAAATGTCACGGGCCATACTGTTTGAATATCGTTAGTTAGTATCGTAATTATTTGAGGTTAAATGCATGGTAAATTTGTGCTTATAATTATTTTTATCGATCATCTTTCGAATAGCTATAATACTGCTAATGTGTTTCAATATTATATTGCGCGTTGAAACATCAAGCGTCGGTAGATTTTACTCGAGAAATTAACGTAATTTCTCTGAGATGTACATATATACATTATACATGTATGTGTGTGTATGTGTGTGTGTGTGTGAATATACGTAGTATACTAGTATAGCGCATGTATATAAAGTATAAACATAATATATATACATATAGGAAAATGTGTTTCCAATTTAAATAATTCAATATCTCCCCCGGGCCGCGCTCGCTCCTGCAGGATCTCTGGTTAAATTTATTCATTGAACGGTTTGTTTAACATAAACAAAACATTAATATGCCTCAACCGGCCGTTGGTCTGCTGCGTGTATTACGATATACACACTTGGTGTATGTATATATATATAATATACATATATTTATGTACATTGTATTTTGGCACTAATTAAAAACAAATGTAAACGTGTCCGTCGCTGAGCGCATTTAGCCCTGCAAACATCGTATCAGCCGAAGAAGAACCACCCTGCGGTATAATACAGTCCACAGGGGTCGATCGTATGCAATGTGTTATTATAGACTTATTATATTACGATATATTAATTAATGATACATATAATATTATGATACATAGGTGATAGGTACGACCGGTATTGTCGACAAACACACGAGGGGAGTGAGAGATCGAGGAGCGTGCGTGTTTTGTGTCTAATTCTGAAATTGGCCGGTATTTCGCGGCGATTTGCCGGTCGTACTTTGCTTATAGGGTAGAGGAAGGTGAAGTCGACGGTCTGGGAAAATATTATTATTGTTGTACAACGAAATGCACACACACACACACACACACACACACATATATTACATGTGCGTGCGTGCGCTCGCGTCGCGTCTGAGAGATGATTGATCACGCGCTAGCTCGAAAGTCCATCACGTAAAGGCCATTCGAACGGTCCCCCGGGTGTCGTTTCGCGCTGCAGCGCAGAGCGCTTCCTTCGGCTCCTTTGCGCCCCGGGGGGGGGGGTGGATGTCGCCTGATGTGTATACGCTCGCAGACGAAACCCGTGTCGTCGTCGTCGTCGGTCGATGTTGAATAAAAAAAAAAAAAAACCCCCGAGAACGATAGCCGGGAGACGACGGTGGCGTGCGAGAACGAGAAAAGGACGAAACGAAAAATAAATAAAAATAAAAAGGGGTTAGTGGAAAGGAGAAGAAAGTAGGAGATCATTTACCATTGCACGATACGGGTCGGCGGTGGAGAGCCTTTCGTGAGAAACATACACAAAACACATACATATATATATATATATATATATATATATACACAATATACATACACACTTCTCGCTCGATACACTGTTCTCGTTTTCCATTGACTGGAAAGCATGTATAGGTACAATGAATCCTCTTTTTGTTTTTCATTATTTTTTTTCGTCTTTTTTTCCTTTTACATCCATTATGCTATGCATACGTACGTATAGAGGTATAGTCTCTACGTTCAACATATCACCACGCTGACTTTAAAAGAGTTTCCTTTTTTGCAGAGGATTTAAAAAATCATTGCTTTTTATACATTTAACACGGGTGCATCATTATAGTGTATCTCCTGTTTGGAAACTGAAAACGCCTACGCCGAAGCATTTCATGCATTCGAATAGAGTATAAAGCCTCTTATTTTTGATTGGGGTACAAAAATAATAATATTTTATTACCAAATATTGTGCTCTGTAAATACCAGTAATTAAAATGTTTTTCAATCTTAAATGCGTATAGTAGAATATGAAATAATAATATATTAATATTTCAAGTCGGATATAATAGGCGATACTTACTTTAACTTACTATAATAAATTACATATTAAATTTATTATTATTAGCGAACGGTATGATAATACTATATAAACCATGTTTATGTATGATAAATACAATACACGTCATACGAGTATAATATGTGTGTTTTAAGACGAAATTCATAAATCAAAAATAAAACAATGTACATTTTACTATAAATTATAATCACTATATATAATAGGGAAGTGTAAGGATTCGAATACAATATATAATGTAAAACGATTTTGTTTGATAAATTATTATTACATTTTAGTCACAAAAACATTAAAAGATCCAAGTGTAAAACGTATTGTAAAGGGAAAACATGTAAAAGACTTTGTGCAACTATTGATTTAATAAAAATACATCAAAAGAAAATATAAACGACTTTTTTGACTTATTTAGTTATATATATACTTATATTGCATACGTAATTGTTACACGTATTGTATTTATTGTGAAAAGCGAACAACGCACGAAAATGTTCGTGAGACAAGACCATATTTGCTGGAACCATGAAACAACATAGTGACTCAACTCAAAATACATGACTTTCGGTAATCAAAGTTTCTTATATTATAAAAGTAAATCTTACATATAAAATTTCTTTTAAATGCATAAACCGCTTGTAACACGACGTCCGTTGGGGTATTATACAACAATAATTAATATAATATACATTGTATCTACTATAATTAAAGGCGAATAATTTTTTTGAAAAAAGGCAATTATAGAAACATTATGGTGATTGGTAAATGATTGATATTTTTAATTTGTGAGTTGTGACGCACATCGCAAGCAGTGTTTGACTTGGGGTTGAGGACGCGTAGAGACTAAGTACCGTTATTATTTTTCAGATATTTTATTGTAGGTGCGCCGACTTAAGTCTTCAAGTGGAATGAGGAGGATGATATGATGTTTTAGTCGACACGCTGACTGGTCGTCTTTTTAGACATTTTAAACAATGTCAACATTTATTTTTCTGTTTATTGTTGTATGGTGTTATATGAATGAAGCAATTTCGTATTGAAATTGTAATTTTTATTTTAATCATTTCAAAGTTGGTTTACCCGACTTGTAAATTCGGTCGAAGGATTGTAATTTTTTGTATACAATGAAATGTTTATTGGTTTTTGAACTTGTGACAACAGTTCTTAATGGTTTCGGGAAGGGGATGTAATGGATGTATATGGTTATACGCGGTATATTATTGTGTTGAGAAATGCAAATAATTGGAAGTACACATACTTTTTTTCAGATCGAGCAACACAAAAGAATTATAAATACTTATACCGCGTGCACTTTATCTGAGTCACTGCGCATTTCTTTCATTAAACAGCTATCAGAAAGAATGAAACATTACACATCAATACCGTTCAAAGAACTTAAAACGTAATTTTCGAGTTATGTGGATATTATTTCAGCAGCGCAGTGCATATCTAATATGATAATGGAGAATATTAGCTGTAGGTACCTATAATATTCAACACGTTTTATTTAAGATTTATTATACTGTTCTGAGGATTAATGCAATCTGGCACAAAAAATTGAGGTTAATATCATTTTTGTAAAATAGTATGCAGTCGATAAATAAAAAAAGTGTATAATATCATACAGGAAACTCTAACGCACCGTCAGTAGTTGATAATAATCTCTATGGATGTGTCCACGTAATTCGTTTGTGGAACTACATGCACGTGTGTTTACGTCTATATATATATATTATACACGTAGGGATGGAAGAAAGTCCGGTGTCAAACCGAGTAAGTCTCTCGTGCTGATTTCGGTCACGTCCAATTTTTTTTCTTCGTCAACCCGGAATATACACACACTTTCAATTTTATCCCAAGCGTACACACATATACGCACAAACCCCGGGTAGAGTAAACTTACACGTCAGGAAGTGAGGAGGTGGTGCGGGATATATGTGGCAACAACGAGTGGAAACTAAGAAAAAGATGAAGGCGAAGAAGAAGACGAGAAAAAAGAACCCGTGGAAAATAGATTAAACCGAGAGATGGGCCGATAATTGAACGAGTCCTTCTCTTCCGGGCGTGAGAAGAGAAGCTTTATGTTTCTCCCCTTTCTCCGCCACAGCCACAACGTCGTTTTATTATTGTTTACACACACACACACGCACACACACACACACACACACATACACTACACAACACATATATAGAATCACTGCTCCCACACATTGAAACAATAGTCCACTTTCTAATTCCCCCTACCCCAGCACACTAAAACGAATATACCACTACAGACCACATGTATAGGTATTTCTCATTTGATTTTGTTTTATTCTGTAATTTTATTACGATAATTAATTCGTTTACAATTGTTATTTCCACACTCGCACACATAATATAATATTACTATTATCGCCCCCAGTTTGACACGTCAAAGCGAGAAAATAGTAATTGTTTCTAATATTACGGTCCCATTTCTGAAGATAAGCTTCATATACATGTATGCTAAATTTATTTCCCCAAATCTCGATATTTTCTTTACTTCTCTTTACTTCTACACCTACACACCGATTGAAATATTATGATCAGTGCAATAAAGTATTTATTTCTAACTGTAGAGACGGAATACCTACGCCATTGAGTAAGTCACTATAAGTAAATTATTACACTCTAAATTCCTGTGTAGGTATTGCAAACGACACCTTGACGTAAATTAATTAAAACAGATTTCTGAGACAAATCTATATAATAATGTATTTGTTAGTAGTTAAAGTTTATTTCCGAATAATATAAACATTTGAAATTCCTTCACAAGACTTAAATATTATTATTTTTATAATATTCGTTTAGCTATTGATACTCACTGCTACACTATACGGTTGTCATTTCTTTAATAAAACACGCACACATGGATATAATATATATTATGTCTGCATGTATTTTATACTTATCCATAAAATGCTCGTAAACGGTCTATGGGCCTCTGCTGAAGTGTTTGCATTATAACCATAGGACCTATGTGTATATATACATACATAATATATATATACCCGATAAACCATAAACTTGGTGCAAACCCGAGACGATAAAACATTTTCCTAGACGTATGCGCACCTAACCAGAGAGGGGGTGAAGAGCATTTAATCAAGTCTCGAATACGTTTTTATACGTCTTTTATGCCGTTTCGTCGTATTGAGTTTCTTCGAAAAGATTTCAATTCCAATGGGTAATATATTATTTGTAGGTGTGTTGGTATTTTTCCGACCAAAAAACTTATATAATATATAAATGATATATCATAAAACACTTACCTGTTCTACTGATGTAACGATCCACAGCCAAGTCAATACGTCTGTAACATAAAAACAAAATATGAAAATTCGTCATAAATAATGTTTAAATACGACATAAACCACCAGAACAGAAGTCGTATTCAGATTTGACTGTATTTCATTAAGAAATACACACAAAATATTTATTATGTAGTATGTATAGTGTATACATTTAAATACCAGAACAAAAACTATAACGCAAAATATGCCAACATATATACTTATTATACATATTATTGTTAATACTTATTTCTTATAGTTATAGTTGTTATAGTAGGTCTTACAGTTTATTCATATTATTAGTTGTTACTTATTTATATATACGTCTTTAACTCGATCGATGGTATATAATCTAAAAAATAATGTCAATTGGGTTAAAAAATCGAAATATTCTAAGAATGCAAGGAAATTTAAATTACAGTGCTCTGTATATTCATCGGTACATACAAGACCTTTTGTTGTCAATTTTATGATCGAACGGATTTTAAATAAAATTAAAGTAGTTTTTTTTTATTACATAAAAGGTTTCCAGTCTAATGGACATTTTTCTTAGATAAAAGAAGAAATCTACAAAAGGAACGTGAAGTAAAAAACGATTACTACAGGTGGCTGACAGATTTTTCTATTTACACAAAATGAAAAACTAGAACATGATGTAGTTTGTCTGGCAGCTTATTAGATATATATATGTATATATATTATATATACATGATTATTTGTGCAGCTATTTGAATGTTGGATTACCCTTAACGTATTTTCAAAAGCATTTCCGATCAGAAGAAATTTGTATTTTAAAGTTAATTTTTTTCAAAAATAAAATTCTATGGGGAATATGTTAGACTTGTAAGATCACAAAAGCGATTCATAGGAGCGAAAGAGATCACATTTCAAATGAAATAATTCTTTAATATTATTATGTAGATTCAAAAGTTTGGCTATAACATATAAAGCTACGCCCCATAATATTGTGGTCAACTGATTCGTAATCTACTCACGCACACATAACCTACCAATATTTATTTAGAGGATATACTCATGCTGTATTCTCAGTTCGATCTTTATTGGTACATTTCGATTTTATAAAGTACATTAATAGACTATAAATAAACTTTAGAAAAATGTTAGCAAATCAATTAATGTGACTGATAATAATTAAGATCATTCCTCGAGTAAATGTATACATGTATTACATAAACAATATATAGGTACACCTATAGGTATGATATTTAAAACGTATGTATACGACGTTGGCAAAAACGGCTGGTAAAAGTGGGACGGGGATGACGTCGACTATTTATTATACCGCGGATAGTATATATATATACTCATACTATATTATATATATATATATATATATATAGTGCATGTATATATAATACGAGAAGAACAGATTTTTGGCGCAGTCGGTTGGATTTGCAGCGGACCTCACCGTCGAGTACGGAGGCGGAAAGGGAAATGCGTATATAGAAGGGACCGTACAGTCGCCTGCGCCTATAAAATATTATTATGTAGGTTAACGGTTGTTGGCAGAGAACTCGCGGATTGTCGGGTATTTATATATTTTATACATACGGACGGGTGGTGAAATCGTTTACGGGTTTTTCTCCGTCTCTCCGTTTTCACCTCTATCCGACCCGACGAAAATAATCACCGCGGCCGCCTAGAATCATATACATACATACATACATTAATATATTATTATATACGCGCGGGGAGAGGAAACGGCGCTTTCGGACGTCCGTCCATCCATCCGTCCAAGGACGCGGTATGTGTACAAAACTCCAAACCACACACGCGGCGACTCACCGGAAGTGGCGGCCGCGGCGAGGAGCTAAGGCAAAAGGGTTCCGGTGCGCGTCGTTCCGCCCCTACGAGTTTTAAATTTTGTTTCCTCTGAGCCGCGTGATCTAAAACGCCGCCGCCGCCGCCGCTACCATCACCACCACCGAGTACGCACACGACGATTATTATTATTATTATTATTATTGTGTGTTTGTACGTATGTAGGTATAACGCGGACCGCAGCCGATTTTACATTATTATTATTAATTATACTGTACTGTATGTACATATCATATTATATGCAAATATAAGTCCAGTCCGATGCGTTGCACAAATATTGCCTCAGGCCGGATATCGCTCCAGTGCGTAAACGAACAAATGAAATCAAGATATTATTAATAATTATTACAATAATATATTGTTTACACATACGCACAGAGTATAAGCTCTATTGTTGCATTATTGTTTTACTCGCGGTATCCTTCTTCACTATCCATGACTATTACCTATATTATGGTCCTACTTTAGCGCGAAAGCAAAATTAAATGTATAACATATACATTATACATGCAATAAGAGGATTCACCCTAAAGTAATATGCAAATTAATATATTTTTAGTTTGTTTTAATATTTATCAATTTGTTTTATTAAAACTATAACGCCATAATAATAATTAACTAGTGTATGGTCAGAGTATTATTGTCACAACAAACAATAAATGTTATGAAAACTATAAACGTATAACAGTGA
Source organism: Myzus persicae (assembly GCF_001856785.1). Classification (NCBI taxonomy): domain Eukaryota; kingdom Metazoa; phylum Arthropoda; class Insecta; order Hemiptera; family Aphididae; genus Myzus; species Myzus persicae. The sequence goes on from NW_019104333.1 coordinate 432,181, forward strand.
AAAATAAAAATGTTTTTTTGGCGATGTACCAACTCATACTATATAATATAGGTATATATATATACTTTTAGTAATTATGAACAAATACGATTTTCGATTAAATCGCGACAAAATCATATTGCATCAGCGTTTGAGTAATGATTGCGCGCAAGCAGTAATACAATTAAGTTAAAAATTCAAAGTACGTCATCGCAGCTACATTATATTGTATTTCTTAATAACTGTATATATATATATATATATATATATGTATATAAATGTATAGAAACATAGACTTAATCGAGTAAACCGTCTTAGCTGGGATCGAAAGGGTTTAGGGAAGCCTAAGTCGTCCCTTATAAACACAGTGACGTCTATAAGCGTATATAATAGGTACCTATTGTAGGTACCGAAGCCGGTATAGGTATAAAGTATACACATAATATACAATACACATACATAGTATATATATATATATATATATATATATATAATAGTAGGTACATTATAGTTGTATATAATTTATAGTGGTGGCGGTGGTGTGTGCGTCACATAAAATATAATACAACCATTCGTCTTGGCCGCTCCGTTCTGCAGCTAATGGTCTCGCATTATTCGCCGACGACGGCCCAAATCGATATCGCGATAATAATACAAATGGTAATAAATATGAATTTCGTAACCGGAAACGAAAATCAGTCACAGCGGTCGGCGATGAAGGGGTTGATGATACACACACACACACACACACACACACACAACCCATCGATGTATATATAATAATATAATATGTGTAAGTATGTATAGTATATTATATACTATATATATATACATATATATACCTTCATTATGCAATGTACAACGCGTTTGACGAAACGATACAAAATGTGTATAATATAATATAAAATAATGACAGTATAAAAATACGTATTATTTATTATTATTACGTTCGACGTCGGCGGCGGCGGTGCGAACCGTTTTCGTTTGAACTTGGTGAGTACTTTTTTCTTTCTCCACGCGCTACGACGTACACGAACGTTCTCTCAAACTATATATTATATTTCACACGATTTTCGACCGAAATTATCTACACGCGGGTTACTATACAATATATTATAATATTATAATTCGTATATGTATATTACAAATTACGGTATTATGCAACTGCGGGTATAAACGGTAGGTAGTCAGTCTCGTGGCCGTTCCATAAGATCACTTGAGAGCCAAAAAACGCTGTCATATTATCATCGGTATGTCATGTGATAATATGTATGATTATGTACTTATGTCAAATATACACATTCACGAGCTAGTGAGTTCATGGAGCCATACAGTATTTGAATGTAATTATTATGTATTACTAGAAATGTATTATAATATGGAAATAATCGAGTTGCTTTTCTTAAACAAATGTTTGGATTTTTCAAAACCCACGAACCCTTATTGATTTAATTTACAGGTTTTTGACTCTCTTTAATTAAATGTCGACCCATACTTTATTATCGAAAAATGTTTTCTGAAAAACATTCACGAACCAATATTATTACATAATATCTTCAATTGTTAGAATTTAAAATATAAGATTTGGAAAAAGGTAGTAGGTGAGGCATTTTACCATCTTGCGCAGGTACATAAGACCTAAACATTTTACTGAGAGAATGAATATTGAATGTATTACCTATCGAAAATTACAAACAATCCTGTAGTGTATGCAGGTTCTATGATATTACAAAATATTATTTTATGCAATCGTGTTCGTTTCGTATCGACATCATTATTTCGATATACATGCATACAATATATTAATACTATATTAATGAACCCACTGACGTCGTAATTGAACATAGTGTCGTTGAAATCACGTCGACTGTCTGTGTCGATGGTATTATTATTAATGGGTATACTAATCATTTAACGCGCCCACTACATCATCAATATCTATATATATATTACATTATATACGAGCTATAGTGTTCAACATTGTTTGTCATATAATATAATAAGCAGCCTTTGAACGTATTGCAAGAAATACCACAGAAATTAACAAAGTGCATCGTATACATATTGCACGTGTATAGGTACCTAACGGCATATTATATATTATGTTATCGTACGTTACAATAATATTAATTTGTATAAAACTTTGAACTCGATCCTGGGAGAAGTATATTTAATACCGGTTTATGAGGTATTATTAATCAATTATGTCTTATTCTTTCCCCAATTTTAAATAATTTTCAATAGTAGTTATGCATTTCGAACTCGTGTCTGCGTACCTACTTCCATAATTTGCACATGTATTAATTTTGCAGGTTTAATAGATTAATGCATGTTGTATACATAATATATTAGCACCAAATTACGTATTGAAAATTAATGCAAATCACCTAAAAATGAACGGGGTAGATCAGTCGAAGCCAATGCATTATCTGAAATTGTTTGTGAATAATATATACACTCGACTTTTATCGTCACTAAAAAATTCAAAACAAACGGCGTATTTATTCAAATAACCTCGTCTGAAATTGTAAAAAAATAATTTAATTAAAGACTTCCGAGCTGCTGCAGATTTCATTGCGTTTTCCTCTTATAATATAATGTTCACCAAACATGGATATCCCTTGAACGTTTCAGAAATGAAGAGTATAATTGAAAATGTATGATAACCGTCACAACATATATAACTGTACATTTTTCGGTTAGAACATGCGCCATTTAAATTATTTCTCGTATTATACTGGTAACCATAAGTGTCATATCTGAAACATTTTCCGTTTCTTCAGTATTACGAATTCTACTCTAAATCCCTTCTTTTCCGCTGGGACGACTTTGCGTAATCAAATTTTTAAACTTTAATACTTCCAGCCGGCTTTTATGTTAAACAATCTCCATTCATCTCTCCCTAATGTCGACTAAGAAATATGGTATACGCTCTCTTCTCCACATCATTCAGCCCCGCCCTATTTCTTCGCCGGCAAAAGTTAGGAGCATTTTATTATTATTATTATTATTATTAATATTATTCACTTTGGTATTCACTCAACGGTTGATTTAATACTCACAGACGTTTTAGGTTATGTAAAAATAATGTTTTCATTATGTTATAAGATTTTTACTAGATTTCTGAAAATGGACTTTATCACATTTTATGATTTTTATTTCTCAAAAATCCTTTTTACCCAAACACACATTTTTATAAGTCAGATAAGTACAACCATATTATTACAATATGTTTTATATGACTACATTTTTAAAAACCTATAAAAAAAATACTTATGATTTTTTGATTGTTTTTCACAGTTGTTGATGTGTTTGATAAATTTAAATCATTCATGGTTAAGAGTATGACTTCATGAATAATCAAATTTCGATCGTAAATAAAATCTTCAATAATTAATAAAAATGTTATATCGTACAACAACTCTATTTTTAGATACAAATTTATAATATATATATTATGCAATATGCATTGCATTCCTATATTTTGTTAAAAGTACATAAGAAGTTAGTACAGAGGTAATTATAATTGTATGGAATAATTACAAAATTTTACTATATGAATACAAACTTAATGAAAGTTCTATGTGTTGGCTGTACTCTTTAATGGTTGTTTATTTTTAAAAATTGTAATAGAAATTCTTATTCTAAACACCACAAAACGCATTGTCTGTGAATTAGTAAAAACCTCTGTTGCCTATTATAGGTGTGCAAACAAACATAATAATATAAACATATAATCTAGAGTGGCTTTTGCCAAAAATATAAAACCTTTGTTTCCTTTTGAATTAGTATTTTTTTGTTGCACGCAATAACAATATATATTTTTTTATACTTGAACCTTTGTTTTAACATATTTGATATATATTATGAACACCAAATATAATGTAAATTAAATAATAAACCAACTGCATTAGCTGTTTAATTGTTTAGAAATTTAAAACTGAGCACAAATTATATGCAATATATATATTAGAAAGATGATTTTAGTAGTGCTTTATTTTATTGTCTTATATCTATACATTGTTTTATTAATTTTTTTTCCAGTTTTTATAATAACTCAAAGACACACAGTGAAACGGATATAATTTGCATTGAACTAAGGTTAGAGCTTGAAGCATTGCTTAAAATACTTAAATACATAAAGGATTTCTGGTCTCGTCATCTTTAGAGGCTATCCATTTCAAATAGATAATCGAATTAATATTTTATGGTTTAGCTATAGTTATTTCAATTTTGTATCAAACAATTTAAGAGCCGTTTAATGATACTGTATGAATTTCTCACGTTAATAATTTAATAATTGATTTTTTTTTTATACACTATAGACATTTTTTAAACTATTACATTGAATAATATTTTTAATGTAGATAGGTTCTGACGAATGTCTTAAAAAAATGACATTATTTTTATGTTTATAATTTATTCATTTTATTCGTGGGCTAATTGTTTCGTATATTATCCAAACGAGTATTTGCATTCTAATAACGCTAATGCTAAAATAATTATCAAGTTCTGCGAATAGTTTTTTAATAATATAACCATCATCATTGTTAGGTACTATACTTCTATACATATTATACTGTAATTTATTATCATTAAATAGTTTATTATTAGCTAAACGATTTTAAAAGTTCTAGAAAAAACTATTTCGCTCTAAAGTATGTGGTATAATCTTATATATAAGTAGACTACCAATAATATAATAACTCAGATGAATTCTTTGGGAGGAATTCAGCTAAAATGGTTAATTAAATCCCGTATTCTGTACATAACTCTACAGACAAAATAATTAATTACATTTTAGTCTAAAAGTTCAGGACTTACTGAAATCTTACATTGACTACTTAAATAAGACGAATACGAAAGTCAATTAAGTATTATAATTTATAACACTATCAGTTTTTGATTTATGGTATTATATTTTTGTGTCGTATTTACTTATACATGTTCGTTGTTCACGTATCATTTAAACCGATAAGAAGTTCCTTAGTAGATATTTTTTATTTTTGTAATTTGGTTATTTCGTAATTTTTTTTCTTATAGTTTATACATTTTTTGGCGGAAAACCAATAATATTTCACAATATTTCTAATAATAAACTGAGATAGTTGACAAGTTCGGAGAAGTTTATTTGCGGAGATAATTGAAAAAAAATATTTTAATTTTATATAAAACATATCTCTTTTATATCAGTGTCTGTTAGAAACCGCGTTGAACATTAGTGGATTTTATATATTATTAAACTGTGTCTTGATTTATGCGTGGAAATCAAATGAGAAATATATTAGTTACTGAACAAATGAAATAACCAGTGCTGAGTTGTAATCGATGTCTGGATGATCCAAAGTTGTGAAAAATTTAACTTGTATCTTACCATTAACTTTTCTATCAGTCCGTTACCAGTCTCCGTGCACATAACTAACCATGACTAGATAACTGCAGAAGCGTTTAGCAGTGACCAGTCGGGCGATAAGTCACAGACGGTTGCATAAACTTACAATATTATCCTACGACTGTGCAGTAGTATAATATCATACATACATTCTTGATCCCACGGGAATTACAAAAACGCATATTGTATGACGACCATAATTCCGTGTGAGCATACGCGTGCACACCATAATATATATAATATTATTATGACGACGGTCGTATAAAGCTGTGTACTGTACATACCTATACCTATACGGACTATCATATAATAGCACTTGGATGCTGCGGTGGAGGTAAACATTAAACACGCGGCGAGTCCGCCCACGCCGCCCAGCTGCACACCAACAAACCCACCCACCCACCCTAACGTGCGTTCAATGTACATGTATAGAGGTACATATCATTGTACTCGCGTATATACGTATACAGGGTGGGTCGTGGCGTTTTCTTCTTTTTTTTTCCACGTGTCGCGTTTGTATTTTAATTTCATGCAAAAGGCATCGCGGGACACGAGACCACAAGCCACCACGTTTGTATACCTGCAGAGACCGAGATGCCGCGGGCACAACGTTCGCCTAAAATAATACTGCAATATCACGAAGACCCGACAGTTTTTCATTTGTAAATATAATATTATTGTATCCTGCAGTTGTTACAGTAAAACGACGTAATATTATAAGTGCATAATTATTATATTAATCCCGTACGAAATTAATTATTAAAGCTCGACCGCGATGTAAACGCGCGCGCGCGAGTATAATGATAATAATGATAATATAAAGGCGGTGGCGGCGAGAGTAGTTTACTCGGCCGGACGAGGGCGGCGGCGGCGGTGGCGGCGGCCGTTGTTTGCCGGGCGCGACTTATAATCCGAGCGGGGCGCAAACCCGGACGGCGGTTTTTCGGAGGAGGGCGACAACCCGGCAGCGCGCGGCACCCGTCGGTCGGCTCCCGCGCGCGACGGTCGATAATGTTCCGCTATGCGTGCAACACACACACACAGCCTCGTCGTCTCTCTCGGTCTCTCCCACACTGCAAGCACATACGTACGCGCAATCTCTCTCTCTCTCTCTCCCTCTCATTCACTCCGTTTTTACTCTCTTCGTCGCAGACCGGGTTATCTTTTACTCGTTTCGCCCCCAAAATCCACTCGCTCGCCCGCGCGCGCCCCGCCGCGCCGCGATAAACCGATAAAAGACCGAAAAATACGACCGCCCGATCGTCTGAAACCCCCCTCCGACGAAATATATGTACGCACTCGCACATACATCACGAGCATACATAATACATTATCGTGTCGTAATATTATATGCGAACGACAGTGTTTTTCGATTATATGTTTTACTGTAGGTACACGACGCGCCAGTCGAGATGGACGGGCGTTTTCCGTTTAATCTACCGCCACGGAAAAAGCACCGAAACAGACACCGCTCGCGTTTCCGTCTTGTTTGCAATTCGCCGCCCAGTTGCTCTTTGCGCGCACGCCGCCGCCGCCACCGCGGCCTCCGCTCGAATTTCGTGCATGTCGATATCCCGGGCGGCGCGGCGGGCATTTCCGAGTTTCCGTGTGCAGACTTTTTTGTTTTAACTACTGTCGCCGAGTTTCGGGCTGCCCGAACATCGCCGTCCTCGGACACCTCCCCGAAACCTTCCCCGCGTGTTTCTTGTTTTTTTTTTGGTTTTGTGTTGCTATATTCTGCAGATTATATAATACTATACAACACGGATGAATAGACACCTACAGTCTATACACTCCAACCTCATCCTCCCCCCGAATACGTATGATTTCGAGATCGCGTTCACACTATTAGAAACACCGTTTCGATTATTATTGTTACAGTCGATAAATAATAAAGTAGTTCGATGATAATAATTGTAGTGACATTTTTGTAAAACTGTGTGGGTGAATGTTGACATAATATTTCAAGTACACATATAACACTATAATATCATAGTATTTACTACTATGGTATTTCTACCAAGAGAGAGAATAGCATAATACAATACAATGTTGTTGAAGATTACGTAACAATCATTATGTAGGTCAAAAGTATTCTTCGTTGATCTTTATATATTTATAAATTATAAGTGTATTGTTTATATGAATTATGATAACCTCAATTTTATTTAATCTAACTTTATATTGGGTGTGGTGAAAATTCCCGAAATATAATACATCATAATATTATATACCAGAATATACCCATAGATTTCTTAGTTATAAGCTCACTGATCAGAATGACCACACAAATCACTATATTATTGCAAACAATACAAACAGTACAAACGGTTTAACATTTTTTGATTGAATGATAATGCAATTAATTGAATAATGATTCTTTTGATAGCTCGAAAACGTTTAAGTAATAGGTGAACACCTACTTTATTGAATAAACATGTAATTTCGTTATATTGTATTATTACAGTATTTATTCTGATAATCTGATGATTTAGTTTATAATATTTGGAACCTATTTGGAAATATCTGATGCCTTTAAATGAAAATATCTAAGGTACAATATGACGAAATGCAATTAAATATTTTGTATGTGGATGTATGCTGAATTTATAAAACGTATTATGGGTGAATATAGAGAATAATTATAAACGATAAAATGCCGTGGACATCTTTTCAAAAGCTACACAATGTAATTATTAATTTATATTTATAACTGAACGTGTTCTGACTGACTAACTTATCAAAGTAGAGCCTAAACCATGAGACTTGCAATTTTGACAGTACCGTCGTATCATCTTACAGGGATGCACTAAAACAGGACTTTCAGTTTTCAAGGAAGAATTTTGAGTTTCACAATAGAAATCGAAATTGTATTTGTTTGTACATGCATGCCATGGGTTACTGATTCTACGAAAATTCTAAACTATTCTTAGAGGTACCAGGAAAGTGTATAAATTAGTTTGAATTACGTTCAAAAATATATTAATTGCTGTATCCAATTAACCACAGACGAATTTCCCATTTCGGTCGAATTAGTTCACAAAGCTGGGTATACATAGACTCTGATTTGATTGTAAATTGAGGCACCGAAACTAGACAAAACCAAGACACATCCATGTATAATAGCACCATATTTTATTTTTGGTCAATTTTTCAAGGGCGAAGTTAGGTTATGGGTACCTACATCTATTATAATTATAAGTATTTGTAATAGTTTTACGGCAGTAATTTTAATTAATCCGCAATTTCAACTGACTCTTTTTAGACAAACTGTCGTTTATTGGATCATAAACTCATTGGAATTTTATTATTTCTATTCGTGTGTGGGGGCTGAGCAGGAGGGTGTTATATTATAATGATATCGCATTGTCGCAAACACCGTAATCCCTATTCGTTTTGACCTAGATAAGCACGCCGCACCCTCCCGCCGCTGCTCGACCCACCGAAGCACGCCGCTGTTGGTCTATGCACCTCCCCCGCTGCCTCTAGGGTGCCATTTAATTGTATGTACACCTTTATAGTCGTTGCCGCGCGCGTGTTTACCATGTTTCGGCGGCGACGGTGCCTCCACAAAGTGTAGGCACACATATACACCACCAGCCCCTTTACGCGATTACACGTACTATACACGCGTGTATATATTGCTTACTTACAACAAATATATATCTATACACATTGTACACACATATATAGGTACAAACGCTTGTCCGACTAATTGATCGGGTTTGACCAGGTGACGCGGCGACTAATAAAATCTACGCCCATAATACCACTGTAATATACATAAATTGGTGTGTGCGTGTGTAACGTTTGTGTGTATACCCCGTAATGTCCGCCCCCTTACGACCGGCGTCTACCACCCTTATTCGTCGTGCTGTTGCGTATATCACAAGCACCGACTACGCCACCCCTATTTATTAGATAGGAGAGCTATTAGAGTCGCCCGTTTCATCGAGGAGAAACGCCGAAAAACAAATCGAACACCGCGAGTTTATACTGCAATCGTCCATTTGATATCGACGTCGCGAAACCTCGTTTCTCGGGAAATCTGCTCTCTGTTACGATACTCCATTATTAAAAACATCTACATAATATCGTTATAATACCTACACATTATAATGTGCCTCGTGGTTGAGTTGATATCGTCATACAATGTGTTCCAGACGTGGTGACAGGAGATGTTATCCCGAAGGAATGACCAAGCTGTACCCGGGTACAGATGAATAACGTTTAAACGTCCATTTATTCATGCAGTGTTGGTTTTAAATTAATTTTCCTCCAAAATAGATGTATAATTTTATACATCACCCATCATATCATGTTATATACCATACCCATCGATAGGATATGAGGATACATCGGTGTCAGGAAACTATAAACCATGTTCGTCAATCTGCATTCTGAACATATATTACGTCATGTATAATATACATATATAGTATATACGTACCCAGGATCGACGTCTTATTATTATTGTTATAAATATAATATAGGTATTATAATAATTTCGACAGTATTATATTATTAATTAAAATACGTGTAAATTATTCAAATGGTGATTACGTATATCATGGAAATTGATTAACATATATACACAATACATAATAATATATTGGTGTATCAATCATATTTATAATATATGCGTTTATGAGTGCCAGCAGAGTTTATGTAGGTATCTAATAATACTATAATTTCAGTATACACGTAGAACCGATATATTATTATTATTATTATTATTTTCTCGGAATATTTCGTATCGGGGTTTGAGGCGACCTCCCTTTTCTTATAATGCAGTCTTGATTTATAGTTGACACTTTAAAAACAAAGTTTACCCGCTTAATATAGGTATAATAATTATGTAAATTTCTCGCTTAACGACTGTTTTAATACCTATACGTGCATATATTCAAATTATACATACTTATTATTATAGAACAGATATTAAAACATTTTAGTATTAAAATATTAAAATATTCTTTTTAAAGAAAGTTTTTTCATTCCGGTCGAATTAATCAAAAATCAATATAATATGATATTATGTATGTGTGCCAATGGCGTTGACGACAATATTTTGAGATTTATGGATTTGTTTAGCTGATTACGTTTCCTTTTTTCCTATCTATTACAATATAATATGTACACACTACACTGTATAGTATAGCCTTTCTCATCGCACACACACGCCGTGAACAAAATAACACTACCACTATAATAATATGTTAAGTTTTCTCTATGTTCTTTGTTTGGATTTCTTTTTGATATCAACATAACGTTACATCCCTTTTTATCATCTAAGAGCTTTGGTTGTGTTACCCTTCGTTTAATGTTTCATTAACACTTTCTCTTTGATATTATCCCTTGTATTTTTGCTCTTGGTCGTGATAATCAGCTAGCTTCATTATTCACATTTTACATTGTATAATATATACGCTCACTAACAATAATTACGTAAATAACTATCAATAAGACTGTCAAAAAGCCACATAGATTTTCAAAAGAAATTATGTTTAACTGTAATTATATTTAACCTACTTATTTTAGCAATTAATAGTAAGTGAGTATCATAATAATTTTAATGGAAATTCGAATATTGCCATTTTACTTACTTACTTATCGGATAACTCAATATTTTTAGAAATACTTGTTATTTAATATTTTATTGTCTTTTCTTTTCTTCTAAAGGTGTTGAACGTTTTGAATTCCTTTATGGCCTCAATATTATTATTATTTATTAAAAATTATTTCCAACGACAGAACTATTTCAATTATTAAGAATAAGTATACAGCCGATAAAATAATCCATCTTTAAAAAAGTATTCAATATTGTATATGCACATTATTCAAACTTCAATGTTTTAAATATTTTAATGTTGCACTCGAAGATTAAATATTTAAATATGTTTGGCACATGTCACACAGCAAACTAAAAAATGCTGGTTATAGTAACATAGAAATAAATACAATTTCGGTACAAAATAAATAACCGTAAGAATAAAGTGTATAATATTCTATTAGAAAACCGTTTAGGCGTAGGTATTGTATCTTTGTAATAGGTATTACTTTCAAATTAATTCGTTTATGATTAATGTTTTTTTTTCAAAAGAAATAATTTGAGTTTAGAAAAAGTTATACTATTTTATAGTATAAAACACACATCATTATCAAATTACGTTATTTTTTTAAACATTTTTACAATAATAACTTAGAAACTTTATTTTAGAAAGGCATATATAGGTACCTACAGCATGTCCGTATACGCAGTACTATATATTTATATATAGTAATTCGTAGTAATATGTCTACGACGTATATATGGTGTATACTGCGGTGTTTCATCTCGTCCGTGCACCATATTTTCGTTTGATATTACAGAGATTGGATTTTCATTTTTGTCGTTTCGATAAGTCTCGAAATATTTCAGTCCGTCGTGCGTCATGACATACGCCCGCAGATATAACATAATGTATAATATTATAAAAACGTTTTACCGTCAACCGATCGATACATAATAGTCGACCGAAACGCTTCAATGGATACCATTCTGATTTCTGACCCGGTAAAATATATATAATTTTCAAATTGACTTATATAGACATACATACATATATTTGTATATATATACCTAATGTGTACATGGAAACCTGGCAATATTGAACAACATATTCGTCAAATAACTCATTAAATTATAACTTAGGTAAGTCTCCCGATGCACCACCTAACCGCCGCGACCGTGGCCGAGTGATATCGTTTAGCCAAGAGCTTCTGCCGTTTCGTCATACCCCGTCCATTGGTTTTTGCTCCCCTCCTTATTTCCATTTTTTCACATCATCATCGACGATTAAATTCTTCGACAGACTTTATTGTAATATGCAAATAAAAGATCATTTATACTGCCATTTTTTCGCGGGTATCTTCGGCGATGTTCACATTCTTCTTGTTCGATAGGTTAGGAAAATATGCATTTTTGTTTGAGCGTTTCAGATTCCACTACCCGGGTGCAAGTTTTGAAAAATATAATCACTGAGCTTATATTCACCGAGCTACTATAAATATGTTTCCAGCATATGAGAATTAATTATAAAATATTTATCGCGTGGGTCGGAAAATTATTAAATAATATCTTCCTCTACTGCATGCCGTATAGAAAATTTCAACAAAAAAGATCACCACCGCTGTTTTCTCACAGGATTTTCGAATGTTTATTTTTCCACTCAAACACACAGGCTTTTGTATTAAATATACCTCCCTCGATTTATATAAACTTTAAAATCCGTTTAACATTACAGAATATTAGTTAGATTTGCTTTACACAGGTTTAGTAAATATTATATTTATAGAGGCATGATCGTTAACATAATATTTGTCTGTGAAGTATAATAATAATATGTATGCGAGTGTTACACAACATTTGATTTGGATACGAAATGCGTTAATAAAATTAAACGCAAAGTTTCGTGTTAAATTCATCAAATATGACGAATCCTGATGGCCACGCGCCATACTGCACAATATGTTAATTTAATATTCGATTTACGCCGTTCATGGCCTAGACATACATATTTATGTATAATTGCAGGACCAATACTTTATATATAGCATATATATTTCTAAATACTTTGAACTCGACCATAGGCACACGTTTTGTCCATCATTACACGATTTTCTTCGGACCAAAAAAAAAAAAAAAACGTGCTCGGCGTGTACCAACGTATAATACTTATATATATAGTGCCTACCTATGTAATGCCTAGTGTAGCCTAGGAGTACCTACCTATATATACAAATATTATATGTATATACAGCGTATCTCGTAGTAATATTTTCGTGAGGTCAGTGGCTCCGAGAAAGGTATTTTTCTCTATTACAAAAAACAAAATTACATTGCTTTTTAACTCTTCGACGAATAGAAATAAAGATCATTATCCGAGTGTACCTGCAGCACACACACATTTACCTACGAGATATATACGCCCCGGAGAGGAATGAATAATTGTTTTCGTTTCGTTGTTACAGAAAACCGCTATACCGTGGTTAATAATAATTATTATTCGCCATACGCACAATGCATATTATACTGTTTTGTATAATATTCCTAGTACTATATTTGGGTATGTACATAATGATATCATATTCGACTAAGACACTTTCCTGACAAAACGTGAAAATTGAAAATATTTTTTACAAACATATATATTATACACAAATGTATCAACGAAAAATCGACCTAAGGCTGTCCTTCGAGATGCCATAATAAGATATACGTATATACGTAGGATTAGTGGAAGACGATTCGTCTTTGTCATTCGTGCAAACCGATTCGGTGTCGACGTCGGAGTGCATGCACCGTGGGTCTAGATGTTTATACGGTAAGTGTGTCAAGTAACAATTACAAGACGAACGCATATAATATAATGGATAATGTTTTTTATCGCAATGTTTGAATACAACCAAAAAAAAAAAAACTATCGCTGTTACATTATATTATGCATCATATAGGAATTAGAAGATATATTATATATGAACGTGGTATAAATTATATGACCCTTTTAAAGTTTTTTCGGTATTATGAAAATTATACGCATAAAAAAATAATGTCGTTTGAATAGAAAGAACACTATTATTTTTTTTTTGACGCGTTAAATATAACAATAAGTCATTTTTTGTAACTCCATATTATATTATATGTTTTAAAATATTATCATCTTTGTCGTGACGCATTTGCTTGAAAAAAATTAAATAAATTGTATTTTATGAATCGTAATACATCTTATAAGTTTATTTAAAAAAAAAAATTATTATTATTATAAGTCTGTAAACTGTATACAACAACATAACATTATATGCGTATATTAATCATCGAGTGCATACCACCTGCATATTGATCTCGAAAGTGTTATACGGAAAAAATATCATTTCGTGTAGGCAGTGCAGCCATGGGCCGTGGTACTGGGCCGCGGACGCTGGTCGAAGGCTAAGCCAGGGGTATTTTTTATCTGTATGATATTTAGTTTGTGGACCTCAAAGTTATTTTTACGAAAATAATGGCACAAATAACTAAATAGGGTTGGTACCGTTGATGTATGGGATGACATGTGCCTTACATTATAATGGCATATACGTATCAAGATCATAAAACGTAGTCGAGCAAGCAGATATAAAGGAAGAGAGGTGATAATGAAAATCGGTCATACACCAATACAAATAGAGTAGGAAGATACTTATTATATTGACATTTAATATTATACTCAAATGTTATAGGCTGCAGGTGAATTGCGAGTGTCACCAAAAAATAAACACTCGTTAATTCCGCCCACTCCTCTTAACTGCTCTAGCATCGGCTTCGTACCATATAATCCTCGAATCGGATGTATTTGTATAATCGTAGGTTATATATAAGAGATATCAAGAGACGTATAATATATGATATGTATAGGTTATATGTACGTAGTATGTAGTACCTGCGCCGTCGTGTATAATGCAGTCATTTCTGAGCTCTTATATTGTATAGGTAGTTGTTCAAGAAGGTGTGTGTGTGTGTGTGTGTGTGTGTGTAGTCTTCGCGAACTTATAAGTCATATTATTACACATATATAATATATGTAGGTATAAATATAGTCGCGTCTCGTGTAAAAGCTTTTGTGGATCGAATTAACGTTGTTGCCACTTTTGGAAATGTGTTTGCGCGACGACGAATGCAAATATCCGTACATACTCGTATATATACGTATTATATACGCGCATAGACGAACGTGACTCACTATTTTTTTTATAACATATTTTATATACAACACTAGCTGATGTACCCGGCTTTCCCGAATGATAAATATTTATTTACAAATATTTACAAATTTTTTTACATTATTATAAAACCCCACTATGATAATCCTCATTGAGAGTCTTACTTTCTGTCGCATAAACGTATAAATAATCAGACTTCGAGGCGCACTAGATTTTAAAAAAAGGGCAATGTAGTGACACTTTCATTGAAAGGAAGAAGGGGGGTATAAAAAAAATAATGTGAATAAAATTTTGTTTTTAGCCATTTGTTTAAAACCCGTTTTCTTCATTGTCATATTATTTTTAATTTTTGGAGACCCGTTTAGATTAAATAATACTAAGCAAAATTTCCGCCATTAAAGTATACTTAAACTACTTATAAGAACTCGAGGTACAACAGTGATAATATTTTAAACCTGCACTAGTGGATAGTATCTTATTGATTGATCATATAGGACATTGTTGGTACACTATTTTAAAAATGTTTAGTCAGATATAATTGGTTATACGATTCTCAATCATATTTTACATTTCGTAAAAAGTTTATAATAGCTACCTAAATAATTTAATTTAAATGTATATTCTACAATTAATAGGTAGGTATAGTTATTATACCTACTTACACATATAATTTAACATTTGGAAATATAATTTATTAATCATTGATAATAATCAATAATTTGACGCAGTCCGCTATATGTTATCATTCGGGGCGCAAAGCCACGAACCTCTGTGACATTTTACGCATTTTTCTAAATATTATTCGATACTCAATAGAAAACCGACAACCTCATCGGATTTTACGATCAAAATATGTTTTCGTAAGGGTTTCTTTAAACCCGTGGTCTTCCGAAACCAGTGTGAGCTCAGCCGATGTCGACTGCTAGCTGTGGACCGCTGTCCATATATCATCATCCACATTTTTCAACAAATCCACTTAGATGCCGTCTCTTTCACGACGATTATTCATTGAAACGTTTTCGTGTAGCCGTCTGCGAGGCGTATTATAATATATTAATGTAGGTTTGGTAGTGCGACAGATTATTGGCAAAACAGGATTTGAACGAGCCTACCCATAGAGGAAATTTCATACATCTTTATTCTCTACACCAGTGGTGCGCAACCTGGGGGTCGCGAAATTTTATTAGAGGGTCCCCAATAATTTTACACCAAATGAAAAAGTTTTAAACTAAGTACATTATTTTATAGTATTATACATAGTAAAATTATTTTGTATCGTCGATGGCTGTGTCAATCGTAACATTCTGTCATATCATAATGTTGAGATAACAAGTTCTATTGAACACGCAATATGGGTTGATTATCATTTTAATAATTTCAGTAGTTTTTTAATTTTAGATTTTATACAACTCAAATTATTTTATATTTTTTTTCGTGTTTTGGATTAATTAAATTAAAGAAATATTAAAATTAACGATTTAATTTATATGAAATATAAATATGAATATGTTTGTATACATTAAGACTATGAAGTAAATATATATTATACGCATACATGTTGGAAGGAAGGGGGAGGGAGGGGAAGAATTACCAAAATAAATAATTTTGGGGGTCGTGGATCAAAAATGGTTGCACACCACTGCTCTACACAATTGATTTAAAATATTTATTTTATTAAAAGTTAATGTATTATGTGTGTAAATTGCATAATATTATAGTGTAGAGGTTTGAAATTAAATATATATTTACTGTGCATACGAATTGTTATAAAGTAGATTAGACTTTTGCAAAAAATAACAATACTGTTTGATAACTATAGAAATGAACTAATGGATTAAATACTATAAATTATCAATTTTGTAAGCACGATTACTGTCCTGTTTAAACTGTTCCAAATGTAGCAATTTCTCAATAGATTTTTTTTCCAACCTACCCAAATATGCTTTGCTTCACATAAGATTATTGGTTAAAATAAATTGTTGATAATTTTAATTAATATATAAATTATATATTATCGGGTATCTTGTAATTAAATCTTCATCAGAATCGTCATCGTATAGTTGGCTCGTCGCAGACACAATGCGTTTTGTGTCGTCCGTACGCAGTCATTATTTTTCACACATAATGATGTCTGCAGTGTAATGGTAATGACATAATTATATTTTGTACCTAGTCAAGCAAACCGACAAATCCCATGTCGTCTGCAGGTATCTTTTGTCGCGTGCGAAACGTTTCCATTCATTGCATTGTCGATCTTCGAACGCGACAGTAAATATATAGACATATAATATACATGTACCTATTTATACAATATGTACAAATAACGATCAAACAAAAGACAATCTAATTTTGGAAGACAGATAGAGACTACGAGGAGACAGAGTTGGCAGGGAGGAAGAGCGAGTGAGATAGAGAGCGAGATAAATTAAATAAATAACGTTCACAGGTGTGTTGGGGGCGTTGAGAAAAAAGGTAACTATTCCATTAATTTTTGTTCGGACGCGCCCGCCCTTCGAAATAAATTTCCTTTTCGTTTATGTGTGTGGGTGTACTGTAATAATAATACAGCCACCCTGTTCGGGAAACATTCGTACATAATTGACGCGTGTTATTTGTTTTGTTTAGGATTTTTTTCTTCATTTTACTGCTTCCTCGTCACCTACAGGTTGACTATTTCATAAGTACGTCAGTACATAGTACTACATACATCTCAATAACAACAGTTTACCACATATAGATGTACATATAATTATAATTATACTGCCTGGTCGACCGGAAACATTTGTTTAATTTTCACCTGTATAACCAGTCGTGGTGCTATGTAGCCTCTTAATTTTATTAGCAGCGGTTGCCTTCGTCGTACCAGTTGTTGAGATCACATATTTTCTCGTCACTCATTTCTTTTGAACTTAGATTATGATTAAATTTTATTCTATTAAAAATAAAACACCTTTACGGCTATGTCATGTGTTTTATTACAGCTGATAGTTGATATGCACATTATATATAAATTTATCGGACCATTTCTTTGATCAGACCGGTCCATCGCACGCGGTGCGTAACTAATCGTATAAAAGTTAACGATTGAGCCCATCTTATATACATGTTTAATTGATTTGCTGCAGGGTAAGTACTACAGCAGGTACTTGAGTCTTTTTCTTTTCTATTTGTCTTCGTTATCATTCAACACATTTAAAATGTACAACGTGAACTCAGTTTCTAGTAAAAAAAAATTAAATAATTAATACTAAAATATATATTTATTTCAACTTTTACAACTTGAGGTATTGGTAAACTTAAAAGCTGTTCGAAAATTTCGATTCAAAATATGTACATGTACATCAATACAATATGAACGAATCTAATAAATAATATCATTTGAATAAAACCAACATCATGCGCCTTAACCACCTGATTCTAAATGATTATGTAAATAATATTACTAACCATTCTACAAAAATATCAATAAAATAACCGATTTATATGAGTATGACAAACGGTACACAGATCGTAATTTCTACTCAATGAAACACCTTTTAATAAGAAGCGTGTAAAATATTGAAAATTAAATTAAATTGGTACAATATTATACTCTACTCCAGTTAAAAAAAAGAATTACTCATGAATAATGAATCAATATTAGTTTAGTTTATTATTTCCGATTTTCTATCTATTATAATTAGTTTTACGTATTTAATCAATTTTATTAAGTAGATCATTGGCCAAATGGGAAATAGGCAAATTAATAAGTAAATACTAAAAATGAATTACTTGCTGTTATTTGTTTTTGTTATTGATAAAACTTCTTTTCATGTGTTGAAATTAAATGTAAATGTGGTTATAATATTGTTATTGTTTCATAGCTTATTAACGTAATCGTTGTCACCGACACTGATCGTCCATCAGCTTAAATACTTGGGCGGGTAGGTATAATTTTTTTCAACGAAAATATTTCATCGGAAAATTGAGGATTTAATTAAAGAAAATACCAACATGTTATGCACTAAAAGATGTCCAAAAAATTAAAATGAACTCAAAGTAGAAGTGAGGGATTATTTTATGAAAATCGAAATAGTGTAACTCGTAATAATAATAATAGAGCATCAAGTATAATGTTTCAGGTTTGTGTAGTTAATCAGTTGGAACTTTGTGAGCTGGGGTTTCCACGTTAAAAGACAATTTATATGCTATACTTAATTGTTAATTTCATACTGACACGTCGGTCCGAAACAATTGATTTAAATTTTTAATTCGACACGCAGATACTACCATATTTTGCCATACAGCCCGATGTAGACAATAGACAATAGACATTACACATATACACGGTTATTATTCCTTAGGACCAGACTAGGATGTATTATATTCGTCTTTATGGTTTTGGAAGTTCATAATACGTTTTCCAACGATTCGACGAAGGTCAGAGTTGAAGCAAAGGATATATTATATAATACGGACAATAATATAATACCAGTCATCTGTTAAAATTCGGCCACAAAACGCGTGTGGGCCTGCTTCGTCTCCGATCATGCTCTTATTATACCTGCGCAACGCTCTTCGCCTTGGACGCTATATAGCCCCGCTGATGTACACAGATCGAGCCCACCCACGTCCTGTTTTATTAATATTTTTTTTTTAAATTAAATAACGAACTTTTTTTATTGTATACTTCGACGACGAAAGCGACCATTAGACCAGAACGGCCTTAACAGTTTTGAAGTCTCTACCACACATCACTACGTTGGCGTGTCTTGGAGACGTTATAACATATAAGTATATAACAGTTACTAATATACAGTATAATATATACCTGCCTAGGAAATGAATTCATGATATATTTTAATATTATGTATATTTATTTATATGTTCCTACACTTTTATTACTGGCGTGATGTTTAAAATGTAGAAAATAATACAATAAAAACACACAATATACTAACTGGTTACAGTAAAATACTTTTAGTTTCTCGGCAATATAATATAACACGTTTTGTATAGAATCGTTTTTAAGATTGACATTTTTATTTTACTTGTGTTACTTTGATATGCATATAACTATATAAGTGGTGCAACGAAACTACGAAACCTATTTTCTGTTTATATTGTATGATGTTGTGTTTTCTATTGACTATTTTGTATTTACATTTTATATGCATATACTCGTAAGTATGTTTGTTATTTATATATAATATTTATTAATATGTGTGTAGATTGATGTTTAACTCGTTTTTATTGAATTGGAGTAAAAAGTTTTAATTAGAATTTATTCTTGGCGATTTGATCTTGTAGTGTCGCGTTATACTCATACAATAATTATTATTTAACATGGATTTTAGAACATATTTCGCAGATTAAGGTAAGTTCTTAAAGTGAAGACGATAAATGGTTCGAGAATGAATTTCTAAAAAAAATAGATGTTCTTACTTTTTCACTTTTAAATTCATAATAATGTATACGTACCTAATTATATATAGTTATTCAAATCTTTAAAATCATTATAATCACGTATATATAAGATTTATCCGACACTGGTGAATGATTCTAGTTCTGATAAGCTTATGCTTTTGAAAAATGTCAAACGAATCGGTTACATCATTAAAAAAAAACCAAGTGTGCATTAAAATAATGATAATTAAATTAAAAACCAGGTGGGAGGCCTTTTTAATTTGAAAAAATAATCAACCCTAAGTTTCGTTAATTTTTTTTCTTTCTTTATGCATGAACATTATGGGAAAACCGGAGGTTTTAATTCAGTGGACGAAAAAAACCTTTGCAGTAATTACATTACGGGTAAAACAAAATGCGAGTGGACCTACTGTGGTGTTATGTAATATGTGTGTGTGTGTGCGTGTGTATCATATTTTTTATCCATTCTTTTTCTGTTCCCTTTGAATTAACTGACTTAATTGATGCCCCAACGTTCCTGATTGTGTATGTGTGAATTGGAGTGTGTGTTTGTACGCGCGGGCGCGTTTGTCTATATTTTAGATGTATAATAATATAATATATAATATAATTTTTCTTTTTCCCGTTGTTTTGTTTTTAAAACGCGTATAATAGACATATATACATGCCTGCTTCTATACCTCTTTTCTCTTCCCGTTTGCATCCATCATCGCGCGCGCACTTAAAATTACCAAGTCCTTCAAAATTTCCTCGACCACGGGATGATACAATTGAAATATAAAAAAAAGCTTTCAAGGTTGACGTGAACAAAACTCACCATACAACTACTGGTGCCTTAAATACATTGTTATAACCCTATTTATTATATTTTATATTGTAATAATATTTTGTGTTGTTAAAGATTAAAATATGAACAGCTGTGTGCCTGTGTGCTTACTGTGTGGCGTGTGCATTTATAATCTGCACTATTTTTATAGGTATGGTTTTGTTGCAGGTTCACTGTTTTCACGAGTATTTATTATTGATTTATTACGTTACATTTGTATAACTACCAACTACTTAAAAATAGTTTAGACTATCTGTATATAGACCACTAGAGACTAAGCACAAATTTACATTTTTGTGTGATCGTCGATTTTTAGGGTTATCACTTATCAACTACAATATATCATTGATAATTAATCGATTGTATAAAAAAGGTAGAACATAAACATATACATTTAGATTTAATACAATATTTGCTCCTCTAGGAAACAACTCTATTAGGTACACTATTCGTATTGAATGTGCTGCACTGTACTTCCTCATCGATATCTAATAGATTTTCTACACAGAGTACGCATGCATTCGCGTAGGTTCCTATGATCACTTTATAATCATAATATATAAACATGACGTAGGTGTTATGATTTATGATTACTAGGTATGTTATTAAATAATAATATTGTAACACTCAAAATTGTCGTCAATAAATATAATGATATTATGTGGGGTTAATATTTTCTTCGAATATGATAAATGTAATTGAATTGCCTAGTTAAAATTATACATATAATATTATTATGTTTTCTACTGATGGGTGTACCGGCAGGCATTGGAAATAAAAACAACACCGGTACTCCTATCCACTCGCTTTTACCTGGTGTTTTGCGCTTCATTAATTCTCCTATATACATAACGGTTTTCACAACACGCGTCACATGGTATCAAAATAAATGATCGTATGAAATAACCATGTATAATAATATCAATATGTAGATATAATATATTATATACATAATACCTTTATACGTCAGTCGCCAATATTTCTATATTATTTTTTATCATCCCGCGGTTAATGTTGAGTACATCACCGCCACCGTCGTCACATTTCTGTATAATATAAATTATACTATACGACAACAGAGGTTGTAAAAATCGGTTTATTCGACATAACACGTCAATCCAAACCATCATTATTTATTGTATTTGCACCTATTTTCAATATATTATAGACACTACAGTTTTACAGCGGTGACACATGTGTGTGTATAGTGTATTAAAAACCTAACCGAAAAATAATTAGTAGTCACATAAATACATTATTTATTTATCATTGTTTACACTGGGTTAGTGGTGGGCCACAGAATTTTCCACCATATTTTAGCATTATATGAGAAAACGGGAAAACCCACCACATATAGAGTTCAAGTTGTGTGAGGGGGGAGTATCGGAAGTCTCTGCAGAAATAGGAACGACACGAATTAACATGGAATATTATATTACATATAAATTATAATGTATAAAGGGGCCCGGTATTTTCCGATACCACAGTTTCCGTTCGGACAAAACGATTATAATATGCACGAGCAATAACTTATTATTTTTCTATATCCCCACATATTATAGTGTTATTCATTGTAAATCGATGACAGTAATATCACAGTAACGACCATATTAATATTATGTAGGTAATGTATTCGCTTTTTACGCGTGTCTTTAAGTGAAGACAATAATCATAATATTATAATATCAATATAATATTATGTAAGTACTTATAGTGCACTATGATAAAAAGTATACATTCGCAACATAAAAATCTATTATTATATTATATTACATATAATTACTATACACTAAGCAATTTGTACATTCGACGAATATATTTTTTAAATTATTATATTATTAAAGTGTTTCAGTATATTTTTGATGATATCGATTCATGTAAATATCGAATTAATAGTCCGATATTTTTTTCAAAAGATAACCGTAATACACGTTATTGTTAGAACTTCGAAGTAAGTAAAATAAAAATCAACCGTGTTAATGATCAGTGATCACATCACTCGCTCACACTTTGCTTTAAAAAAATCACTTTGTACTTTAATAGAAAAAGTTTACATTTTTTTTACATAGATGTATACAGATTAATTAATCTCACATATTATATCATTTAAAGTATCAATGAATGAGTATTGGGTTTAAATTTAAGTCTATAAAAGGGTGCTCGTACTTGTTTATTATTTTTCTTAAATAGTTAAATTTACGTAGGTGCAGGCGTGCAGCATTCTCACAGTACTCGTATATAACTAGTATAGGTACAATTATTTGGGTCACCACTTCGTATTTACTTAATGTATTTTCAGCTTAACGATTTTTCATGTTAATAGTCTTACACATGCATACACAAATAAATATATACGCATTTTCATTGTCCACTTAATAAAAAATACAAAAATAAAAAATTCCACGGGGTTTTAAAATGTGTACAAAATCCTTGAATTTATAATTTATTGTATTATATTATTAACCCACTGCTTACAAAATTAAAACATCGTAGATTACTTTATATTATGTATACATATTTTCATGAGAATAATTGGTACTTCTTTGGCACAACAATAAGCGTGTTAAACTGTGTCACAAACGACAGAAACTGAGAAAAATATAATAATGGCAGAATATTATGTTCGAATACGTTTCTGGTCGAGAGAAAGTCATTAAAATTATGAGAACATTTTTTTGACGTTCATTATTATATACTATAATATGACATTTTCACACACACGATTATTTGACATAAGAAATCTAAGATCTTTCTATTTATGGAAAACTGCAATAACCTCACTGCAATTTTTTAATCGAGTATTTTTTTTTTTTTTTAAGTACTCATACTTGAATAAACAACAAATCGTACACTTACGACGATTACCAATCTTAATTAAATTACTAAAATATACATAATACGACGTATGTACTTATAGTTTAAAAGGTCTTAAAATGTTTTTACATAGATTATTTTTAAGGAATGTCTTCGATTGTATAATGCGTATTGTATCTATCTAAAAAAAAAGTAGTAAAAAGACCATCCGTAAACGTATGTATTGCAAACTGCATTTCTTTAACGAGGGTGTGTGCACACACATACACACACATGCACGATATGGTTTAATTAAACTATATATAGTATAAATACATATATATAGGGGAGGGTATGTGTGCTTTCGTAGTTACGTGTGGGGATGAGCTAGCGCCGCGCGGTGGTGGCGGAGGCAGTACCAACGGCACTGGTCTTCATAACTCGGTGAAGTTGGTAACACTGTGATACCACCATCACCAACATCACTACTACCACCACTGACATCGTCACCCCCCTGTACCGGGCGTGGCCGCTCATTAAAGGAAACATTCGGCGGCGGCGGCGGCGGCGGCGGGACGCAAGGACCCGAAACCGCTGCAACCCTCCGACACTACCGCCACCGTCCGACTGAAATTCCGTTGTGCGCGCCCCATAAATTTTCATTCAACCCGACTGCACGACGACAGAGGAGTACCACTCTCCCCCCCCCCCCAGCCCACGGAGGGGGCGACACGACCCGATAATAAACGTCGTCCGACCTCTTCTCCTCGTCCACTCGGATTTTTTCCCTTTTATGACCCACACGACTTTTATTGCGTTCAACTATTATATATATATATATATTGTACATAAAGTGCCCGGACGGACGACGAATCCTCCTCCTGCAGTTCCCTACATATACGTATGTATGTACCACACCCGCAGTCACACAGAGGCTGTGGCAAATTCGATAATGTTTTCGGGGAAAAAAATAACCTCCTCCCCCCCCCCCTTCCGGTTGGTTAAAAACATATTATACGGATTACAATTTTATATTGAGTCATATTGTATTATTATGTCTATATATGTTTGGCCGTATCGAATCGACGGTCTCATCAGTTATAGACATAGTATACATATAATATCCTCTTAATCACGTACGCCGTACGGGATAATAATTAATATTATTGATATAAGCGAGAAATCAAACCACCATTCGACTGATGTAGATTGGATATGACTATACCAACGTTATGTGGAACTTTACCGCATTTCTGGAGTACATATTTTTGGTCAGGAGAGGGTGGGGTATAGGTACTATATGCAAATTTAGGAAGGCACGTCAAAACCAACGCATTCGTCTGGCCTATCGTGTATACAAAGGCTTAGTTCCACCGCGGATATTTGGGTGAGGTTTTAAGGCCCCCGAAAGTTGCAGGCCAGTGTTATTCCCGCAATAGGATTACGAGTCTACAGCACGAGTGTATTATTATAATAATATATTCGCGTTTGTGTGTAAATGTGTGTGTGTGTGTGTGTGTGTGTGTGTGTGTGTGTGTGTGTGTGTGTGTGTGTGTGTCTGTGTGTCTGTGTACGGACGCAGCCACCGGACCGACAAAGAGTCTCTCGACCCCCTCGCCAAGAGTCGAGACGCCGCCGATCCTTTATATATGTACCCACCAACCGCCGCCCGCTTAACCGCACGGCGACGAGACTACTGAGAGACCGGCCGAAGAAAGTCAATATTATTATTTAGTTGACCGTTTTTGAACGTCACGGATACTGCAAGTATGTGTTTATATAAAATTGTATTTATTGTATTGCCTAAACATACATATCTTGTACCCGCCCGAACACGAGTGTAATTATTATATGTATAATAATAATATAGGTTGTTCGTCAAAAAACGCGTCGACCGCAAGCGCCGAGGATCACACGCAATATTATTATTATTATTTATACCAATGTTATAGAACGGCGTCGGGTGTCTGGAGTTCTGAACACTCCTCCCATTTATGATAAAAAAAAATAATAACTGTAATCAATAATTGTTATTTAATAATAATAGGAAAGAAAATAATTTTAACCATACAATTTTTTTCTATCAAAATTTGAAACTAATAACATTTACCCAAATGCAAACTGGAAATTTTTAATGATACCTAAATTATAATTTACTGTCTTAATATTGTTTTTAAAACGGAAAATATTTTGAAGTATGTCATAATATAATATTATGCTTAAACTTACTAACACGCTAATATTCGTACTTAATATTTATAAAAAAGTCAATAAAGCATTCAGTTGAGTTATGAATTTATAATTTGTGCTGTTGATGTTGTTTCGTAAATGTTTAGGTGTCAGGTGGGTATCGTCAACGAGAATATGATAAGCTAAAAACGTTCTATGTTTGCCTCCGCCGCCTATTTTATGAACAAAAATATGTATAATTTTTTTTTCCCCGATTCAGTGGCTAAGCACCGCGTTTCTGGTCGGTCGGACGACGACGCCTACCGCACCACCGCAGCGGGCCCACCGGTTGCCCGTAGTATTATAATGGCAATAATAATATAATAACGGCCGGACGCGCGACCGTAGGTCGGTGAACCTATTTGCGGAGACAGGTATCGCGGAACCACCGTCGGGCGCCGCCACTGCAGCGTACACTCACACACACACAACGATTTTTCGGCACCGTAGATTTCGTCGCCACTGCCGAGCATAACATAAGTAGGTATATAGTCGAAGTCGTCTTGCATAATACTCTTCACATTACGCCACTGTTAGGGGAAACGCGGAAAACGGTCGTCACACGTTTGCGTCCATTTCCCCCGCAGCGATCGGTCACAGTTTTCTCCGATCTCGAGTCTGCCCGCTGCGCGCCCGCGATTTATATATATCACCATTCATCACAATGATCGAGCGCGAAACGCGCACACCACGGTCGCGGTATATTATTACCATACATTTCTATGGATACCTGCTTGCAGAACGATGCGGAAATCGCGGTGAGAAACGTCTCCTCTACATCCTCGTCACTCCTTCTACTCTTTCATCTCCCGCGGTGCTGTGCTATACCGATGCGGTTTTTGCTTTAACAATAGAGAAACATTCCAAATAATCGTGGAGCCAATGAGATATTTTTGTTACCTATTCCCTAGGATTTTCTATTTCCCGAAAGAGTTTTCGTTTCAAATATGTAGAGCTTCGATTTTGATTTCAAAATGTACTCTACCCTTTTCGGCCAAAACTTATCGTTCCCTTTTCGGCTGCTGTTCCTTTTTGGCCAATAACTTTTTTATTATCATAATGAGTAATGGCCAACAACTGTGTGAAAAAAATAATAAAATAAAACAATTGGCAACTTTATTATTTTTATAGTCTTCAGTCTTCACTGTATGTATAATTTCGTTCATATTTGATTTTTTGGAAATAAAGACAAACCTGTATTATTCCTTGTTGGTTTTTTGGTAAAATATAATGTAAAACACGACCCTATCAGTATAGTCATGTGTCCCATAGACAGTATGGACAATGAAGAATAGTATGGTATTATAGTATAGGCTATATAGAGTAATGCCAATATGTTAAACCTTATTGTTTCCATCTTATCAAATATATAATAATATATTATATAATAGGCAATATGGAAAATCAATTAGGTACTTATAAGCACATTCTTGAAGCATAATTATTATTTTATAGGGTTTAAAAGATTATAGTAATTTTTATTCAACTACTGTATCTTTCGACATATTCGTGAATGCATATTTTATTATCAAAATTATTATGATTATATACGTATTATAAGACAATATTCATTTTTAGTCAATTAATATAATATGTTATAACAGTATATTGCCAATTGTTTTATTTTATTATTTTTTTACTCTGTTGTAGGTAATAATGTTGATAAAAAAAATTACTGTCCGAAAAAGGAAGGTACATTTTGCTCGAAAAGTGGATCGTCTGTTTGACCAATACGTTACGCGCGTATCGATAGATAATAATAAAGATAAAAGAAAATATATATACCTAATTTTTAATATATGTAATTTGTAGGTTTATTATATAAACGTCAAATCAGCATCAAATATTTCAGTTTTCACTTAAACTATGATATGGTTCGTATACCAACTATATTTTGCCATTTTATCGTAAATAATTTGTTTCTTTTATTGTGAAACAGATTGAATTTTCGCATTGATGACTTACATTGATACTTCTCCATATTATATTATTACAAACCATAGTTATAAGCAGTAGAAAAATATCGTTTTTGAAACCCTTATATTTATTTTTCAATGAGTCTCCATTCCTCAGAAAGCCAAAGAAAAAAGGAAACAATAGCATTATTAGACGAGGTGTTCTTGGCTATTAGGTATCGCTATTTTTTCATTAATTATGGGTATAAACTTTTTTTTCTAAAAAAATAATTAAATTCATGAAATTTGAATACTACCTCTTTACGTCTTATACTATAATATATAGCAATATATTAGTATTAGTTTATAAACGTGTATAGTGTATCCTTCATACTTTGTATCATATATACACACGCACAGCATATAATTTATTGTAAAAATTAATAATTCAAATTTAATGTCTTAACCTATAACAGAGAGGCGAATTCGAGTTGCCTGCTATTGCAGCGAAAAAAGAACGAATGAAATAGAGCACGATATGTTTACTAATAAATTGCCACTGTACCTTAGTACTAGAAATTTGATAAAACATGAAAAACGGACGGAATGAAGAAATGCCCCTTATCGTCAAAAAGACGCGCCGCACTCCAACCGTGACGACGCCGTGAATTCAAAATGTGTCATTTGTTTCCCTCTCGAGCGTGTATACATAAAGAATGTCATCTTTTATAAAACATTTAAATTTGCATTTGGATAGTGTACAAATACTCCTAGTGTACATATTTCTAGATAATAATAATTTTAAAAGAAAGTGGAATTATTACCGTAAAACAAAATTTATGACGTTATAATAATAATACGTCAAGATTTCCTACGATAACGTATATAATAAAATATAATTTTATGAAAATATTTTTTCTAGGAAGGAAAATAACATAATGTACAGATCCTGTATCGCATCGTCCAAAAGGGCTTCGATCGACTATAGCACAAAGTCTACAGCAATTTCGGAGCGCCGAGTATAAACTTCTATTTTATTTTATGCACGTGTACACGAAAAATGCATTTAATCGATTTTCGCCAGCGTATATTCGAACCTTTTTTCATTATTATTATTATTATTATTATTATATTTTACCATGCACTTGTCGTATATATAGTATTAATGTATTTTAATAGTGCGCGTAGGTATTATAATAATAATATAAACGTTTTTCACTGTAGAAACTTACGGGTGGTAAAAAGAAAAATGATTAGCGAACAGGAACGAGATATATAGGTATGATGGTGGGATGGGGGGGGGGGAGGTGGAGACACGAGTGGTAAAAGCAGGTGAAGCTAATCAATGCCAAAACTCTGGTGTGCGGCGGCGGCGTGTTGCTCGGCAACAGCCGTTTCGCTGGTCCCAACAGTTTTAGTTATAATACAACCCAGGTAAAACGCCCTCACTCTCTATACCACTCCCGCGCACACACTCACACACATATATAATATATACCTATACATATTGTGCTTTTGTTCGGGGCATTTGCATGGGGCCCCCAGCCGATATTAGGTGCGTCTGTGTGTGTGTGTGTGTGTGTGTGTGTGTGTGTGCGAGTGTGTGTACATATAATGTGTGCGTATATTATACATAATATTATGTATACACATTCATATATCGACAAAGGTCCAATATATACGTATATAATATTATAAACACGCGCACACACCAGCACGCGGTTGTCATTCCACAGCGTCCTTTGCAGAGCTTGCACCACACACACACGCACACGCACGCGAGCGCGTATGCACTTAAGCTTTTGACAAATTGCTATGCGTGTATTGTCGGCCGAATAATTGACACGTACCGGACGATTAACATATTTAAAATACTCCGCGGCAAAAGCGCACACACGCGCATGCGCCAATACCGCCCACGCACTGCACAGACCTTATACACACACACGAGCCCGAGCGCTGGCGCGTTCGGGCGAGCACACCGTATATAGCTAGCCCTCGTTAGTCTAAAACCGGGGTTTAGACGGATTTATATCTCTCTTGTTCAAACTTTGTGACAGGTTGAAAGCTTTGTTCTTGATTAAGTTCAGTAATCCGCGCGCTGGAGCACGCTACGGCTCTCTTCATCGTCCACCCCTTCCCACCGGTCCACCAAACTCTAGCCGTAGATTAAGTGATAAAATATAATTTTTTCATTTTCTCAAGCCTTTCGTGCCCACACCAAAGAGTCGTGATTTTTTCGTATTCATTTTTCTTTTTTTCAGTCTTTGCCCCCCTTGCTCTACCCATCTATCTTTACACTGCGTTCTCTATCTCCGGAACGCGATGTTCCGACGTGTTATTATTATTAAATTGCTGTATCAGATGACTTATTATCCAGCGTATCGTATACACTCACACATAATTACACTTGCAAGTAATTCAATTTGAAGTCATGTCACCGGGAATTGTTAAGGCCTATCACCAGTACATATGGTTGTATGTATACCCAATACCAGCCGATATCAAAATAGTTTATTATAAGATATGATTTTAAATACGGAACGAAATCTCCAAAATAAGGAAAATGGGTTAAAAAAGAAAATCAAAAGAAAAAAAACATAATAATAGTGTCGTAAGAAGAAAAAGAAAAATCGTCAAGAAAAATTAATTCGGATCATCGCTGATCGCTGTTTCCTTTAGGTAACAATAAACTGTACTAGCGTTAGCGAATATGAATTGCCCCAACATCGACGAGAAAGACGCGCCCGACTGATGACTGAACGTGGGTGAATCCGGGTGGAGGGAAGTTATTTGCATCTGTTGCATCAAGCGGTGTAATTAAAACGTCTACTTAATGGAATGGAAACAATTATGAAGTAACGTTTTAAAAATTTAACTAAATCTCCATCAACGGTAGTGTGAAATTGGAACCCAAGTCGTGTCGACGGACTGCGCATTGAGACGTTGCTTACCTGCACATGCACGACTGTATAATAATAACAAAACGCTCACAATTAAAAACGATAAAAGTGTGTTTACTATTTATTATTATTACTATTATATTGTCATTATATTATTTTATATGTTGTATATATACGAGGTAGAACAAGCATCTATTGTTCGGATTCAGGCCGTCGACAGAATGAAGTCTATCGCTTGTATAGGCTATGGGCATATGTTTTTTTTTGTGAAGAAATACATATTTTGCAAGATGCGAGGCGGCAAGAGGACGTGTGCTACACATATAGTCGTATACATAATATCAACATTGTGTCATCTTCTCTTCCTACATATTATACTCTGCGATGCGTTCGAACCTTATACTTGTCACAATTTCGAAACTCCGTAAATACGTGTTTAGCATTTAAATGGGCTGTAAGAATAAAAATCTGTCACCGTGTGAAGTCTAGCGAACAACGTTTTATATCATTTCTTCATCATCGGCGTCTACGATATCAATGTTATATTGTTTTGGTACAGAATGATGAACGTGTACGGACTAAACGAGAACGGTTCCCAGAAAACTTTATTGTCAATATATTTTCTTGTAGGCAGTATAATATCATAATTTTCTATATAGCTATAACGATTTCGTATTATTGTAACGTCTTTTGGGAAACCTTTTGCAATCATTGCTTTTGGAATGCATCTCCGAGGTTCTTGATTATTGATTTTTTCGATTAACAAAAGAAGGTAGGTACTACAATTATGTTATTTAAAATACAAACATTATTGTACCAATGTGGCAACATCCATATAGTTTTGTGATACATGAATACGAAATATTGAACTATAGGTTGTTTGATTTCAATAGCGTGCGAAACCTTAGCCTATTGTATATACTATATAGTAACACGATAAGGCTGGGATTATCCACTGGAATAAGTTATCGTATTAAAATGTACGACCTATACACGCAGTTTCAGATATCTGTGGTCTTTTTATTTTAGAAACATTTGAAATTGTATAACTATGACGGTCGTTAAGCAATGGCCCATGAAATAATTTGAAATTGCACACGCACTCGGACGAAACAAGCAATTTGTTCTGATTTTGAACCCCATGATGTGGTGCTGAGAAGGGGCGTGGGAGTGAAAAAGAGAGAGAGGGAGAGACCGAAAAAGAAAAAGAGCTGAATTCAAAAGATCCTTTTGTCGACCGGTCAAACAAAAACAGCCCGTTGTTTGATTGTTGTTGTGCCGGCGAAATATGCAGGTAGATAGTGGAAATAAAAATATTATCTATGTCGATCAATATTATATATATTAAATATATTAAAATGTTATATTTGCAAGAGTTTTACTTTGGATCCAAATTTCATGATTGTAACGAAACGCGCCCGGAGCACTCCGTTCACGTTCGTAACTATACACACCCGACATAGCTCTGATCGGCGAGGGGTTCAGGTATGCGATTTATGAACAATGAAAAATCGTTCGGTATTTGTTGACGTCGAAAAAAAAATCACTTACTTTGCTGTGCCGTCGATTATTTATTATTATCATAATAGGATACGACGAGGGGATGCGTGAGCGCTCGATGACTGCCCATTTTCTTCGGCAAAAACCCATTATCGCCTTGTTGTATTATGGTGTCTGAACAGACCCTAAAAACGGTTAGGGTGCGGCGCTTTGAATTGTTATTTTTAAACCATTTTTTTTATTATTCAATGACAATGATGGACGAAAATTGGCGCCTAATGTCGTAATGATTTCTATTCACATGTGTTTGTACCTTTCCCAACCAGTTCTAAATGTGCCGATACCTAAGTATAGTAATTATTGTAATATGAAATGTAAGGTGCGCGGTCTTATAAAATCTCAATAATCGCATAATAACACGATTCAAACGGGTTTGTCTATTTGATATAGTCTACTATATAGGATGCGAAACAATTACAGTGGCCGGTAGGTTTTGCACGGGTACTTATAGTTATAGAATAAATCCGGCAGTCCGGGCACCACTTAACAGACCCCTTGGCCGATTATCATTATTTATAACGGCAATGTTACGTTTTGAAAACGGCACTCACCTGTAGTGTGCGACGTGATATCACTTCCCGGGACGATATTACCAGCGTAATCCTGTCGCGGTGCACGCGGAGACGTTTCCGGCACTCGGCATTGCTTTTCAAAAAACTTAACGGCAATTCGAACACACACAAATAAGAAGAAACACGAACGCGCACCAGTATATTATTACTATACTATATAATTACTTTATTTTTTAATTATTAGTGATGATTCGTATTATGAATAGGCAAGCAACAGATAGGGAAGAGAATTCGCTTCGACCGGTAAAAATCCAACGATGATAATAATATTATATAGTGTACGGCGGAAAAGGCACTGGGAAACACGTCGGAAAACGGACAAATCGCATACGACAACACAATATTATTTCCTAATAATAACGGCGTCGGAAACCCGGCAGTGGCGGCGTCGATAACTATACGGCGACCGGTCGGAATGAACGTGCGTGCTGGTGTGTGCGTGGAATTCCGGTCGAAAGGATCCCCGGTGCGCGGCGGCGGCGTTCGGGCGTCGGCCACGGCCGGCGATCTGAACCGACGCCGGCCGACCATCGATTTTCTGACCCCGGGCGGGATCGTGTTTTCCGCCGCCGCCGCCACCGTTTTTTCCTTTCCCCTGTACACAGTATAATAATATAGTTTTCGGCTGCTGCTGCTGAAGGCTGGCTGAACAACGAGATTTTCTGCGGCGTGCGCGGCTGCACAAACTATAGAGGCGGCCGTAGCCGCCTGTAGGGACGATGTCACAATAACGACGATGTATTAATAATAATGATAACAATAATTATAATATTATACCTGCATGGCTGCATACGCGTATGCGTGCAGTGTGTGTCTATCGAGAGTGGGTGAGTAGTGAGAGTGTGTGTGTCAGGAGAGCCTTTTTTATATTTTTTTCTGCCCATCCCTTCAGCATCTTTTTTTAACCACCAATAATTCTCCGTTGCAGCAGAACCAGATCCAATCGTACTGAAATGCATGGCCCAGGGCTGAAAAACGTTGTTTGTATGTCAATGAACTTGGTTCATATTATTTAGTTGACAAAAAAAAAAAAACAAAATAAAAAATAATTGAATTTCCACGTGTCACAAATGTATGAATTACAATGTTCAAACAATACATGCTTATCGCTGATTATGTTTCTGAGAATACAAGTATTATATATTATATATTTTATAGTGTGCGTATATTACCACACGTATATAGGATGCATACGATATATAGGTAGACGTAAATCGTGCACATTTACATAACATGTATTCGTGATGATAATTGATGTTTTGTACGATATTTCAGTTGAAAATGTAAAAAACCCTTTTGAGGAATACAAAACTTACATTTATACAAATGATTTGCAATTACTTATTCGCTTACATTATGTGTACCCATAATTTACAGAAAAAAAACACAATTCAATTTTTGATTTCTCCGTAAAATCACCCATCGCTTCTTGGGCGTTTATCTTATTCTAAGTGCCAAAATGTATACATCCAATCAAGAAACTGCACACACTTCTGTAGAGAATAGATTGTTTTGAATCAGCTTTAATACACCAAAGTCAAGTATGTAAATAGACCATTAAAAAAAATATGTATTTCTTTGATATTTGATATTTTGTTTTTTTATCATCAGGCCCTACAAACGCCACGATCAACTTCAAAACTGATACCCCCTTCCTCACCACCATCACCAAGATTGCTCTTGTATACGCCACTGAATAACACCACGATGATGGTCTCGAGAAAAAAACGCACTGTATACTCATAGTTTTTACACATTGGTTCGGACCCACTTCATCCGATGAACGCAATCGTATAAATATTATATAAATATATAATAATATGATGACTGAGAAATAATGTCGTCCGGTCCGCCGAACCACTTAAACGATTTCGCCGGCAACATTAAACGGTTTCGAGACGCAAATCGATTCGCCAAAAACAATATGTAGCGATTTTATCAAAACGAAAAAAAGTGGCCTCCACAATGACCGCGACGACAAATCCTATCGCGTTTGTTTTTACTGTATACCATTATGGATACATACATGTACATATATAAATGTCTGTGCGTGCGTGTTTCTGCAGACTTTGAGGAAAAAACGCGTTTACTGTCGCACCGTACTAAATTTTATTCGTTATTTTTACGACCCCGATATAAATGTTATGTCCGTTAACATGTAAAGCAGTAGTATAGTGCGTGGTGTATTCATGGTATATATACATATAATAATATGCACTATGCAGTATAATATGAGCGTAGTACGTGTCTAAGTTTAGAAATAATTCCTTTTCTCATTTGTCCGTTTAACGTTTGCAATACGTATTATGTACATACATTTAATGCTATCCCGAAACACACCACCCATTTCAAAATAAAGATTATCATTACCACATGCAGGCCTAAATAAACACCCTCCGTATATTATTATTATCTGCGTACAACAACTGTAAAGCTTTTAAACGAACAATAATCAATTAAAATAAACACTATCTAATTTGTACTGTTAAAATACAGTGTATTTTTAGTCTAAACATGTTTATCCATTATAATAGAGTCGCACTCGTAGCGTTGGACTGTAATCTAGTAAAACGTAGTGTCCGGAGAAATGTTTTTTTTTTTGTTTTTAACGTTTTTACTATTTTGTATATCAATGGAAAATACAATAAGACTTATTACTTTAATTTGTTACAAACTAATCAGTCATTTGAGAAACCCGACTTGTCAAAAAAAACGTTATCACGTTTTATTGCAGTTTTGGATTCTTCATATTCTTGTAAATCTACAAATTTCAAGAGAAGTTCGATCGGTTGTCCACCATTAAAAATAGTTTTTAATAACAGCGTAAATTGTAAGAATCAAGATAAACCCTATTAGTCATGTAATTTTCATTTTTTGTAAGCGTTTGTGTTTTGAGATAAATATTGATTCTCAAACGACTGATTCCATACGTATATTAAACTATACAAGGTTTATACATTATGATGGACTGCACATGAACCATGTGTATTTATTAAAATTTAAAATACATCTTAAATTGAATCAATTAAGGACAATTGATGCATTATAAATTATAATCAAGATGTTTATGAAAAATAATTCTTTATCAATACTCTAGTAACTTGAATATATTTTTAAAGATTCCTCATGAACTATTTTTTTTTTACGTAAAAATATATAATGTAGTTTCTTTTTTCAAAATTAAAATGTAATCTACTTAGATGACAATTCATTTATTTTCATCCAGTTTTTTTGTTATCTGATATTTGATAAACAAAAGAGAAATCCATAATCGCAATTTAATTTTAGTAAGTGTTTTTAATTTCCATCAGAAATATGAAAATACATAATATTATAAGCAAAATTGTATTATGATTTATGGTAATTATTACGAGAATACATCCTATATAAATGTAATATATTTTTATACAATTATATGTATAATGTATATTGTATACATTATACTTTTAGATTCTGAGCAAATATTGATGAATGTGACAATAGTGTTGTTACAATGATGTATGTTTATTTTTAAGACTAATTATATCTTAAGACTTTTGTTATTCTAGAAGAAAAGTCGACCTTCAACTTCAAGGATGGATTCATATAACAAACCGAAAATAGTTGGATTAGTCAAAAACTCAGAATTAAACTATTCCAAGTAGTTTTGAAAATATTCAGGAAAAACGGAAATTTTAAATATCTAATTGTAATGAACTTTGTTTTTTGTTCTAATCAGAAATTAATAAATTTATTGAGGGTTGCAATTTTCACTGACTTTTCATATCGTAACATATATTTTTAAATATTTTTTGATTTTCATATACATTTAAATTGTTGACGTTTTTTGGTTTAGTTTTTATTCATATATGATACAATTTTTGCCTGGAAGTAAAACTGTAAAAGTCTTATCAATTTAAATAAGGTACTTCATTTGTTTTCTTACTATAATTAAAAAAGATCTAAAATCTTTTAGATTTTTTATTTTGATTCTCAAAATTGATTTTTAAAAGCTTTGATTTAAACTTTGAAGTTAACATTTTCTGAAATTTTTGAAAATCACAATAATAAAAAAATGCATAATATTTCTTGTGTTAGTACTTTGAACGATTTAAAGATTTAATACGAAATTCCACATACGTTTTTATACTAGAATTTAAAAAAAAATTAGTATCCGTAGTAATAATAGAAAATTATACTTAAGCGATTTTTTAAAATAATAATTTATTTTATTGAAATGAATAACGATTTGAATACATTTCTCTAATCTGTTTGACTTATACATCGTAGTAATAAGTAGTATTATAAAAATGTATGTGCCTACTTTTGTTATAAAACTGTTTTATTTTAGTACCTATCCATATATTATTTACTTTAATTTTAAAATCTTTAATAACATTTTTTTTTTACATATTATCTACCGTTTCATATAAACGTATTGCTAACTTAATTTGGAAAATTATTTATTATTATTGTGTATTTACCTTCGGAAATAAATTAAAATCAAATTTTCTAAAAATGTGCACGAAAATTATATGACACGAACGATGCTTAACTCTGTCACGAATTAATGTACCTGTATCGTCTTCCTTTAAACATGACGATTTACTCTTTACATTTTCTGTTTACTTAAATAAAATAGTAATTTCATGATTTCATCTTTTCGATGTTGTATACTTATGATAACGAGTGAGGCGGAATACTGATGTGTTGTATCAGAGACGTAACAAGGGTAAGGCGAGCGAGGCGCTTGCCTTAGGCGCCTGATGCTGGAGGTCGCAAACATTTTAAATGATTAAGCTAAGAACAAATATTATTAATATTATATCGTTCATCACTACGTATCGATTCGTAGATATAATTTTATACTTTTAATATAAAATGTATCTCTTCGTCGTTTTAGGAATAGAACTATAAGTAGTATAGATCGTGTTAATCAAGCTTTACAAAACAAAAGTTTATCGTTGAAAAAAGCTTCCAATTTGTTACTCGGGCTTAAAAATTCTTTATAGGAAATTCGCAACACAACAGAGCAGAAGATAATTTTAATAATGCTACAAAAATTGCAGAAGAGTTACAAATATCGACAACTTTAAATGAACAAAAAAAAAGAAAAAGATTACAACTTTATGAAACAGATGATGATATGATAAATATTCCTGCAGCTCAATGCTCGCACATAGCCGATAGCCGTGCAAATAATGTTCCAATTTAATGTAAGTACGATAGTTCTATATATAATTTTGTCCATTCTTAAAAGTCAATGTTGCAACGCTAATATTATATACACGAAATACTTACCATTGATTAACTGTCCATTAAAATAGTACATTTTTAACGAATACCAATTATGTATTATTTCCATACAAACACTTTTATAACTTATTGCACTTTAATTCGAACTCTTTTTTTTGCGATTTACTACAAATGTAAAATTAACCATTTCGCAATGTATAGCCAACTAGATTAAACGGCACTGCCATACTAAATTATCATTTGTCACAGATTTCATTAGAGAGATTATAATTTTGGTTTGACTTAATTTCAGACTCATAAATTAAGACCTGATTATTATAGAACCCAGAAAATTTAATATTAAATATGTACTTATACAATTGTGTATATTATTATATGATATTCAACAATATTTAAATCAATTTAACAATTAGGTATGTATACAGTAAATAACACAACTGACTCTATTCACAATAAAATGCGCATTAAAGTCAGTATATTTACTTTCAAATAATATATTGTACCCATTTTTACCATTTTGGAGACCAAAAATCCTTATTCATTACAAGCGTTTTAGATTTTTTTTTCGTCATGCTATCTGAAGATAAACACAATCAAAGGTCAATAAAAACTGGGAAAAAAGATTATTTTATTTTGTAAATCACATTAGATTAAAACATAATTGGGTAAGTATTGTGCAAGTTATGTGACGACATGGGGTTGAACCGTTTGCACAATACTTACCCAATTATGTTTCAATCTAATGTGCTTTACAAAATAAAATAATCTATTTTTTTCGGGTTCTGTATCTATCTACAATTGACCTTTAATTATGTATCTCTTCAGACACATATTTATATTATTTGATCGACCTGTAATGGTTTGATGTAATCGTATAATGGCATATAGCATATTTTATAGTGTAAGAACGGTTCATATTATACCGTATTACAATTGAATATAGTTTACAAAAATAACAGTTTCATTTTTTTTTATTTAAACAAATTTAATAAGTTTTAAAGTTTGAAATATTATTGTAATATTATACAAGTATATGCGTGTACAATAATGTACATGTTTGTACATTATGTATAAATATAGTTATATTATTAAAATAAACATAATTCAACATAAATAAATGGTTTAAATATTCAAAATAATAATATTAAGAGACTTGCGGGCATGTAGTTGGATACTGGATACTATGATAGTAGGTAAATAGTTGATTTTAAAAATCTCTCTCATATCATAGTACTGGAGAAAAATAAAAGTTTTCGTTTAACTTGCACTTAATTGTTTGGAAAAAGCTATTTCAAAAAAATTACTATACTTATCCACAAAAAGTAAACTAGTAAATAAATGAAAAAACCTAATTAGGTTCTAGTTATTTATATTTATTTATATTTTTATAAAATAATGTCACACAAATTTCAATTATTTTAGAAAGTTTTGGAAAAGTGTAATGCAAATACCTCTCAAAATATACATATAACTAACCTAAATCCCCTGATACAATTGTTGAAAGTATTTAATAATTATTTTTATTTAATCAAACTACGCAAAATTATGTTTGTTTTTATTAAATATCTTTTTCCACAAAATTCATAGATCTGAGATATTTAAAATATACTTATAGGTATTCTTAAATAATTATTCATCTTAAAATACAGCAACAAATTAAATTTTATCTCATTGTTTCTAATATTTTTCTCCAATTTATTATATCTTTTTCTGTACACTGATATTATATAGGTATTAAATTATAAGAATAATCGGTGCGCTATCACACATAACAAATTAAATTGGAATGGACATTTTCTGTGATAAAAATAGGGAAGTTGTTTTCGTAAGTTTTGTTTTTAAGTTATTATATGATATATTATATTTTATAGTTACATGATAGTAATTTATGATATTATTATCATTTAATACCAAAACGTTTGTTCGAGAAAAACTTCATAAATAGTAGAAAATATGATGACAGAACCAACCGTATTACGATGGAAGACGTATTGACATTATCACGTGTTCACGTCAAAAAATAATTTTTACTTGACGTGTGACTACAATTTCAATTCGATTTATATTCATTCAGTGATAACTATTCTAAGAAAGAGTACAATAACTTTAGCGGATACCACTTAAATTTTTTTCTACAGGAGCATGTCATCACTTTTGTATTAGAATTTTTATTGATATATACAGCAATAAAATAAATTGATTTAGCTTTAAGAATATATATTACGAGATAATTTACTAACCAAATATACCCTTCGTTCAAAAAGAAAACCCCCCCGACGATTATGGTGACTGCTAGCAATTTCATGTACTGAAGAAATATTAGGCATCGCAAACAATATTATTTTATGTCATACTTAGGTTCACCTAATCTGGTAAAGTTTAAATTTTTAAAACTAAAAACTCAAACCTAAATTTATTAGACGATTTTTGTTTTTGTTTTATAAATAACTGTCGCTTACATTTATTTATTTTCATTTGTTTTCTACCATATACATGTTTCAGTCATGAATAAAAACGAATATTGCCCGCTATACCTGCAGTATGTTTTATTATTGTATGTATTATATACACATGCAATGCAGTCTCGCCGTAGAAATAAAAACCTTAAAGTTTTTCATAAAAAGATAATATACATTGTACATAAATTGGAAAACGACATTGAAATTTAGGTTTCGTCGTTTCGAAACGTAACTTTAGCCTTTGAGCCCCGGGTTACAAACAGAAATTTGTGGAGACAATTATTTATTGTGTTATATACAATATCTAAAGTGTTATTGTAGTTTATAAAAGAAAAACAATTTCGTAGCATGAAAAGAAAGAAAAAAACGTTATACCTATGTCGTAGTAGTTGTTACTATAAATATTATACGTATATACTTCTATTACTTACTCGTTATACATACACCGGACTCGGGCGTATAATACAATGTTGTAGTCGTTGCTTTGCAACTGAGTTCGAATTCAAAAATGCCGAAAACGTAACTCTCGGAAACGCCAAGGGATATTATTTGTTTCTCGTATAAAA
Source organism: Myzus persicae (assembly GCF_001856785.1). Taxonomy (NCBI): domain Eukaryota; kingdom Metazoa; phylum Arthropoda; class Insecta; order Hemiptera; family Aphididae; genus Myzus; species Myzus persicae. The sequence continues at coordinate 473,734 of NW_019104333.1, forward strand.
CGTCGTTTCTCAAAACAGTTTTATAATAGTCGAGTAAACGCCGTTTAATTGCTTTTGTTTGTTTTTAATTATTAGCTAGTCTTTATTTTAGAGTTGTGCAGCAGCTCGGTTTTCCTCCAGTACTCCCACGCAGTAACGCAGCTCCCGTAACTATATCAATCCAAATCAATGCGATTAAAATAATGTATTATAATATCCACTGTCGTGCCTACTTAAGTCGTATACTTGCATCACGTATTCTATAAAGCTAACCTAGGCTAAGTCCCAAGTTCGGTAAGTAAATAATAATATTATGCTTAATATTTTTTTACAGTTATAATTAAATATATACTTGAGACGTATTGTTTAGTGGATAAATAAAACTATGATTAAAGTGATGATCAAATTGTAATGTGTAAAACAATTTCAATAATATTAAAGATGCACTTAACGTTAAAATTTTGACAGAATTCATCAAAATCATGAACATTTACAAATTATTTTGTAGTTAAAAATGTAAATTTTTTACTTCTGTGGATTGAAATTGTAAAATAATGTTTTTCATAAGTATTTCATACTATCACCAAAATTTCTCGAAAATAAATAAACACATTTTTTGAAAAATAAATGATTTATGTTCAAATTCAGACGAAATTAAATATTTAAACAAAGAATAACACTTTCAGTTATTTTGTTGAAATTAAAAAATATTCAAGGATTGGTACTTTAAATTTTTTAAGTTTATTATTATATTTTATACTCAATAATATTATAAACTGCTATGTTGTAAAGTTATAATAACTGACGTATTTGATAATATAGTGCACGGGACGGGCAATGCAAAACGTGTTCTTTATAGTATAGAATATTGGAATTTGGAATCGATGCCACCTTATTCTAATAAATTCCTTTTATTGATATATTTGAGTAAAATGTGTTCTCTAATTTCGATGTAATCTGGCAAATTTAGTTTTCTTACAAGGCAGTCAGAAAAATAATTTAACTTCTTAATGGTAACAAGGTAATACAAATTTGTTTATTTTTCAAAACGTTTTGTAATACATTTTGTTATCATGATTACGTTATGAAACTATTCTCTTCACGAAAAAATGATAATTTTTCCTAAAGTCATATTCTGCAAATTTTCGAAAGTAATAACTATTTCAAATAAAGATTACGATTTAAAAAAATTAAACAAAAGTACCAATACAAATTTCTACACTATTTTCAGATTATAAACTATACTAGAATGTTTGTAGTCAATTTATTATAATACTTTAAAAAATCTGGTTAACATTTTTAACCCGTAATTTGGGTTGAACTGTATTGGTATGCTCATCAGTCATTGTTTGTAAAAACTTGACAAAAATCGTAATTAAAAATTAACTAATTTAGAACAGTTTTTATTTTAAAGAATAAAGTACTCTAAAAATATGTACTTAAATGTTATGTGCACAGTTAATTCATAATTTTTATACAAAAAAATAAAATATAATATACTTAGAAACGTTAGGTGTGACTTTATTTAAAAATAAAATTATTTTTCAAATCTTTTAAACCTTAATCTGTTGTTTATTTTACCAAATTTGTTAGTTATGACAATAATAAATACGCGGTGTCCAAAAACATAAATAATAATATCTGTACACCATTAATTTCTATAAAAATGCTATTAATTTGCGAATTTTTAAAAATATAACGTTCAAAGTTAATTATTTGTACAAACTAATAACTATCATATTATATTCATGTGACCTATATATTTATCGATATAACTAAAATAATAATTAGTATTTCATTCGAAAAATAGTTACTGAAACTTTGGACGCTTGGGAAGTAATATTATCAAACGATTCGCTGCCATTCCCCCGTATATATTCCTCAATAGATCGTTTAGTGTTTGCTAGTTATTATTTATTAAACATTTAATTATAATTAATATGTATTTTATAGGCTACGACGAAGTCCTGTAATATTGCAGCGCTTGTACCTATTGTGTTTAACGTTCATGGCAATATTGGTTATTATACGTTATTACATTTTGTACGCCAGACATTGTAATTTTAAAATAAAGTATAACAAAATGAATAAAAAAATAGCAGTGTTATTTTTTCTCGTTTAATTTCGTTTATGCCGCAAAACCGTACTACCGAATAACGACGGAAAAAAAAACGCACATCCGTTCTAAATTGCTTCCTTTGGTTCGGCCCATAAGAAATGCATGTAATAAACGCTTCATTTTTTATTATTACTATTACTATTATTAGCTATTCTTTATTATCATATAAATTATCCATACAAATATGATCAAGTCAGTTTTTGACATATTATTCTGTTAAGCGCCTGTATCTACATAATAGTCATCCATAATTTAAATATTTATTCATATATATATATATATATATATATATATATATATATATATATTGCAGCATAGTGTTAAGTACAAATATGTTTTAATTAAATCTGCGATAAACATAACGACGTAAATGTAAATGAGCCTATAAAATCATCTTCAACCGTATGTATTACGTTGACAAACTTATTTTAGTGTGAATATTAAATACATACCACTTACAGCAACATGAAGACGGCAGTTTCGGTAAACAGTGGCCAAATTAAAATCTCCATTTCCAGAATTTTCTCGTTTACCTGATAAGAAAATCCTAAATCTCATATCATAAAAATATACAGCGATAACTATTAAAACTGTTCAAAACAAGCCAATATACAGCCAAAAAGATTCGCATTTTACAATAATTTTTCTTAATATCTACTAAACATATATTATTATGGGTGTCATTGTAAATTCCACAACTCATTGGTTTTGTGAGGCCTCGTAGCAAAAGTGATACTAAATATTCAACTATTTCATTTTATTGTTATTCCGCATCAGCTACAAATCATTAACCTTTATTTATATACTTAAAACTAAATGTGTGAAAACAGTATGTAGCTGCCAAATTATTTCGAGTTTCATAAATTATTATTTGATAAATAGTTTTATTAGATTTATGTAAATATTTGAAGTGACAATTGTCATATTGTCATTTTCCATATTTATGTGTATAAAGAATAAACGAAATCTTTACACGGAACATTATATTTCAAAGTTCACATCAGTAATGTGGCTGCACCCTGACTGAGCACAGTCTTCCTTTTTCACAACCCGATTGAACACAGTTTTCTTTTTTTACAACCCGATTGAGCTCAGATAAAAACTTACAATGCTAAATTATACTTTTATGATTAGAAACTTCTTATATTAAACCAAAACTGTAAAATCATAAATAGCTTGTACTGATAACGAACGTATTGATTTTGTTCCTTTTAAACTATAAGACCGTAAAAAGTTTGTACAATTTATAGTTTATATAATATATATGTACCTACTCCCACTTTAAACGTTTAATTTGTAAATAACTTTCATACCATAACATTGTTAAGCGATCGAATTTGAAAACAATATGCGACTGAGTATTATTTGTGTAACGTTTAGTCACTTATAATGTACTTAGAAAATTTCGTACGCGAACTTTGCGATTACATTCATCGACGTTTAACATAACTTGTATAGTATGAATCGAAATCGAAGGTATGCATTTGCATCATATGAATTTATATCGTTGAAGTGTTGACGAAATTAATTTTTATGATGTTAATAATACTAAATATTTACGACATCAGATTTCTATTAAGATTTTTAGATAAAAGTCTGAGGAATCTATGTCGTTTCACAGTATCCAATGTGACGATTATCTTTATTTGTTTTTTTTTTTTGTCACATGTGTAACACATTTGACGTTATTTTTTTCAATCTAAATTTTATAAAATATGCTTAGGATATTCGAAGATAAAAACTTCACCCCAATAATGTGCAGTAGTAATGATTAAAATGTATATGACACGTGGGAAATTATTCTCCGTCCGCTCGGTTTGTTTTAATTACTACGTTCGTGGTTTCACACGTTGAATTGTTATAAATTGACCGTAAACTTTTTTTGGGGTGAAAACGGTAGGCGCTCAAACCATCGCTTGTGTAATATATATAATAAGACCCTTCGATAAACTAGAAAATGGTAACAGATGGTAGGTATAAGTACTTTTGAGGTCGATAATTTTTGGAGGTTAACAGTAGGTTTTTGAGAATATTGAAAAAAAAACTATTGAAAAACTCCAATCAGAAAATAAAATAAAATGTTTTATTTATTGTTGTAATTCTAGAGATATTATAAATAATATTAAATTTTATCTCATATTATGAAACTGTAGACAAATATACAAAAGTATAAGTCCCGACAATAATTGGCAGTCAACAGGCGGAACGAAAATGACTAATAAATCCGTACCTATGTATAGACATGCGAGTATTATAGTACATTGTTTGAGTTAAAAAATAATTACCTAGTTTATGTGTTTTTAATCAACTGATCAATGATTACAGATTTAAAAAGTTTGAATACATTTTCCGAAGTAAAAAAGGTTTAAAGTTATTTCGTATAAAGTTTAATTTATACATTTTGACTACAGCTCGTCTTCTCCAGTCAATCACAAAAATATAAATATTTATATAATATTGTGTATTGTGTTTCAAAAAATGCATTCAAAGAAATGTTATCGTCTCAAAATGCTATTTCTTACATTTTATGTAAGTGCCAGCACTATATAATACAGTCATACACTCATACTTAATATGAAAAATTATTTTAAAAAATAATAATTTTAAATCATGAATTTATGCACAATATATTGGCAGTGACTAACAAAATACAATACAAAGTGGTACCCAATTATAATAACTAATAAGCAATGACACAATGATAGCTGATATGTATTTTTTTTACATCTTACAATGACGCGATCGCCGTCGTCCATTTTACCACGTGAAATAGATATTTCAAAATTGTCGTATAAGTGTCGCTTTACGTATACGAGTATAACTTATTCATATTATAAAATGTTTACGACAAAAAATGATATTGCTTTTGTTTTTTGCTCGGTCATAAATTAAATAATGCTAACATTTTTCCCTTAAAAAATACGTTTATGTAATATTTTTATGCGCAATATTTTCGGCGTAGTGTACAATAAAAAATAAATGTTGATGTCCCGTCGAGCGTTATTATATATTGTGGATACTACACTAGTCATACAACTGTTAATCCAGTTACAATGCGACGTGCAATCAATGAATGAAGCGTGCCGATTTATATATTATACTTATTGGAAATGTTTGGTTTTTTTATCACACAATAATGACATTAGGTACTGTTAGTATAATTATTATTTAACGAAAAGCATTTTTTTGCGCTTCTCTCATTTTCTCTCTATATAATATATGATATAATATATTATATCGATTGAATACCTGCACAGAGTTTTCGAGAGACGCTCGACTTATGTCAGGGTAATTGGTGCAAGGAATTTAAATGACGAATAAAAAAAAAAAAACATGACACCTGTTTTTATGTATACATAAAAAACGAAATCAAAAAAATGAAACGAAGCGGAATCACAAATCGCATCGTGTACGAATATGGGCATAAACAAAAAAGGTGAACACAACATAATAAACGAAAAAATTGTCGAGCGTCGATAAATATTAATAATTGTATTATTAAATCATGTCTTATACGATGTGTATGAAATAATAATATAATAAATACGTAAGAGCCCATTTCGTCGTCGTCGTCGTATTTAAGACATCATCGTATATAATACTTAATACCAGTCATGTTCATGGACTTAGCAGCGTGCGTGTAACGAAATAGTACAAACTTTCACAACAAATTTGCTGGACATATAGATAGTAAGAAAAAAAATTATTCCTGGAAGACTGTAGTATTTGTATAGTGTTTATTCCTTATAGTATATGGTTCAAATATTTATCTGAGCACTACTAATTTCATACCAACGGCCGTTGAAAATATCGTACAAAGTACAAATAAATATCTAATAACAATGTGTTCTAAATAGGTTTTTTGGACGTTGTTGGAAAGATCTCATAATTTGTGTTGAAACTTGTTTTTACGAAATTTCAGCACTAAATTCAAGTAAACTACTCATTTGTTGACATGGATGCGATATTTTGTTTCATATAAGGTATGAACCAATATATTAAGAGTATCCGCACGGTGGATTTCATCCACGGTTTTCAGTCTTTGGCTAACACACGCGCGACAAGGGGGCTCAGATGTGTTCTTTGCCAAACGTACCGGATTGGCCAAATGAAGCGATAAGAATTCTAAAACAGATTTGAATTTTTCATCAAGACTAGGTACTTGAGATCGACTTCCTCATATTATTTATTTTTCGTTTTAACTTCTCCAAAAATTGAGATCCATTTGACAATTTTATAATTACTCTTTTTAATTATAACATTTTTAAGAATTTGGGGGTTAATATTAAAATTGTGGGAAAGTAGATCTCAAGTAGACTTGACAACGATTTCAATTCTGTTTTTAGAATTTTTATCACTTCACTATATCAATCGGTATGTTTGGCAAAGAATACGTCTAAAATCGTATGTCACTCGTGTATTACACAAAAACAGAAAATCACCTGTTGGAATTCCCTCAAGCAGAACATATTATTATGGGTAAGTAGGTGTCTTTTAATTTATTCACTTTTTCTAAACCTGGTAAAATATTGTAAAGTAAGCAGCTAAAATAAAATTACAGCCTTACTATCTAATATCTTACACAGAACTTTCAAAAATTCATATAAAATCCAAGCCTCAACAAATGATGAGACCTATATCCAACAAGTTCCACAAGCCTAAATAGGATAAAGAAAAGTAAATTCATTGTGATTTAACAACATTTTTAATTAACTATATAATCAATTTTAATTATATATTCAATTTTAGAAACTCAACTTACGTATTAGCGTATTACCCGCACTCAAAGGCTGTACATCAGATGACAGTAAGACCAGTAAGTACTATACACTACTACCACACATGGAATTTGACATTATTTGAGGTTTAGTGAAGAAAAGGTGTGTTTGTTATAATAACTTAAACAAATAAACCGGAATCACCTATATCAAGAACATAATATTACACCTTACTTCCTACTCATTGTTAGGTACTTTTTTAAGTCTTAAAGGAAAAGTTTGGTGTTGGTGTGAACATACAGAGGCCTTTTTATATAAATACTTATTTAGTTATACCTTTTTAACAAAGGTCCAATAAATTTTAATTTTTTTTCAATCAATGACCAAAAAAGAACCAAAACATTTGTTTGATTAGTTGTGAACTTGTGATGTCTGTTACAGTGTTAAATCTCATATGTGCACTACCACAAACTTTACAAACATAGCCGGGTCCTCTTGCTAGGACGTCTAGGTCTATATCCGCAGGTAAACATTTGTAACTTGCTGTCACTGGTAAGGAGAGGGTTGAATTTCGAAATTATTCGTCCATTACACTACATAATCATCCTATATGGCGTAATGTTGTGTCACGGTGGCAGTGGTATTGGCACATGACTCGAAAAGTTTATTTACCTACGTAATAACAGCGAACATTCGGTTTAACAGTTCTAGGTCAATAATAATAGTTTTTACTATTTATGTTTGCATAAAATCGAATCAACTGTATTTTTTTTATCAACATAGTATTTTAGCATGATTTGGTTAATAATAAATAATCGTTGTAATATTTTGAATGAATTCAGTAATTTATCAAAGTGATTTGGTGCAATTTTTTTGTTTTATATAAACACATTTTTCTTGATATGTGATGTGTAGTAAATAATTAACATGTTTAGTAATTATACAGTTATATTATATTTTATTACATATAATAGCCTAAACGTGATATCGGCGTGGTACATGTTTCCAGGAATCATGCGAAGTTTGGCGCTCCGTTAACTGTTTTTCAAGATGTGTGTGTAAAAATAAAATATACAAAAATAATAATAATTAATTTCATTTTTATATGAGATTTCCATAAACTTTATTTTGATTTTCCATTATTTTAATAGCGGTACGCATATTTTACATCGGGTTCAATACAAAAAGACCGATATTTACATATCATTATTTAAATCAACAATACAATAATTATTGAAAAAAAAAAGTTAGGGGAAATCTCATTTCCAAAATAATATATTATCTTTGACAGTGGTTGGTGCGCTTTTGATCGGTTCATATTTCTGGACGCTCAATAAATAAAATTTTGCTTGAAAGTTGAAAGTAAATATTGTCAGTTAAACGATAGGGTGCTTAGCATAGTAACAATTATATTCACTATGGTGTTATCACTTATCACGTATGTGCGATTTTTTATTGTAAACGATACTCGAAGGAACGCTCTTATATTGTCCATGCATATAAATAAAATAATAATTTATACAGTTCACAAGTACTTCGCCTTTACTTGAACTTAACGAAATATATATTATTGGTGCAGTTTTTTCCCGCTCGTTTCGTATTCACGAGCCCAGTTTAATGATTCACTGGGCTCTGAAAAATAAAAACCTTAGCTGGGCCAGCTCAACTCTCAAAGTTTAACCCTTCTTCGCACTTCAAACTGTTTTTAATTGCTCCTTTATTACTTAATAAACTATTATATTTCATTATACTTTTCTAATTTTATATCATTTTAAAATAAAGTAAGCGACTAAATTAGCCAAATAAGCACTAAATTTAAACATACATATAATATGGCTATCAAAATATATCAATTTGTTATTTAATCTTTTTTTGTGATGTGAACATTTCTTTGAAATTTATTTTTTTAATTAATTTTAAATGTGTTCATTGAAAAATGATTTGTGAAAAAGAATGGGGGTTACTAAAATATATCGGTCCCCAAGGTCATTCCTCACTTCTCTTCTTTATTCTGAGCTTGAGCATGCTACTCAATCGGGATATTTTATCTAATCTGAATGTCGGGTATATTTTATTTATTACTACTGCTGTTTCCCAGCAAACGGATGGACCAGGAATTACAAAAAGTCACTTCAAAAATTGACAGGAATTGAGTACCTACTAAATATTCACACAAACAAATTGCTGAGTTCAGATTGTGAGGGGGAAACGGTTTCGTACATTAGTACGTGTATCTGTTGCTCCGCATATATTGTTTCTTTACAATAATAATATGTACTAATATAGTCACAAACTTACTGTGTAAGTAAGGGTAGTACATTTTTTTTTATAAAATATTATAATTGACAATAAATTTAGAATTTTAATGATTTTTACATTCCAATACATAATTTATAGAGGTCCATTACCGTAGAGCTATCTTTGAGCTTCTAAAACTCTGTATAGGTATCAAGCTGTGCGAGATTGCGAAACAGGATTTATATCGTATAATATACTCGATCTCAATGTAATATTCCGGTTCGCACATTTACAGAAGTTTTTTTTATTTTTTAACTACCTAGTCGAATATTGAACAGTTGACGACATTTATGTACAGAAAAATAAACATAACATCAGTAGAAAATAATTGAATACCCATACTGTATACTATGAGTATACTATTGAATTGTATGCGATGTGCAACATTGCTAAATTTCGATGGTTGAAATATATAATATACCGTAGTTTTTTGTTGTAGAATAAAATAATGATGATAATATACGTTTTGCATGATAAACGTATTATGATATTACAATTTGTTATAATGATGGAAACATTTTATTTTGATTTAGTTATTTTAAACTCTATTTAAATATAATAATTAATTTAGTTTTTTTTACAAAATTAGCTGTAGTAATATGATAGATAATCGAAGAGAAATACCAAATCAAATCCAAAAGAACTGCGTTATTTACCTCAAGTCCACGTATTTCAAACAATTATTTTCGTTTTACTTTGCTTTATTCATTTAATATTAATTTTTATTAATTTTTTTTTTTACTCGTAAGCACCATAAGCCAAGTATGATCATTAAATAAGTAAGTAAAAACATAATTTTACGTGGAACTTTTTTTTTAGTTCATACATTTAAGACAATTTACAACAGTAAAGAACGTTGTCAGGACTTAGGTTAGACTGTTATACATTAAAGCACAGAATACATTTTTCGGTTTAAGTCTATTATAATTAGATTATAATATTATTATGTTGGACGTTTGTTGAACATTATAATATATTATATGCAGCACGGACCACTATTCGTATTAAACTATGCGCATGGCTTTGACATTAATTTACAAAGTTACATAAAACGTACAAACATAACACACGCAACACCAAGTTCTGTTGTATAGGTATACATAGTATGGTCAGTACCAATTTATTTGTATAATGATCGAGTTGACAAAACGTACACTATTGTGATGAAGAGGACATGGTACGTTATGTTTTGTGTGTTAGAAAATTTAGAATATATGTGACTGACGAACGGCACAAACGTAATTATCGTTTTCATTGGATATATTTTTTATGATTACGTGATTCGAAATACGAATATTAATATTGACGTGTAAGCTAAAGTAAATAATAGCATGTGCACAGTATGCTGTTGCCAGCATTTTACGAGAAGCGTCGTGACCGCGGGCGATCGGTCTCCAATCGAAACTCATTAACGGACTTGAAAGGGAATTCTTATTATTTTTTTTTTTGCTCAATATTAAATCCGATATGATACATATATAATTTTTACTTATATTTTTAAATAATACTAACAAGAATTCGCTGTAATTCCGTCATTATAATACCCTATTTATATACACATACGAGAATATGACATATTATATAGTATGTATACCAAACATAAATTAAGTTTATTGACATCTTAACAAATATACTAGGGGCCTACTTCAGTTCCTGGTTTAGTCGAAATAATTTATACCTTATATGATTATTGTATAATCATTAATCATTTATTATCACGTAAATAATATAGTCCTGATTTTCACATTGAATAAATGTTGTGCTGCAGGGCTATGGAGTGACTTGGGTTTGTGTTAAGGATCGCATGTCAATTAAAAACTCTCATACTCTGTTGAAGCCCTTCACTGTTCCCTCGACATACCTATACTGGCTATACTTGAATATGGATCTGTGCTTTGGGGCTACCAATTATCATAAAACCTCTGACCGGATCATGATTGAACGTATTCAGGGATTTTTTTTCGATTTGGTTTTACAGGTTTTTCGTGTTGTGTGATTTAATAAATACGTTTCCGCCAAATTTTCGATAACAATTGACCATAGATACTATCATTTAGTACATACTTTAGGGTTGGAATATTTAGAATATAACGATTAAATCAGTTGTATATAATATTATTTTACAATGTATGGTTATTAATTACCAAAAGCATTTTAAACCAAAGGCATGGGTGCAGCGGCGCGGCGTTCGAGTACCACGTGAAAAAACATACAATAGGTTCATAGTTATATTATGTATATTAAAATTAATCTGTTATATCATTAATATCTCTTTGTTAAAATTTAGAAATATTTTATATTGTAATAGTGTTGAACTTTTTTGTTTATATAACTTGTCTATTCGTCATACGGATAAAAATAATGTTATATTCTACTTATTTACATATTTAAATACATTTCTACCTCTCTCCCTAAATTTAAATTTTAAAGTTCTATTTGGATAGATCATTTTTGCATTGTTTGTGTTAAGACATTGTCGTTATTATTCGAAAATACAATTTAGGGGCTCTAAGCCCTTAACCCCCTTCCAAAATTGAATAACCTTGAATTTCCGATTGCACCAACCAATGGCGTTCAACTTTAAACATTTTTTTAAAGTTAAATGTAAGATTTTTATCCTACCCCCCCCCCAACTTTCCAGTCATCTAAATTTAAGAAGTGAAGCAATCGCGATGATATACAATGAGTTCGGCGCCACTGGCACCAATCTTTTATGTACTTCCACTTTTTTTTATTGATATAAGCAAATAAATAATGGACAGTTAATAAGCTGAAATACCAAAATGATGGATTAAATGGTAGGTACTGGTTTGTTATTGCCCTACCACTGCACGTAAAAATTATACAACTGTCGATAACAGACCAGAACCTATCAAATAATAATGATAAAAAAAAATATAATGATGATTGTAATTGTTTATCATTTACAAGATTGACACATTTTTTTGCAAAACTTATTATACAAATAATTTGTCTTGATCATATATTAATGTATCTATAGTGATCAAGAGATTGAACTCTGATTAAATACTGAGTACTGAAACCACAGAATTAGAATTCCTTTGACTATATGATATAGGTTAGGTTATACTTTTACCTCGTACCTGCCATATAAAGGATTATTGATATTGTCAATCATGATCAATGATAATAATTTCAAAACTTACATGTTAACTCGTTAATATTATTGAAGCTATAACTATATTATAAGTAATAAATAATAATATAGTTATAATTTAAGTAAGTATAGGAACCTATTTTATTTCAAATAAACAAAATTAAATCGAATAACTATAATTAAATCGTTTTTATATGACAACGTTGGAGTATAAACATGAGAAATTCGATTCAATATTGACTTTGTTCTCGACTTTCAGTTTTGAATGAAAAACAAAAATACATTTCCATTTAATGAAAAAATAATTTATCGAACAAATTACACCATAAATATTGTATTTTATTACTTTACTTTGCAAAATCAACAATGCATAGAAACTTTTTTTATTTTTATTTATTATTGAATCGGTTTTTTTTAATGTTTTAATGTTCAATATAGACATACCTAAAATAGTAAATAAAAATTGTTATTTTATTTACATTTCCCCATCTATATTCTATAAAACAAAGATTGCCAAACCAAAAAATCTCAGAAATTTTACTGAAAAATTAATTATTTATACACGGGTACACGGTTGCGCGCTATTTGAATCACTTTTGTGTACCAGTCGGCTGGCTATGTATATATATAGTGTACGTCAATTCGTGAATGTGCTTTTTCATGTATACCGACTATTATAATACGAGTGTAAAAATTAATTTCAATTGGAGTGACGTTTTTGCGTATGTCGGAAAATGTGCTTTCGTTTTGATGAATAATTTATTATTCGTTATTGGCGCCAAAAAAAAAAAAAAGAAAAAAAACGTAGATTATACTTTCAGACAAAATTAATTTAACGAACGAAAAAATATTCATAATAAATTATACTGTATACATAGTTTGTTTTTTAACATTTTTTTTATAAAATTATATGTATAGTATAATGTATACGCGCATGCACTCAATGAAATTAGTTCTCATAGTTAAAACTACATGTTTTAGAAAATATGTGTTTGCCATTTTGCATTTAATACCTAATATAATGAATCCTGTTAATTATATTGTATTAACTGTTGTATTATGATCAGATTCCATCGATATACAGTGATTTCCGCTTAATGTGATTACTGGTCAATAGATTCAACCATGTATTGCAATTAAAAATATTTAAACGTAGTTATGTATGATTGTATGAACATCACAACATGATTATAATATTAAACTGGCCTTTTTAATATATTAAACATTTTTGTTTATGGGCTTTAATTATAATCGCAGTAATAATGTTATCACTTTTATGAGGCTTTGAATAGTCAAAATCGTAGCTGATTATAATAATAATGAATAAATTCATATCACAACATGACGAATTCAAAGTCTATTAATAGTTTCTTTTGGATTTTGAAAATGTATTGATTTTATATAATGATTGAATAATGTGTGTGTTTTTTGTTTGTGTGTTTACACGATTTATAATCAAAATAATGTTTCAATTTTCAACTTCAGTATCTTTTCTGATGAAGAAGTGAATCTAGTTTGTTTACTCGGAAAACCAAAATTTATGGCAGAGGAAGAAAGGGTTCGCCAAGCAGTCGAGGCTGCTATGCCTCACCGAGCATAACTCGACAGAGCGTATGGTCCAGGCAACCACAGAAATAGGTCGTCAAGTCCAATTCGTCTAGGATGGCTAGCTTAGGCCGGTCCGAGAAGAGCGCTCTCTGAATGGGATGTCTAGGAGGGCGGATTAAGGTTTTTTGATACGCACCATCCGGTGGTATCTCTTTATCCATCTCTTAACTTCACCTATATAGTTGTCATTGCTTGTCTATCATATGCATACATTTATAACAAAATCAACCAATCTGCAGGAGTTGAGAACTGCGACATGGGCCGGAGACGAAGGAGATGCACCCATTGAAAAAACTATTTACAACTATGATGATACCTATTATTTAGTCATGGGTAGTACTTATATGTAAATTTTAATCGAATAAGTATATTATACTGAATTATTGATAGGGAACAAATACAAATCGATTCGATATTGACATATAATGGAATGTTCTAAAAAAAATAATAACGTTTAGGTAAACGAGGCAATGCAACTGGCCAACGATAAAATGTTATCAAAAATATGAAAATGTAATGTAATAGGTCACGGGGGGTGTATAGGTTATGTTGCCTATTTTTGCAGGTACATATTATATATTAATAATTATATTATATGTTTTTTCAACTCGACCGTGTGTAAATAGTACATAATATAATATATGTTTTAGGCCGATGTTAAAAATGATGGAATAACCAAGTAATTATTTTAATTAGAAAAATCGTCACACACATACTATGTTGGTATACCTATAACCGTATTGGTATACATTAAAATATGTATATATGTACTTATATTATGTATAGGTATACACGGACAACATGATACTCGTAATTTACTATATACGCTACGTGGTTTTATAAACGTCACTTGCACACGCTAAAATTACTTATTCAAGTTTTAGCCGTTTGTATACATCACTATTAACTAATAACGTGTTGTACAGCAGTAATGTCGTACCCACATATTATATTATAATATACACACGATATAAAGTACAATTTGTTTACCTACATATTTTTATATAATAGCCCGACGTTATACGACGGGGAAAAATCTCAAGTAGAAAATAACAAAAACGCACCTTAATTTATTATGCAATACCCGTGTATTTAAATTTTTTTATAGAAGAAAAAGTCGTCGGACGAAAACCAATTAACTGGACGTTCTGTTTCGTTATTCCAATCGAGCTGTGAAGTAAAATAACAATAATAGTATTACATTATTAATGATGGATTTGAAGGAGAAAAAAACCAGATATCGATTTACGAACATCATGAACAAAATAATCATTCCGACGACCCTCGGTACATTTAATACTATACCGATGCGTTAATATTATGTTACGATCATCCCAGGCCTTAGTGATTTATGACATAATGGTTTTTAAGACTTCGATCACTGCGCCTCGGGATGCTTATGTACCAACCGAAATTTAATCGATTTTATATAATAGTCGATGTCTCACACTCTTACAGACGATTGTTCGCAGCGTAACCTCCAAAGTCAGAACACATATTTTTTTCCTCACACTGTAGATAGTCCATTAAGAAATCGAAATGATAAAATAAATTATAATCCGAACGGCTAAATATGTAAAACGGTGTGACTACTCCGCTTCGTGGCTGCATAGCGACGAAGTAGATTTTGGGGATTTTTTCACGCATGCTATTCAAAATTCAAAACCTCTTGTTTTTAATAACATTTAATATTCTGTATGATACGTACCGTCGCAATTTAAATACGACAATAACTCATCACGTGACGACCTATATTTGACATGACATTTCTTTTAGCCACTTTTACAGTATACAACCTATATATGACATATTTTTGACCTATACAAAACGTCACATACCAAATGTATACGGTTTTTTTATTTATTTGATATCTGTATATCCTTGACAGTTTGTACGAAATATTATATTATCCTAAGTGATGAACGATCGTGTTGACATCAACTATTAAGTTATTCTCCAAATTTCCTTTTGATGCTATCATATGTATATTGCATACTTATATATATATTTGTGCATACTGCATAATTGTATATGCGTTTACATGTTTGTGTATATTTTGTACCAGATCGTTAACTTAATTTTTATACTTTGATTCGCCCAATTATTATTCACCTTAATAATTTCACTGATGATTTAAATGATTGAAAAAAGTGTAAAAAAAGTGTATACAAAAAATTTTTTTTTATCTTATTTACCTACATTATACTTTTAATACAGTTGTTACCAACTAATATAGTATACATACCAATAAAATATAAAATATTGAATTTATTCAGTCCAAGTAATTTTAAATTTGTAGAATATCAGTGGAGTAACATGGAACTCTGTGGTTCTATCACCAATAGAGGTGGAGCACACCCTCTTAAACACAGTAATTAAATAATGCTAGAGGCTAATAAATAAAATAATATGAGGGGATGAGGTGACCGAGTGGTCTGACGCGTCCGCTGCGACGCAGCCGGTCGCGGTTCGATCCTCGGCTACCGGGCGGCATTTTTCTCCGGACAAGTCGCGGTGACCG